>NC_138369.1:287353-313899 GCF_054177405.1 Leptonychotes weddellii | reverse complement strand
CTGATGCGGGCGCGGGGCGGGCAGGGGCGGGCCCCTGGGAGGACCTCGGGCTCCTGGTCCCACTCTCCCTGTGACACAGACGTGGAGACGGGGCTCCCAGGAGGGTAGGCACGAGCCGGGGTGACTCACAAACCATCCACACAGTGGGCAGCCGACATGACGAAGTTGGGGGCGATGAGAGTGGCACCGCAGAAGTGACCTCCTCGCCGCTGTAGGGACACCATGAAGGGCCACGCGTGGGGCTGGGCGGCGCGGCCACCCACGATCTCCGAGGCCAGGGCCGGGCCTGAGGACGCGGGGGGGGTGGGGCGGTGAGTGCCACGGAGGAGCCCGGCCCGGGGGCCGGTGCCCCCTGGACCTAACAGCAGGCTTAGGGCTCCTCACGGGCTTGTGGCCCAGGGCAGGGAACTGAGGCGCGGAGGGCAGAAGGGGCCTGCCACCAGCCCGCACCCCAACCCGGCACAGCCAGGCTGAGACCTGACGGCTTCGGGGTCCCCAGAGCGTGACCTCTGGTTCGAACCCCGGCTCTGGGCTCCCTCGGCGGCTTGACCACTCAGAACGCACGTCCTCCTCTGCAAACGGGCCTGCTCGTCCCGGCTGCCACCTTCCCACGAGGGTGAGGGGCCGTGAGGGTCCAGGGCAAGTGGAGAGGGACAGACAGACGGACAGACACGTGGCCCCACTCACCAGCCAGCAGCATGGCCAGCAGCAGGGGCACGAGGGCGGGGCGGGAGGCGCTGCGGCTCGGAGTCATGGCCGGGCCGGGGCTCTGGCGTCTCTGCCCCCTGCGCCCACCTGCCCCTCTTATAGCCCCATGCCCGGAGGCCGTTGCAGTTGCCCCACGGTGGGGCCACGTGTCCCCACTTCCTCTCCCCTGCCCTGGGGGAGCGAGTGGTGGGAAGAGGGGGTGGGAGGAGGGGCGCAAGGGGCCCGGGTTGGCTCTAGCAGGGTCTCCGATAGGGCTGCACGGTTAAATGGAAGGTCAGATAAACAAATTTTTTTTAGAGTAAGTAGCTCCCAAATATTGCACGAGACACACTTCTCTACAGTCAGTCACTGTTTACCTGACATTCACGTATAGCTAGGCGTCCTGTGTTTTTACTAAATCTGGCACCCTAGTCCCGAAGGACCTTGGCTGGGGTCCCCACGTGCCTCAGTTTACCCAGGACACCGTGCACTGTCCTGACATTCCACAGGGGCGGCCGGGCTGCTGGGTCCCTGTCTGAGATGAAGAGAGTGAGGGCCTCCCCTGTCAGTTCCTGTCCAGTGACCGCCCCCCCCAGGAGACCTGGGGTCGGCGCCAGGCCCCATGGTTCCCAGCAGGAGGGTGGTCTGCAGCCCCTCCCGATCAGGGCCTGGCCCTCCAGCCTTCTTGGCTGTAACTCTCAGCCGGGGCCTGGTCGCCATCTGGCCGCCAGCAGAAGTTCTGGGAAGCAGGCCCCAACCCCCACCTCCCTGAGCCTGGCTGAGCCCCCTGCCCGCCTGAGCAGCACTGCCGGATTCCAGCCCAGGCCTGCGGGCTGGACCTAACCTCCTCTTAGTTGGGGCGCTCCTGCCTGGAGCAGCAGAAGAACTCAGAGAACAACGGAGCTGGGGTCCCCAGGGCCCGGCCCCCAGCCCCATGACCCCTGTTGCACTTCCTGCCTCCCCCGGGATGCTCCAACTACAACAGGCCCTGCTGTCGCAAGAAGCAACGTTCTCCTGGCTCGGGCAAGGTTCAGGGGAGGGAGCCAACGGATCCATCTGCAGGATGGGCGGGCGGGGCCCCCGGGACTGCCCAGAGCTGGGGCCACGGCTGGGGTCCTCATTGTCCCCTGTGGCCAGCGAATCCCATACTCTCCAGGGATGAGGACGCCGGCCCTGCTGTCCCAGAGCCCAGCACACAGCAGGTGCTCAATGTCCGCCCTTTATCCCTCCCTTGGTCTGATGCACACCAACCAGTCCTGCCCCCTCCCCTCCTGGCAGGGTCCCCCCAACCCGCTTCGTTAAAGTGACCATAGAGCACTTAGCAAGCACCCCTTTCCGGTCTGGGGATGGGGGAGAGTGGAGGCAGCCATGTCTTTGGAGGAAGTGGCTCTGGCAGGGACAGCAGATTTAACCAAAGCTGCATCAATTGAGCACCACCTGTATACTCCGTTCATCCGTGTCGCGGTGGTCAAGTGTGTTGACTTTGGGTTCATATTCCCGTGTGGCTGCTTGCCTACTGCACCAGTCCAGGCCACCGACTCTACCCCTCCGTGCCTCAGTGTCCTCATCTATAGAAGGACAGCTTGAACACTAGGCTCTGTCTCCGGGTTGTTGCAAGGATTAAATGAATGAAGGTTTATAAAGTCCTTAGAGAAGAAAGAGGGAGGGTTGTTAACCATTAACCGCCTTCAGGAGGGCAGGGTGGCGACCGCCTTGAGGGGCGCGGGCCGGGGAGGCTCTAATTCCAGACCGGAGTGGCGGCGACTCGGAGGCTTGCAGGCGGCGTGCATTGTACTCGGTCTGAGTTATGCCACAGTAAGAACATGACTTGAGTGTCTTTCCCAACCGCGGGAGCCGGGGACCCGTGAGCTGTGGGGAGTGGCCCCACCGGGTGCAGACCTCGGCCTCCCGGGACGCTCACTCCCTGAGGCCTCCACCCTGTGGTTTTGTGGTTCCCCAAATTGCCACAAGCCCAGCCCACCTCCAGCAAATCACCCCAGCACCCCAGGCCTCCCCTTCTGGGGTCTGATCTTTGTGGCGTGCAGACCTCTCCTGATCCAGCATCACAGGCATGAGCCCACGGGAAACGCCGGGGGGGCAGGGGGCTGGCTTTCTGGTCTCTGTGTTCCCATCAGTGGGCTTCATTCCCTCCCGCAAACCTCATTTACCCCCCTCTCTGGGCACTAAAGGTCCCTCTGGGCTTTTTATGGAAACCACTTCCCTGCCTTGGGCTCCTGGGAAATTCGGGGAATTCCTGACATCCTCCTGACACTCATCAGCAGTATTTCCCAGGATGGGGCCACGACGCTCGCCCCTGGCACGGCTGCTCTAAACCGTAAACCCTTCCCCTGCGGTGGTCAGCTCCCGCATCAGAGCTGAGAAGAGGGCTTCTCACACTTGCGCCAATGTGCATGCTGCCACCAGGTGGCAGCAGAGTCGATCAAGAGCTGCCTTCCGATTCTGTGCGTCCCCCATGAGCCTGGATGGCCTCCGCGCCGTGACCACTCGCCCCCTCCACAGCTGGCCAAGGACCCTTACTCTTCCCAGCCTCCAGCCGCTCCTCTAGGCCCACCCCCTCCCGGCCCTGCTCTCCTTGCCTTGCTGCCTTCCAACCACACTGCAGGCCTTGCTCCCTCATGCTCTTGTCTTGATGCGGAGCCTGGCAGCCCTGTCCTTATACTCCTTATACTCCTATCCAGTCAGCTCAGGCATTGCCACCTCCTCCGGGAAGCCTCCCTGGTGACTGATCCCTGTGCTGGGAGCTGGGAAACAGAGCTGGGCCCCGAGGGCCAGGGTGGGGCTCCGTGGACAGTCCTGGGAAACGTCTGGGGTGACTCCATTTTCTAGACAAGGAAACTGAGGCACAGAGACGGGTAGCAACTTGCCCAGGGCCACCCTGGCAGGGCTGGATTAACACCCACGTCTGTGTGCATCCGGGAAGTGAGACCCACCATGACCTGGGCCCTCCCCCAATCTCCAGGCCTCTGCCCCAACCCCCCCATCCCAAGTTTGGGGCTTGGGGACTGGGGTGCTGGGGACCCTTGGCCGCTCTTCCCACCCAGGAAGGACAGACAAGAACCTGGGGAGGAGTTTCAACTTCTACTGACGTCGCCCGTGGGGCTGGGTGCGGGGCTCCTAAAGCCCTGCAGGGGTGGGGGTGGCAAAGGGCCGCCTGTGGGCAGGGCAGGGAGGAAGCAGCTTTCTGCCCATTCTTTGTGTACAGTTCCCACCTCAGGGCTTGTGGTCGGCCCCTGCGCTTGGGGCATCTGTGGGAGGGGTGGCTCAGGGGCAGGTCCTACACAGGGGCAGGTCAGAGCATGGGGGAGCGGTACCGTCCCGGACCACAAAGGGGTCCACGGTCTGAAGGATGCAGCTGCAGGCCAAGGGGCTGCTGAGTCCTCCAGGGAGGGTGTGGACAGGTCAGTCGGTCACCCGGGCTGGGCTGAGGTGGGCAGGATGTGGCTACGTCAGGGAAAGGGGGCTGGGGGTGGCCTCATGCCATTTAGGGGTAAAATGATTTGAGTCTGGAGTTTTCTTTAGGACGTGTGGACGAGGAGAGAGATGAGGCCAGAGGAGAGCAGGTGTTTATTGGCCTCTTACTGTATATGTGGCCCCCTACATCACCCCACTGAAACCCCCCTTCCGGGTGGGGACTCCAAGCACGACCTGCAGCTGCTGAGTGGGCTGCCTGTCCACCCTTTGTCCCTCGGGCCGTCCCTAGAGTCCCTTCTGCTCCAGGGCACCCAGGCCTCTCGGGAGTCCCTCTGGCCATGTGACCAAGGCTCCTGCAGGACCTGAGCAATGGTGAGGGGGTGCCCGGGAAGCCCCAGCCATGGGCAGGCACTGGGTGCTGTGGGCAGCAGCTGGTCCTGCCGGGGGCACTGGGCCCCCCCCATCTGAGCATGGAGGGTGGCGGGGAGGTCCAGCTGGGGCCGAGCGCTGTCTCCAGGCCCCACGGCCGCCCGCTTCCCACATCCATGCGCGTCTTGCCCACGCTAAAGGGCCTCTTCCAGGACTTGGTACATGCTGTCCCCTCCACCTGGCCCCTCTCACTCACCCTCAGGCTCCATCTGGAAGTTACTTCATCCAGGGATCCTGCCCTGTTGACTCCTCTAAACCCCGCCAGGGCTGTTTTATGTTCTCTGACACCATGGGCCTCTCCTTTTTTTTTTTTTTAAAGATTTTGTATTTATTTGACACAGAGACACAGCGAGAGAAGGAACACAAGCAGGGGGAGTGGGAGAGGGAGAAGCAGACTCCCCGCTGATTAGGGAGCCTGATGTGGGGCTCGATCCCAGGACCCTGGGATCATGACCTGAGCCGAAGGCAGACGCTTAACGACTGAGCCACCCAGGCGCCCCGGGGCCTCTCCTTTGTAACATTTGTCACTGTGGCATTAATTCACCTACAAAACACTTATTGAGTACCAATTGTATTCGTGGTCCTATGCTAGGCCCTGGGGATCCTGCCTCTGCGTGGGGGGGGTGGGGGGTGGGGGGGTGTTGATTTTCAGGGTTGGAGGGACCTGGGGTGGGGGGAGGAGGCCTGAAGGTATAGTTGGGGGAAACACAGCCCGACGGGGAACAGTAAACCAGAGAGGGGTAGAAGTTACACCAAGACCAAGTAGGGTGAGGTTGGCAGCAAGGCTGGGGATGAGGTATCTGGGGATGGCCAGGGCGAGGCTGGGAGGCACGGGTGGTCCCGTGTGCCCAAAGGGTGATTGTGGGGCTGTCTGGATGGCCCTGTCCCCACGAAGCCTGTTGTATGCCAGGTCGTGTCTCAGCATCAGCATGGGGCTTTGTAAACAGTAGGCGCTCCATAAATGTTTACTGCAGGTTGAGTGACGGGGTCCTACAGGCCTGCTGGCTGTGCCCACCCGCCCATAGGAGGACAGCGTCTTTGAGCTTCTCCTCTGGGTCGTGCATTGCCGTTGACTTCAAACAGGTGAGTGATGCTGACCTTGGCCAGGTGGGCTTGGGGTCCACAAGAGGTGGGCCTGGACGCCACACCCACCAGGATGGAGTTGCTGAGGGATCCAGGTGCCATCCCCTGGCCCCCCGTTCACTGGTTCCCCCTGCCCCTGAGACACCCAGAGCACAGCCCCCTCCGTGACTCCCCACAGCTGCCCAGGAGGCCCTGACCGTCTGCAGTACAAGGGGTGCTGGGGCCTGGGGTCAGGACACCGGGCTTGAGCTCAACCCTCCTGGGGCCTTGTCCTGATACCAGGGGGCCAGTTCAAGCTGCAGAGTATGGGAGGAGCTTCACCTAGTTTGGCATGAGAGGGGTGGGCGGAGGGAAGGAGGGGGTGGCCCAGTTAAGGGCCACCTCCCCACCCAGACCCCAGCGTAGGGGCACCTCCCCACCCAGACCCCAGCGTAGGGCCACCTCCTTGCCCAGACTCAGGGCAGGGTGGCCTCCACGCACTCACTGGACCCCAGGCAGTGGGCAGTGGGCAACACAGAGCTTGAATGGATGCCTGCCATGTAGGGTTGTGAGTGGGGCTCAGCTTCCTGTCCACCCATGGTTTCTGCCACCCCTGGGGCCCAGGGAGCCCCGAGACTGGGAGGAGGGCAGAGCCACTGTGTGACCTCAACCCAGGCCCAAGACCTCTCGAAGCCTCCATCTCCCCATCTGTAAAATGGGTGTCCCATGGCTTGTAGCCCATGGGGCTGGAGTCTGCTGGTGGAAGGGGGCGGGTCCTGGCAGAGCCACTGCTTGCGGGGGGAGTAGAGCCTGGCAGCCGCATCCTTACTATTTCCGAAGGTTTCCTGGGGATGGCAGCTCGCAGTCCTGAAGGCCAGGGAGGGTTTGAAGAAGCAGGAGGGGGAATCCGGTGAGGCCACCATTTTGCAAATGAGCAAACGGAGGCATGTAGCATCCTCATCAGGATGAATGTCCTGGACCACCTCTGGTTCCTACTCCTCTAGCACCTACGTCATCGACCTGCCTGCGCGCCCCACCCCCACCCGCACCCGCACCCACGGCCGCGATCCTGCACCCGCGCCCCGACCTACACCCGCACCCCCACCCGCACCCCCACCTGCACCCCCACCCGCGTCTGCACCCCCACCCGCGATCGTGCACCCTCACCCCCACCAGCACTTACTGAGCACTTACTGTGCCCGAGGCCCAGGAGCTCACGGCTCACATGTAATTCCCACGACACCCTCCGGGTTTTGCCCATTTTACAGATGGGGAAATGGCGGAATGGCCCAGAGACTCCCATTCTCTCCTCTTCCGCTCTCCTCGGAGCATTCATCCCCAGCAGTGGATGGAGCCCTGCCCTGATCCTGCCTCAGTGTCCCCATTCTGCGGTGAGGGCATTGGACTGACGGGCTTGAGTGGACATTGCCCCAGAATCAGCAGGGCCCAGACAGACAGATGGACATGTGGCCCCACACAGGGCCAGCAGGATGGGTGTGAAGGCTGTGGTCAGGGTTGGGCAGGGGCCCCACGGGTACCCCCTGCCTGCCACCCCTTCTGAAGCCCCAACTAGGGGAGGCCATTGGGGCTGCCCCACAGCTGGGCTGGCATCCCCACTTCCTCCTTGCACCTTTGGGACCTCGGGGAGCATGGGGGTCAGAACCGCACCCCAGGGAGGAAACAGGGGCTTGGGCGGGGGGTCCTGACTCCTCCCCAAGGCGTGGAAGCTGACAATGCCCCTCCCCGCACTCCTTCCCTCTTGGGGTCCCTGTGGCCCCAGCAAAGCAAGACGTGGCCTGCGTGTCTGGGGCCTGGGGTGAGCCCCACTCAGTGGGGGACAGGAAAGGGACATAAAAGGTGGTGGGGGCCACATAGCCGTGTGCCCTCCAGAGACCCACAGAAGCATCTGTCTGCCCCCCTTTCGTGTTGGAGATTCCTTTTTCCTTCTAAGGCAGGGGCTCTGGCCTGGGGTGATTGTGGATGTCCCACTGGACGTGCTGCTCAGCCCCCAGCAGTGCCCCGGAGGCCCCCACAGAGAACGACCCTCTGCTGATGTCTGCAGGGAGAAGTCCAGATGAAAAGGAGATATATTTTTTAAATATATTTTATTTATTTATTTGACAGAGAGAGAGAGCATGAGTGGGGAGAAGGGGCGGAGGCAGAGGGAGAAGCAGACTCCCTGCCGAGCAGGGAGCCCGATGCGGGGCTCGATCCTAGGACCCCGGGACCATGCCCTGAGCTGAAGGCAGACGCTTAACAAATGAGCCACCCAGGCGCCCCTATGTATTTATTTCTGAGAAGTTTAAACCTACACAAAGAGAGAGAGGAGCTCACCAAACTTTGGAACAAAAAAATAAATGTTTTTTTTTTTTTTTTTTTTAAGATTTTATTTATTTATTTGACAGAGACAGAGACAGCGAGAGCAGGAACACAAGCAGGGGGAGTGGGAGAGGGAGAAGCAGGCTTCCCGCGGAGCAGGGAGCCCGATGCGGGGCTCGATCCCAGGACTCTGGGATCATGACCCGAGCCGAAGGCAGCTGCTCAACCAACTGAGCCACCCAGGCGCCCCAAAAAATAAATGTTTTTTAACTCTCATTTTGAAACGATTTCATGCTGGCCGAAGTCGGAAGAATTCCCAGGTTTGTGCCCCCAGCGTCCCCCGAAACGATCAGGCCTGCAGGTTGTTTCGAAGTGGCCTCCTCTGTGGGCCTCCTGCATCCCACCTGGCGTCCCTTGTCTGGTCCAAGACCCCACGTGGTGTCTCCTCTGCTCTGGGACAGCCCCACGGCCTTTCCTGTCCCTTGTGGTGCTTGCAGGGAGCTGGCCAGTCATGCAGGGGCCCTAGTGTGGGGTTGGAAGCGGTCGTGCGTTCTTGGCAGGAGTCCCACAGGCCGACCCCGTGTCTCCTCGGGCATCCCCTCCGAGGCGTCTGGGGCCGTGCATCTTCCTGTCGAGGGTGCTGACCTTGAGGCCTGGTCGGGCGGCTCTGTGAAGTCAGTTTCCCCTTTGGAACGCACTCAGCCTGTGCGTGCAGGGCTGCGTCCCCTCCGTCTGTCCCCCTGCAGACATTCTGCTCTCAGGACCGGCCATGCCTTCTGTTGGCCCGGCCCCCGGTATCCTCGCACCTCGGGACGTCCACCTCCCCGCCTTCGTGGTGCCCCATGTGCACCCGCAGAAACCGCAGGGCCGCGGGGCGCCCAGCCCCACCCGGGCCAGCCGGGCCTCCCTGCCCCTGTCTCCCCGTCCCCACTGTGAAGTGGGGGTGGGGAGAGCACCGCCCTCAGGGCAGTGATGTTTGGAAAGTGCTCCGCCCATGGCGAGGGTGATGTAAGCGCGGGAAGCCACCTCATCACTCTGGTCCCCGTCCCTGTCACCACCCTACCTGGCTCGGCCCCTCCTCATTCCCAGGCTCTTCTCCTGGGGGCAGGCATACACCTGCTGCCTGGGCTCAGGTTCTGCTGGGCTCTGTGATCCTGGGCAGGAAATACGGCCTCCTGAGCCTCGGTTTCCCCAGCTGTTAAGTGGGACAATGAGAACAGCCCTACCCCACGGGGCTTCGGCTACCGAACACACAGAGGAGTGTAGTAAGTCATTAGCTGACGGATGAACAGATACACACACGGTCCCCACGCACGGGAGCGTCCCGTGGCCGCAAGCAGGAGCCAGGCGCCCTCATGCGCGGCCCCGGGGACGGGCCCCGAGCCCACGACACTCAGGGAGGGAACCGGACACAGAAGCCACACAGGGTGTGAGTCCACGTGGGTGACACGTCCGGAACAGCCTCATCCATGGACGGGAAGGGGGCTCGTGGGGGCCGGGGGGCTGGGGGGGGAGATAGGGGGTGACAGCGATGGAACAGGGTTGCTTTTGGGCTGATGGGATGTTCTGGAATCAGATAGAGGTGGAGGTTGCACAACTTTGTGAATGTACCAAATGCCACTGAATTGTTAAATGGTTGAATTGTATGGAATGTGGAGTGCATTTAAATTCAACCAAAAACAAAATATAGAAAGAAGAGAAAGAAAGAAAGAGAGAGAGAGAGAGAGAAGGAAGGAAGGAAGGAAGAGAAAGAGAAAGCAGGCAGGCCCGGCCCTCGTGACCCCCGCCAAGTGCTCTGCTCCAGGTGTGGGTCACACCGGGGCCCGGGGGGCAGGCAGGTAAGTGCAGGGCTGCCTGGAGGCGGCGGCTTGGTAAGGGCGTGGGGAGCCCTGGGGGGTGTCCTCCAAGAGCTTGGGCTGGCGGAGGAGGGGAAGTGGGCCTGGAAGCCTGGCCTCAGCCACCTCCCTCTCCAACTGTGGGTGATGTAATAGGGCAACGGCCACGGGGCAGGCCAGTGGGGGCCACACAGGCCTCGAGCGGATCTGCCAGCATCCAGGGAAAGCACGGGAGGCTCAGCTGCAGTGTGTCTGTCTCCCTTTCTCTCCTCTTCTCCTTCAAAGAGAAAAATACTCCTTACTTGTGTGTTACAGCTCCCGGCTGGGGGATCAGAAGCTCTTGGGCCCCCTCAGGCCTCAGTTTCCCCATCTGAACAATGAGCAGGCAGTGATGTCACCTCTTCAGGTCCTGAGCCACTGACATTCCTCTCTGGGCCTCAGCCTCCCAATCTGTAAAATGGGTTAATGGCAACTCGACTAACCTTGGTGGCTGGTCAGTCTGGCTGAGCACCGGGGGCTTCTGGGGGTGCTGGGCAGCATTGGGGCACCCAGGTTCAGGGCAGGGGGCTGAGGGGCAGCTCTGGGCAGAGTGCAGGCCCCTGAGAGCCCCTGTCCTCGCCTTCATGGTGGAGAAGTCAGTCCCTGAAACCCCAGCAGCGGCCAGGAGAGGACAGAGCTATGCCGTCTCCTTGTGGGCCCCGAGGTTCGAGGTCTGTGCTTGCCTCAGACCCCAAGTGACCTCCAGCGACTCGGGGTCAGCGGTGCTGGTGCTCGGTGAGGCTCAGAGCGCCGCCTGAGTCATGGGCTCCCTCCAGGCACCCACGGTAGATTGCTGCTCTTTAACTTACTATCACATTTTTAATTTCACTTCTACCCTCCTACGGTTCAATCGCCTAAAACATGCATAAAAAGTGCCTGCAGGAGGGGCGGCTGAGCGGCCAACTCTCGATTTTGGCTCAAGTCATGATCTCAGGGTTGAGATCTCGGGGTCCTGGGATCGAGCTCCATGTCGTCGGGCTCCTCGCTCAGTGCGGTGTCTGCTGGAGATTCTCTCTCTCCCTCTGCACCTCCCCCTGCTCACTCACTCACACCCTCTCTAAAATGATAAATAAATCTGAAAAAGAAAAACAGTCCCTGCTGGAAAGTCTCTGTGCATCCCCGCCCAGCTGAGCCGCCGTGTTCGCAGGCTTCTGGGGACACCAGCCACCCAGCGACAGGTGTCTCCCCCTCCACACGCACTTTCCATGTTGCCACCATCCCATGGAGACCCCGCGGAGGGTGGCCCGACGAGCCCGGACCTTCTCCCCGGCGGTGCCACGTTCCCGTGGCGGGTGCGTTCCGCGGTCTCCTGCTGGGGACACTGGACTGTGTACGTGGCCGCCCACACTGCTGGTTCTCAGACAGCAGCTCTCGGCACATCCGCTCGCCAAGAAGCAGGTCTCGGGAGGTTGGCTCACGTCTCTCGAACCGCAGTGAGGTGAGGGCGTCCCCACCTGCTCAAGAGCCTTTTGGGGTTCTTTGCTGCGAACCGTCTGTTTACACCTTTAGCTGCTACCGGTTGTTGTTCCCGTACTGACCGTGGACCCTCCTTACAGGTTAGAGTTATTGTCCCGATCTGTCTTCTGTTTTTAAGTATATATGCGGTAGGCATGTAAATATATAGTCATTTATAATAACTATGTATTGTTTAACTTGTCTTCTTTTGTTTCTGAGAGCGCACACACGCACACGGGCGAGCGGGGAAGGGCAGAGGCAAAGGGAGAAGCAAGCTCCCCGCTGAGCAGGGAGCCCCACGTGGGGCTCGATCCCACGACCCTGAGATCACGACCTGAGAGGAAACCAAGCGCCGGACGCTTAACCCACTGAGCCACCCAGGCGCCCCTTATTTATCTTAATAACATTTTATTTAGCTTAATAAACTACAATACATAGTATATAATCATATCCATTATGTGTTGTATGCATTATTTTACACACCATTTATTATTTAATATGCATATTTTAGCCCTTTCTATGTCAGGCACACACCCTTCTGGGACTCGAGGGGCAAATCGTCTTTCACCAGTTCCTTGTGTGTCTTCTGACTTTGCGGTTCAATATATTCTCAGCCGAAATGAGAGGAGGCCAAGGGCAATCTCACAGATCTGGGATGGGCGCTCACAGCAGCTGTGTGACCTTAGGTGAGTCACCCGGCCTCTCTGAGCCTTGGCGGGCGGGGAACACGGCCCCTGGGGCTGGAGGCCACTAGCGCCCCACCCGTCCAGCAAAGCCCAAGTCTGGAGAGAATGGATTATTTATTAGGGTCGCAGCCTCGGGGCCAAGGGCGGGGAGGCCCAGGGTGTGGGCATAAGGAGGGCCAAGGATGGAGGCACCAAGGTGTGGGAGGTGGGGGGAGTGATGGTCGGGGCTGGGATCCCGGGAGGTCACGGCACCCCCCACCCAGGCTTGTCTGCTCTGACAGGGAGTCGAGAACAGGCTGGGAAGAGGGCCGCTCCAGTGAAGCCCTTGGGGCTCCTGCCGCAAGGCCCTGGGCAGAAGGAGGCCGTGCCAGGAGCCAGGCCGTTACAGACGAAGAGGGTGCCCCCGTCTCCCTGAGCCAGGACACCTCCAGGCCCAGCTCCTGTACTCCACTCCCACCCCAGAACCACTGACCTGGCTGCTGCTCTGACAACTTGAGCCTTCCTCCTGCAATCCACAAATCTTGTTCCAACCCCGGGCCCTTTGCACATGCAGGTGCCTGTCTCTGCATGCTTACCCCCACCTTTTCCTGATAGACTCCTACTTGAAGTTTGGGTCCCAGATGCCTCCAGGAATTTCCTGACGCTTCTAGGCTGGGTCAGGCGCATGCCACCCAAGGCAATCACGACGTCCCGTGTACACCTGTTTTGTTGGTTTGTGGGGTTTGGTGCCCCAGGTGGGACACAAACCCACAATCCCTGGCTGAGGGTGCACAGCTCTACCTTGATGCACGTCTGACTCCCCCCACCCATGGGGTCTCAGAGCTCCAAAAGGGCAGGCCCTGCTCTGTCCTGTTCCTCACGGTCTCCAGCCACCCCACAGCACTCGACACGTGGTGTTTAATAAATACCGTTTCTCACGCTGTTAAAACGCTCGAATGTTTGAGACGTCTAATTCCAATTCCACACTCGACCCTGGGGCCTCATTCCGGACCAGCTTTCTTCCAGCGTGAGGAGGCCCGCCAGATCTGGGCACGGCCTGTCGCTGGCAGACACCGGCCCAGGGGGCGAGGACGCCAGCCCACACACTGTTGGGGCGCCCCTGGTCCGATGGGGTCACGGTGGCGTGGAGGACGCTGGGAGGCGGGAGGGGCGTCCCCCACCCTGCCACCTGGCAGCCGGTGCCCACTCCCCCACGGGCGGTCTGCGGGGCACGGTACTACGCCCCTGTGGAGGACAGCATCACGGTCCAGTGGACGGGGAAACCAAGTCAGGAGAGGGCAGAACTGGGGCCCAGCCGGAGCCAGAGCTTCAGCAACACGAACTTCAGTCTGTCAGTCTGTAGAGAGACTCGGGCTCCAATCCCAGCTTGGACAGTAACTGCCACGGATCCTGGCCACGGGGTTTCTCCAGCACAGAAGGTGAATCATCAGTCCATCCCGGGACTGAGAACCTGTTCTGAACTCAGGTCTAGGGAATCAATACTCGGGAGCCAGGGGAGGGTGGGAAAGGGAAGGGGGCTTTATTCGGGAAGCGGGCGACCCGGGAAGAGGTGGGCAGAGGCCCCAAAAGCCACCTTCGTCGAGGGCGGGGGGCTGCACGCAGCAGGCGCGAGCCGGGGCGGGCCGTCATGTGCCGGTGGGCACGACCCTGACCGGACCCGCTGGCATCCCGGGAAGCGGTTTCCGAATGCAGGCGGGCCTTATCTTCTGGCAAAGTTGGGCCTTCACTCCTCAAGGCCAGGGGTCGGCAGAGCTCAAGCGGGTTAGCTCTGCTATGACCGAGGACTTGGGTCTGCAAGCAGGGAGCGTGCAGGATGACAGTGGGTGCTGATACCGGTCCCCGCCGGCCGCGGGGTGAGCCAGCACCGGAGGGGGGGCCTGCCCGGGAGATGCAGGCCACACAGGAAGGCACCATTCCCCCAGAGCAACCGTAAAAATGTCACAACCGTGGCCGCCGGCGTCGGTAAAGATGTGGGGATGTGGGCAGTCTCTAGTTCTGCTGGGGGGGCCCGATGGCCCCACTGGTGTGTCTGCCCTGGAGAGGCTTTGTAAGGCTCGACGTGCAGAAGAGTTCACTGTGGCCCTGTCAGACCGCGGACATCTGGAACAGGTGTCCCGCCGCAGAAGGCCGGCTAGCTGGGCCCCCCATGGGCTCCCCTCTCCCGTAGCGCCCCCCTCGTGTTGCCACTGCCCCCACCTGCAGGAGCAGGTCCTTCCGGGCCACGGCCTCTGCTGTGGCTCCCGGTGGAGACCGGCATTCCCCAGCAGCAACGCCGGAGGGGGGACCCCTGACCTTCCACACCCACCCCGGGACCGGGCGGCTGGACCCCCTTCTGCGTCCAGGTGAGGAGATGGAGGAGACCCTTCCGCTGTCCGGAGTCTCCCCACCTCCCTCCTCCCCCTCACCGACTGACCACAGTCCCAGAAGCAGGAAATGAGCAAGGATCCAGCTCCCCCCGCCCCGCCAAGAAGCGAGTCCCCTGAGCCTGAATGGGGGCCAGCAAGGCTCCGACGTCCCCTCGCTGCTGGGGGTGGGGGGCACGCCTCAGTCTCAGCCCCATCCCTGGGAAGACCCCGGGCCTCCCCTCCCCACCAGGTCCAGGACCATTCGGGCAGGTCTGGCTGTGTGGCTGCGCCCGTGGCTTTCCCTCTCTAAGTCCAGGGGAGCGGGGGCTGGGGCCTTCTGGTCCCTCCCACCTGGGCCTCCCTCCTGAAGCTGGACCCCCAGCACAGACTGGGATGCCTGGCGGGGGGTGGGCACTCGCTGGCCCCGGAGGTCACCTGTAAGCCAGCCAGCAGGGCCAGGAGTCTGCGTGTGGGCCTGACGGGGTGGGCTGGACGGCTGGGGAGTTGGCAGCTGCCCCTACCCAGGCGCACCCCCTCCCCCAGGCATGGCACCAGCCCTTCCCAGAGGGAAAACAGGACGCTGCCCAAGGCCTCCACCACCAACTGCTCCCAGGGCCTGCCTGGACCCCTCCAACGGCCCTGCCCCGTGCCTCGGTTTCCCCCTCTGTAAAATGGGCCCCCGCTCCAGGGGTGGGTGAGGGTGGGTGATAGTCACTGTTGCCAAGACCCAGCACACGACACCCAACGTGGTGGTGAGATTTTAACGCCACTCATAATGCCAGCTTCGGCCTCAGTTTCCCCAGCCTGAGTGCTGGGCCCGTGGAGGCGGCAGGCCCGGGAGGGAGCCCTGCTGGCTCTAGGCTGTGTGCTTCACTACTTTTTACTTTTCTCGCCGTTTCGTGGGGGTGTGAGTCACCCATTTCAAGAGTGCACTGCAGGGGCGTTTAGGGCCTTCACAGAGCCCTACAACCACCACCATGTTAGTTTTAAAACACCCCAGCACCCCAAAAAGAAACCTCCTGACCATTAGTGGCCCCTCCCCCACCCCGGCCCCTTCCCGTCTGTGGATGAGCCTGGTTTGGACGTGTCACGTATGTGGACTCACACCCCCCGTGGCCTTCTGTGACCAGCTCTTCGAGGAGCATCCTCCAGGAGTTTTTATCTGGGAACCCGGGTGGGTCCTCACCTGCCCTCAGTTTGTGTGTCTGTGAAGTGGGTAGGAGCGGCCGTGGAGTCCCCAGAGCTGGGGGGCGGTGCGGAAGTGGCCTCCCCTCCCCCACCTCTCAGCAGGGTCTTCGGAGGTCTGAGACATCCAGGACCTGGCAAGAGATCGGGATCAAGGGGAGAGAAAGGCAAGACTGGGTATTCGGAATATATAAAGAACTCTTAGGCCTAACAACAGAAAGACAAATGGCCCAGTCTCAAAACGGGCAAAGAAGCTGAGTGGACACTCCCCAAAGACAGGATGAAGATGGCCAACACGCCATGAAACGATGCTGGAAATCGTGAGTCTCTGCAGAAGTGCAGATGGGCCAGAGGCACCGCTCCATGCCCACTAGGACAGCTCCAAGGGAAGATCACGGAACCTGAGGGTGTGGGGAAATCGGAGCCTGCGGGTACTGCTGGGGGGGTGCGAGCCGGGGCACGCTGAGGGCAACAGTCTGGCTGTTCCTCAGAAAGTCCTGCAGAGAGTCACACTCCTGAGCAGGTGCGTGCCCAGCGACGCAGATAAATATGCACCACGGATGTTCGCAGCAGTCAGAAGAACGTCCATAAACTTGTGAACAGATACACACTAGGTCCACCACATGCGGGAGCGAGCAGGAGCGAGGGGCCCACACGCGCGGCCCCGGGGACGGACCCCGAGCCCATGACGCTCAGGGAGGGAGCCAGACACGGAAGGCCACACGGGGTGTGAGTCCACGTGGGTGACACGTCCAGAGCAGGCTCATCCACGGACGGGAAGGGGGCCTGTGGGGGCTGGAGGCTGGGGGAGGGGCTGGGGGTGACAGCTGATGGGGACGGGGTTTGTTTGGAGTGATGGAATGTTCTGGAATTAGACTGTGGTGATGGTTGCACAACTCTGTGAAGATATTAAAAAACCATTGCATGGCACAGTTTAAAACAGCTCATTTTTTAAAAAGATTTTATTTATTTACTTGAGAGTGAGAGAAAGAGAGAGAGTGTGAG
The DNA here is from genome assembly GCF_054177405.1 of Leptonychotes weddellii. Taxonomy (NCBI): domain Eukaryota; kingdom Metazoa; phylum Chordata; class Mammalia; order Carnivora; family Phocidae; genus Leptonychotes; species Leptonychotes weddellii. The sequence goes on along the minus strand of NC_138369.1, from coordinate 297,420 downwards.
TGCAAGAGCAGGGGGGAGGGCCAGAGGGAGAAGTGGACTCCCCGTGGAGCAGGGAGCCCGATGCGGGGCTCGATTCCAGGACCCTGGGATCAGGACCTGAGCCGAAGGCAGACGCTTAATGACTGAGCCACCCAGGCACCCCTTTTTTTTTTTAAGATTTTATTTATTTATCTGACAGAGAGAGACACAGCAAGAGAGGGAACACAAGCAGGGGGAGTGGAAGAAGGAGAAGCAGGCTTGTGGGGAGCCCGATGCGGGGCTCGATCCCAGGACCCTGAGATCATGACCTGAGCTGAAGGCAGACGCTTATCCAACGGAGCCACCCAGGCATCCCTTAAAACAGCTAATTTTTTTAAATGGGATTTATTTCCAAGGTGAGACTGAGAGGTTGGGAAGGGTGGTGGTCCCCCAATGCCTCAGGGACACCAGTGTGTGTCTGGGGCTGTGGGGGGCTCTTCCAGGGTGCTCTTCCCTCCCACGGGCAGCTCCGGGGTGGTTTGGGGAGTGGGAGTCAGGGTGGAATGCTGGGGTCCTGGGGGCTTGGGCCTGGTCCTCACCGGGCCTCATGGTGCAGTGTCTCTTTGTGTCCCTTGGGCCTCTGCCTCAGTCCAGTGCCCTCATGTCTGCTTCCCCTCCTGATCCCGCCCGTCCACCCTTTCCTCTCCCATGGACCAGGAGAAAGGACTGGCTCTGGAGACCCAGCTCCATCCCTTCCCACTTGGGTGACCTCAGGGTCCCTGCTCACACCTGCTGCCTCATCAATCCCTCAAGAGCTGTGGTGAGTGAATTAATATGGGTACGTTTTTGAGCAGCACCCAGTGTGCTCAACCCCTCTTTCCTGCTCTAAACTCCCCCATGGCTCTCTAGTGTCCCAGACTCAAGTCCAGGCTCCCCAGCTGGGCAATGTGCCACCACAGCCCGGCCCTGCCCCCCCTCCATCACCAGGGATCCCTCACCTGGAGGAAGGACCTCCATCCCTGATCCTTAGGTTCCCCCACACCCTCTCCCAGAACCCCGCGATGTCAGGAGGGTCCCCCAGGATAAGCCTTCCTGCTCCTGCCCCCAGGAAGCACCCAAGAGGGATTGCCCCATTTTCCCCTTCTCCTCCTGCCTCTGGAGGGCTGTTTGTGGTCACCTTTCAACAGCAGGATTCCCAACCACCGCCCTGGGGCCGCCCCTGGCTGGCAGAGGAAACCAAGGCCCACACAGAGGTTTTGGGGAGGTGGGACAGCCAGCCTGGTGCAGCACTTGTCATGCCCACTTACAGGTGAGGAAACTGAGGCCCCGGTGGGATTTGAACCCTCTGGAACTCAGTCTTCACCACACAGACCTTCGTCTTGCAAAACCCACGGAGCTGTCTCTTTCAAAACAGGAAGGGTCCAAGCCAGGATGGGGATGGGGTCTACAGGGCTGAATAGAAATAAAGACCAGGGGCGACAAACAGTAGGCGCTCAATTAATGCAGCCCCCACCCCCTACTCTAATGAGACGCTTAACTTCAGGATTGGTAGTCAGGGTCCGTCCCACTTCCCAGTGGCTCCCCAGTGACTCCCTAGGGCCGAGTACACAGTGGGTGTTCAAGAGATGGTGAATAAATGAACCGAATAAAGTCCTGTCGTTTGGGGCCTGGCGACCTTGGACAGTGATTTAAGTTCTCTGGGCCTCAGTCTCCCCATTCATAAAATGAAGGGTCAGCCAGTCCGTACTCCCCATGGGTGTGTGTGGTAAGGAGGGAACACCCGTCAACAGCAAGCACTGCCTAGGCGCGCACCCCGTATTCACCAGGAGGACCGTACCCGCCGCCCCCGCAATCCCGGGGCATCCCGCCGTGCGCCCCCGCCCGCTGGGAGCCCGGCGAGGGGCCTGCAGACCGGTGGAGCCCAGGGCAGACCTCGGGTGGGCGCACGGGGCGGGGGCGGCACGGTAGGGAGCCAGGGCAAGCCCCCCCAGCCTCTTTTGTCTCCAGACAGCGCCGGCGCCCGGGGCCCTCGCCAAGGAAACGTGCGCCGCCGAGCGGCGGACCCCGGGGAGGGGACAGAGACGGGGCGTGGGGCGGGCAGAGACAGGGGGAGACCCGGGGACACACAGGGATAGCCAGGGACCCAGGGACCCAGAGACCCCGCCCCGCGCCCAGCGTCGATGGGGCTCCCGAGGCCGACGCGAGGGGCCCGGGAGGGGAGGGGAGCGCCGATCCCGGCCCTAGCCCGCCACTACGGGGACCCGAGACCCCAGAGACCCCCGAGGCCCCCAGACCGAGGAGGCGGGAGCCCGGCGCGCACTCAGCGCACGCCCCGCGAGGCAGCCCGGCGACGGACGCGCGCAGCGCCCCCGACGCGCCGAGACAAAGAGCCCCCGCCCCTCGCGCCGCACGTAGGCCGTCGCGGGCGCGGGGTCTCGGGCCGGGCGGGGCCCCCTCCCCTCCCCGCCTCCCGTTCGCGGTTCCCCTCCGCCGCCGCGGGGGAAGGGCCGCGCTTTGTGCTCGCCGCGCCGCAGCCCCTGCCCGCCGCGGCCGCCGGCTCCGCCCTCCGAGCGCCCGCGCGCCAGGTGAGGGGACTGCGGGCGGAGGGCCCGGGCCGCACCCCTTTTCCGGCCGCCGGGACCCTCCTTCCGCGCCTTCCCGGGGGCCCCCGCCCTGACGCGGGGAGCGGCCCCGGCCCGGGGACTCCTAAATCAGGCCGGCCCCGCCCTCTACTGGGACCCCCGAGCCCCCATCTGGGGTGTGTGGGGGTGCCCGGCAGCTGGATATTTTGGCAGGGCCGCAGTGCGCGAGGGGAGGCCGCGGGGACACCCCTCTCCCCCCAGCCTCAGTTTCCCCGGGAGGTTCTGGCGTATCTTTGCCCGCCCCTCCCCCGCAGGCCCTGGGCACCGGGTCCCCCCAGGGCTCAGACTGCGCCTCCCTTCCTCCAGCGCGTCTTTGTCCCCTCCAACCACGGCCTGTGGAGCCCGCGGCACCATGATCGCGACCAAGGAGAAGAATAAAACCCCAAAGGACAGCATGACGCTTCTTCCCTGCTTCTACTTCGTGGAGGTGAGTGGGGGGGGGCGGCGGGGGCGTCGCACTGGTGGGGGCGGGGCAAAGGCCTCTGTCCTACACGCCCTCGGGGACCTCTACGCTAAAGGACTGGGGTGGGCACAGCTCGGGTCGGCCGCAGGTAGGGGCAGAGCCAGGGCGCCTGGGTGTGGGGGTCAGAGGAATCGGGCTGTGCAGGGTGAGTAGGAGTTTGAGAGGCACAGAAGGGCGTTCTGGGCTAAGGAAACAGCCGGCACAAATTCTGGGAAGTGGGACATTCAGACTGGGGTACAGGTCACCTGGAGGGGCTGGAGCAAGGCGCTGGGGCTGTGCAGGGTCTTCCTCCAGCACGTGGGCTATGAGGCATCAGGGTCTAAGTTCAGACCCCTCCTCGGCTAACCGAGGAGGCTGGGGCGAGTCCCATAAGCCTCTGAGAGAACAGGCCTGGCACACAGTGAGGGCTTTATGAATGTTTAAAAGAACAGAATTTAAACGCAGTCGCCTGACACATAGTGCTGATGACCACACAGGGTGGTATTTATCCATCCTTGGATACGTCCTGTGGCCACGGTCCCCCTGCTGCGCCTGCCACGAAAACCCCACTCCACAGAGGGGTCCAGGCAGGGTGCAGGTAGATGAGCGGGGTTCCCCGTCCTGAGCAACCCCCACCACGTGCAGGGTCACAGAGCCAGTGGCTCACCCCCAGGCCAGTGGGTCCCTCCACAAGGAGCAGAAAATCTGATTGTTTTCAAATTTGCATTCAAATCCCCATCATAGTAGGTTGTATCTTCTCAGGGTCACCGCAAACCTGCTCCCTCCCTGCGGTCCTCCTCACCCCCTGCTCTCACCTGCATCCTCCAGAAAGTGTTCCACCCACCCACTCACATCTGTCAGACGTGCAGCCCTTCCCCAACACCTTTTTTTTTTTAAGATTTTATTTATTATTCATTTGACAGAGAGAGACACAGCGAGAGAGGGAACACAAGCAGGGGGAGTGGGAGAGGGAGAAGCAGGCTCTCCGCTGAGCAGGGAGCCCGATGCGGGGATCGATCCCAGGACCCCCAACACCTTTTTGGACAAGTTTCTGCTCTTGGCTTTTTCCCAGGGGAGCTCTCAGCTTCCCTCTGACCCACCCCTTTGCAGGGCCGTGTAGTACCCCAGCTCCGAGTCACCACCCCGGGTAGCTGCACATTCAGGGGTTGTCGCGGACGTTCCTGTAAGGAAAGGCCTTTGGTCTGCCAAGCGTGAGCTTATCTGCAGATCACATCCCTGCGGACAGACCCCAAGTTGCCCCCCTGTGGAGGCCAGACTTTTACAGGGCGCCCGTGCCCGTTACTGGCTGGCACCTAGAGCTCTGGAGCTCGGCCAGTCCGATGGGTGCAAGGCTGTGTCTGCTCTAGTTTGCTTTTCTCTTATTGTGAGTCTTACATAAATGTGTTTACACACACACATTAAGTACATGGGCAGGACATCATGATCGTGGATCATTTTCCTGGGGGCCTGATATGCTCCCTGGTTTCTGGGTAAGAGTCTCCAGATGCAAGGAGAAGTGGGTGGCACAGAGACACCCTCTGGGGGTGGTGGGCTCCAGAGTGGGCCCCCGCCAGCAGGTGTTTCCGGCTGGGAGGAGGTGGGGGCAGAGGGCAGGAGTGGGGAGTCAGGCAGGCGTTGTAGCCTGGAAGCTTGGAAAGCCATGAGGGCCTCAGCAGAGAAGGACACTTCAAGGACCCTCTTGCCCAGCCCCACCGAAAACCCTGTCCACTGCCTGACGTGGTAGGGCCGCCCCAGCCCAGTTGTGCTCATGGTCACGGAGGAGGGAATAACTGCAGCTACTGTTACTGAAGTCTCTGCGTGTGCTGGGCACTGTGTAGGCACCTTCTGTATACTTACTCACCCAGTTCTACCTTGAAGCCCTGGGACGTGGTGACTCTCAGTCCTGTTTTCAGCTGAGGAAACTGAGGCACAGCGGAGAGCGGAGTGGTGGAGCCAGGATTCGAGTCCAGCAGATGGCTGGGAACCCCTTCACTCAACTGCCTTGGGCCTCATTCCTGCATGCAGCAAGCGCTCAATAAGTGCTCCTTGGACTAGAGCCCAGCTTCTACAAGCCCACCTTTGGCGTTTTCCCCTCTGGGGACCCCCGGTCAGGGCAGGAGGGAGGGCCGAGGCCCCCCCCTTAAAGTGCCATTCAAGGCAGGAGTGAAGAGGGAGGCCTCTCATGGCTCGTGGGCTTCATCTGCGTCTGGGGCCCCATCCATGAACTGGAGAGGGGGACTTCCTGAGGCAGCCAGCCCCCCAGGCACCCGCATACTCTGGTCCCCATAGTGCCAGCCCCAGCCTGGCCCCTGTGGGTGTTCCGTGGCCCAGAAGGGAAGGTGTAGGACGCTGGGAGAGTCCGCGCCCATCAGAAGGTCCGCCCAAATCTGAGCTCAGTAGCTGCTCGAGGCCCGAGTGAGGGAAGGACGGCGGCCGGACGGCCAGACCGCAGCGTGGGTAGTGGACCGGCGGCTCGGTGAGCAGGGGTGGGGTGACCCTGGCTGCCGCCCTCCTGCAGCTCCCCATAGTGGCGTCCTCCGTCGTGTCCCTCTACTTCCTGGAGCTGACCGACCTCTTCAAGCCGGCCAAGGTGGGTTTCCAGTGCTATGACCGCACGCTCTCCATGCCCTACGTGGAGACCAACGAGGAGCTCATCCCGCTGCTCATGCTGCTCAGCTTGGCCTTTGCGGCCCCTGCGGCCTCGGTGAGTCCCAGGCGCCGGGGGGCCTGGGCTGGCCTGTGGGCACCCCCTGGCCGGGAGCCTGGCTGAACGCCTCCCTGTCGGGCAGATCATGGTCGGCGAGGGCATGCTGTATTGTCTGCAGTCCCGGCTGTGGGGCCGCGGCGGGGGCCCAGGCGGGACCGAGGGCAGCATCAACGCGGGGGGCTGCAGCTTTAACTCCTTCCTGCGGCGCACGGTGCGGTTTGTGGGTGAGTTCGCCAGAGGGCACCCCCCCCACGCCCTCCGTGTGCACGCGCCCGGCTCCCCTCCCCAGCCCTGACCCCGCTGCCCCGCAGGCGTCCACGTGTTCGGCCTGTGCGCCACCGCCCTGGTGACCGACGTCATCCAGCTAGCCACCGGCTACCACGCGCCCTTCTTCCTGACGGTCTGCAAGCCCAACTACACGCTGCTGGGCACGTCGTGCGAGGCCAACCCCTACATCACGCAGGACATCTGCTCCGGCCACGACACCCACGCCATCCTGTCTGCACGGTGAGTTGGCCCCCGCCCAGCCGTGCGGGGCGGGGGCCGGAGGCCCCGAGGGGCTCGGAGCCCGCCCGCTCACCTGCCGCCTCTTACAGGAAGACCTTCCCGTCACAGCACGCCACGCTGTCCGCCTTCGCTGCGGTCTACGTGTCGGTGAGTCCTGGCCTGCCCCGAGCCCGAGCCCGGCGGCTGGCGGGGAACCACGCTCTGACCCGCCCCGCCCCGCCCCCAGATGTACTTCAACTCGGTCATCTCGGACACCACCAAGCTGCTCAAGCCCATCCTGGTGTTCGCCTTCGCCATCGCGGCAGGCGTCTGCGGCCTCACCCAGATCACGCAGTACCGCAGCCACCCGGTGGACGTCTACGCGGGCTTCCTCATCGGGGCTGGCATCGCAGCCTACCTGGTGAGGGGACGGGGAGGCCGGCCCCAGGTGGGGCAGTCCGAGGGCAGAGGCCGGCCCCCGGGGGGAGGTCCGAGGTGGGAGGAGGTCCGAGGGCGGAGGCCAGCCCCGAGGGGGAGGTCCGAGGGCGGAGGCCGACCCCTGGGGGGACGTCCGAGGGCAGAGGGAGGTCTGAGGGTGGAGGCCGGCCCCGAGGGGGAGGTCCGAGGTGGGAGGAGGTCCGAGGGCGGAGGCTGGCCCGGAGGGGGAGTCCGAGGTGGGAGGAGGTCTGAGGGCAGAGACCAGCCCCGAGTGGGTGGTCCGAGGGTGGAGGCCGACCCCCAGGGAGAGGTCCGAGGTGGGGGGAGGTCTGAGGGCAGAGACCAGCCCCGAGTGGGTGGTCCAAGGGTGGAGGCCAGCCCCCAGGGAGAGGTCCAGGGTGGAGGCCAACGCCCAGGGGGAGGTCCGAGGTGGAGGGAGATCCGAGGGCGGAGGCCAGCCCCGAGGGGGAGGTCCGAGGGTGGAGGCCGACCCCCGGGGGGAGGTCCGAGGGCAGAGGGAGGTCTGAGGGTGGAGGCCGGCCCCCAGGGGGAGGTCCGAGGGTGGAGGCCGGCCCCCAGGGGGAGGTCCGAGGTGGGGGGAGGTCTGAGGGCAGAGACCAGCCCCGAGTGGGTGGTCCGAGGGTGGAGGCCGACCCCCAGGGAGAGGTCCGAGGTGGGGGGAGGTCTGAGGGCAGAGACCAGCCCCGAGTGGGTGGTCCAAGCGTGGAGGCCAGCCCCAAGGGGGAGGTCCGAGGGTGGAGGCCGACCCCCGGGGGGAGGTCCGAGGGCAGAGAGAGGTCTGAGGGTGGAGGCCGGCCCCCAGGGGGAGGTCCGAGGTGGGGGGAGGTCTGAGGGCAGAGACCAGCCCCGAGTGGGTGGTCCGAGGGTGGAGGCCAGCCCCCAGGGAGAGGTCCAGGGTGGAGGCCAACCCCCAGGGGGAGGTCCGAGGTGGAGGGAGATCCGAGGGTGGAAGCCAGCCCTGAGGGGAGGTCCGAGGACAGAGGGAGGTCTGAGGGTGGAGGCCGGCCCCCAGGGGGAGGTCCGAGGGCGGAGGGAGGTCTGAGGGTGGAGGCCGACCCCTGGGGGGAGGTCCGAGGGCGGAGGGAGGTCTGAGGGTGGAGGGCAGGTCCAGGGTGGAGGCCGGCCCCCAGGGGGAGATCCGAGGGGGTAGGCCTGGCCCTACCCTGGGGGAACCCTGGCGAGTTTCCTCCCTTGGAATGCTGGAGTCAGAATCTCCTGGGCTCAGACTTGCTGAATGTTGAGAGCCTGAGTGGCATGACCGGAGCTTGCCCCATTGGGAAGAGAGTGGGACTCGGTCCTCTGATTCTGCACTGAGGGCCAGCCTTCCCCCCTCGGACCGCCTTGGCAGGTCTGTTGCGTGGTGAGATCCCTGGTCTTCAGCCCTTGCCTCACCCCCAGGCCTGCCACGCTGTGGGCAACTTCCAGGCCCCAACTGCAGAGAAGCAGACGGCGCTGGCCCCTGCCAAGGATGCGCTTCGGGCTCTGACCCAGCGGGGCCACGACTCCGTGTACCAGCAGAACAAGTCCGTGAGCACGGACGAGCTGGGCCCGCCGGGGCGGCTGGAAGGCGTGCCCCGGCCCGTAGCCAGAGAGAAGACATCACTGGGCAGCCTAAAGCGGGCCAGTGTGGACGTGGACTTGCTGGCCCCGCGCAGCCCCATGGGCAAGGAGAACATGGTCACTTTCAGCCACACGCTGCCCCGCGTCAGCACGCCCTCCCTGGATGACCCCGCTCGCCGCCACATGACCATCCACGTGCCCCTTGACGCCTCCCGCTCCAAGCAGCTCATCAGTGAGTGGAAGCAGAAGTCGCTGGAGGGCCGTGGCCTGGGGCTGCCCGACGAGGCCAGCCCCGGGCACCTGCGGGCACCTGCGGAGCCCATGGCGGAGGAGGAGGAAGAGGAGGAGGAGGAGGAGGAGGAAGAGGAGGAAGAGGAGGAGGGCGAGGAAGGCGGTCCGGCCCCACCCTCACTCTACCCCACGGTCCAGGCCCGGCCGGGTCTGGGGCCTCGGGTCATTCTCCCCCCGCGAGCTGGGCCCCAGCCGCTGGTGCACATCCCCGAGGAGGGGGCGCAGGCGGCCGCGGGCCTGTCTCCCAAAAGCAGTGCGGCCGTGCGGGCCAAGTGGCTCATGATGGCAGAGAAGAGCGGGGCGGCGGCGGCCGCGGCCTCCGCACAACCCCGCGTGGCCAACCCCCCGCGGCTGCTGCAGGTGATCGCCATGTCCAAGGCGCCGGGCGGGCCTGGCCCCAAGGTGGCGGAGACCGCCTCGTCCTCCAGCGCCAGCTCCGATTCCTCGCAGTACCGCTCGCCGTCGGACCGCGACTCGGCCAGCATCGTCACCATCGACGCGCATGCGCCCCACCATCCCGTGGTCCACCTGTCCGCGGGTAACGGGCCCTGGGAGTGGAAGACGGCCGGCGGCGCGGCCAAGGGGGTGGAGGGCGAGGGCGGCTACGAGCTGGGGGACCTGGCCCGCGGCTTCCGCGGGGGGCCCAAGCCGCCAGGTGTGTCCCCCGGCTCGTCCATCAGCGACGTGGACCAAGAGGAGCCGCGGTTCGGGGCCGTGGCCACGGTCAACCTGGCCACCGGCGAGGGGCTGCCCCCGCTGAGCGTGGCTGACGGCGCGCTGGGGCCGGCCAGCCGCGAGTCCACGCTGAGGCGCAAAGCCAGCGGCCTGGTGCTGGGCGAGCGGGAGGCCGCGGGCGAGGCGGAGGCGGAGAGCTACTACCGCAAGATGCAGGCGGCCCGGAGGTTCAAGGACTGATGGGGGGCTGGGAGGCCGCATGGGGGCGCAGCTGGAGGCCACTGGGCGGGCGGGGGTGGGAGGGGGGACACTTCACGATCGGACAATAAAAGGTCGATACCGGCGAGTCCTGTGAGTCACTGGTCCGAGGACACGCCCACTGCCCGGCGGGGGTGGGGAGGGGGGCGTCCTACGCTGGGGGGGGGGGGCCGGGTCCCACATTCTCGGCTCCCCTGAGCCCACCCGCCCCCGTCACCGGTGAGGGAGACAAAACGCTCAATTCACACGGAAGAGGAAACAGCAGTGAAGACGAACAGGCGGAATAAAGAGGAAATCGAGTGCAGGGTGCAGAGACATTTATTCCAAAGTCCAGCAGACTGGCCGGGGGCCTCTACAATGTGAGCAGGAAGAAAGAGCCTACAGAAAAGGTCGAGTTGTAAAATCGCTTTAATTCGGTTCTCTCTGCATTACAAGCCGTAGGGTGGGCAATGGAATGTGCCGCGTCCCCCTCACAATACTGAGCCTGTAACTGCGGGTTACCAAAATATACATCTGTGTCACCTTTATAAAAAACCATGTTTGCTGCCCCTCGTTTTACAACAGGTATAAAAAAAATTATAAATATTTA
>NC_138369.1:262881-286853 GCF_054177405.1 Leptonychotes weddellii | reverse complement strand
CGGGGCAACTGCACGTTCTGGTGCTTGGACAGTGTGATGCGCACCGGCTTCCCGTGCAGCTTGTGCCCGTTGAGGTGGCTCATGGCTGCGGAGGCAGGACGTGTGGTGACCCAAGGCTCCATGGGCACCAGCCCAGGGGGCCCCCGCCCGCCCCACGGGCCTTACCCAGCTGTGCCTGGCTCCCGTCCGCCATCTGCACCAGGGCGTTCTCCTTCTTATTGAACAAGATCTTCACCCGCTGCACATCGCCGTACACGCCTTCAAGAGCGCAGGGACAGGGGCACTGAGCCGCCTGGGGCCCTGCTGCCGCCTCCCCCGCCAGCCCCCACGCCCCGCACACCCCGCACAGGGCTGGCTCTTCCCGAAGGTTTGCTTATTCTGCCTCTGGGCACCTGCGTCTAGTCACAGGGAATGTTACCAGGAAGACTACCTTCAGCAGAGAAGTCATAAAATCCAGGAAAGGTCAATGGCCAAGAACCATCACTTTAGCATGCTACCAACACGTTTTAACTCTTCGAAAAGCATGCAGGGCAATAAACCATGCGTCTACGGAATCAGAGTAAATACGCAAACCGAAGGCAAGCCATGTAACGAGGCAGAATGCCCAACTGCAAACTCATAGTACATCTTAGGGCGTCAAAAATAACCTCCATTAAATGAAAACAAGATAATAAAAGTGTGAATGATAACATACCGAAAAGAATAAAGAGGCTTTGGGGTGTGACTCTCTTTAGAGGACAGCAGAGCAAGGCAGCGAGGGACAGGGAAAGGGAGAGGTCAGGGGGCGAGTTGCCAATCGTCCACCACGAGGAGGCAGCCCCACAGGCGTGCAGGTTGATGGATGATGAAGTTGTCAGGATGTTAATATTCAAGGGCAGGTTGGTTTCCGGAGAGCAGGGTTTGAGGGGGAATTTTGTTTTTTTATTTATTTATGGTTTTGTTTGGTTTCAAGCAACAACAGGAAGCAGAAGTACCGTGCAGTCAGTTGGCAAAGAAATTCCGGATCAGGGCAAGAAAAAAAATTGGGAAAGGGGAAGGGGAGAAAAGAAAAAAAGTAGCAAAAAAACATAGGTCAGTAAATACATAAGAAATACGAGCGCTCCATCAGTCAAGATCTACACACATTACAAGTCACAGGTTCACCTCGCGGAACAGGCAGGAGCACGCGGCCCACCGGGCGGCTCCGGGGCCGCCGCCTCCCGCTCACCGCAGCAGGTGGGCCTCCGCACCAGGCTCACACAAGCACAAGGCAGAGCGAGTCTGTTAGTGGAGGGCTTCGCTCGAGTGGGGCCCAGACGCGCCCCCGGCCGGCCGCCTCAGGCCAGGAAGTCACAGGAGGGGCAGACAGACGACAGAACAGTCTGGAACGCTCATTAAAGCCGGTCCCATCTTTCGAGAGTGAAAGCCCGCGAGCCCTGGTCAGCTCCCCCGAGCGCTCTCCCTGAGCCAAACGCAGCCGTGGGGATGGGCACAGCTTCGCCATCCCCGGGACCGCGGCTGCGGGCCAGCACCGCTCGGCAGAGGTGTCCGGCGGGCCTCTTCACACCGCGCCTTGTTGGGCTAGAAATCGTAAGGACTGCTTTCACATATCAAAAAACATTTCAACTCTGCATCTTACGGAACTGGAGGCGTAACCAAGGCGTAAAGGAGAACAAGAGAACTCTGTGCGCTGAGGAAGGAGGCAGTGAGCGCGACCCGGGGTGAGACCCCCGAGGGACCCCTGGTGCCTGGGGCTGACAGGAGCTCAGCCTGCTGCCGTTTGCACTAAGACCCCAGAGTGGGACTCCCCCGCTCGTGCTTCCGGGACCCACAGCCTGGAAGGAAGAGGCACGTACCTCGGGGTTGAGGTTGCTGACCAGCAGGACAGAATTTCCTGCCCCTGCCAGGCCTGGGATGGCGATCCGGCCCGCCGCTGCTGCTGCCGCCGCCGCCGACGGGATGGCCAGAGGCGCCAGGGCCCCGTGCACGTTAGGAACCGACAGGCCTGGGGAGGGAAAGGCGGTCAGGAGGGGAGCAGCAGCGCCCAGCGTCCTCTGCCAAGAGGCCAGCACAGGTCCTGCCTGTTCTCATGCAACAACGGAAGCACGCAGGAGGTGCCCGCGGCCACTCTCGGCCGGTGCAGCCTCTCCGGCTCCTCCTTCCTCTCCTCGGGGCACAGGTCGTGCTGGGTTTGGACCCGCCTACATGCGCCAAACAGTACAAAGCTGCGCTCAGTGGATGCAGAATCGGGCCCAGGCGGGCCTCGGCTGTGCGTGCATGCAGGCGCCCCTCACCATGCAGACGACAACCGGACGGGACGCAGCAGGCCCGTGCCTGCCACAAGGGCAGGCCGGCCCCCGGGGGAGGGGGGGGCGCGCTCAGGTGTGCCCACTCGGCGCATGCCGCTCTGCTTACCAGGCCACTTAAATTCATCTACTAAGGACACATCCCTCCAACCACCGTGCGCGCTCGTCCTCGCCCGGGAGGTGCTTTAAGGGAACCAGACCAGAGACTGTGGGGTTAGCGGATTCTCTGCATGACCCTATCCTACGACTGCCCTGTCCAGGCTCCTCAGGGAACCCAGAGACCTGCACCCAGGAAGGCGGGCTCCCCCCGAGACTGCGCCCACGTCAGCTGCCCGTGGAAGCAGAGCTACTGGAAAGGTGTGTGGGCATGCACAATCGACGGCGGGGACGAGGTCAAGTGTTTGAGTACCTGCGGCTTGAGGAATTGCAAAGGTGGGAGGGAAACCAGCTCCTGCATACGGGGAGGCTGACATTATACCAGGTGCACCTAGAAACAAACGAGACACTAATCATCGCACCCACCGCCTCCGCCGCGAGCGAGGGCTGCGTGGGGCCGCGGCCCCACACCCAGCGGGCGGTCTGGGCCGCGGGCTGTGCTGGCCACGCAAGGAGCAGCACGCACCAACCTCCCCGGGCAGAGTCGGCGTCACGGGGCGCCTGGGGCACTGAGACTGAGCTATACGTCCTCGCCTCCCGTGGCACGCAGCAGTCCTGGGCACCAAGCCGGGCGTCTTACCGAAGGCGGCAGCCATGGTCTGGTCCAGCGAGGGCTGGCTGTCGCCGGAGGGCAGGTCAGGGCGCGTGTAGTCCCGACTCTTGTCGTTGTTGTACTTGACGTTGAGGCTGGTGAGCTTGGAGAAGTCGATACGCAGCGTACAGCAGGCGTTGTAGATGTTCTGCCCGTCCAGCGACTGCGGGGAGAGGGCGGGGAGAGGGTCGTGAGCGGCTGGGGCCTGTGTGCTGGCCAGGCGGGCATCCCAGGGTCCTACTCACCAGCTTGGCGTGCTGGGCGCTCACGGGGTCAGCATACTGCAGCAGCGCCTGGAACTGGTTATTCTTGGTGAAAGTGATGATTTTCAGAACTGTGCCAAACTTGGAGAAGATCTGCGAGAGAAGGAGCGGTCAACCTCTGCCCAGTGACCCCCGTGGTCTGGACGAGGACCTGAGGCAGCTGCAAGTACGCCCCCGGTCGTCTCACCTGGTGGAGTACGTCCAAAGTCACCGGGTAGAAAAGGTTCTCCACAATGATCCGCAGCACTGGGCTCTGGCCGGCCATGGCCATCCCAGCGTCCACCGCGGCAGCCGAGGCGGCCAGGGCCAGGTTTCCTGACTGCACCGAGTTCACCGCCTGCAGCGCTGCCTGGGCCCGCTGTGGGGGCAGAGGGGGGCTTAGGGCCTGAGTCCGCACCCCAGGCTCCGTCCTCGCCGACTCCACCCCTGCCCCGGGCCCCCGGGACGCACTGCCTGGTTGGGAGAGCTGTCTGTCTTGAGCTCCTTGTGGTTGGAGAACTGGATGTAGATGGGCTGACCTCGAAGCACAGCCGTGACCGAAGTGTAGTAGTTCACCATGGTGTTGGCGGCCTCCTCTGTGTTCATCTCGATGAAGGCCTGGCAGGGCAGGGGCGTGAGCCAGGACCTCACCCCAGGGCCTTCCCGGGAAGGGGCGCTCAAACGGCTGGGGTGGGTACCTGATTTTTCCCTTTCAGCATCAGGAGATTGGTGACCTTCCCGAAGGGCAGCCCCAGGGAAATGACCTCGCCCTCGGTGACGTCGCCGGGGAGCTTCCGGATGTGGATCACTCTGGAGGGCACGCCTGCACTTCTGTTGTCACCCTTAAACTTTTTGCTGTCGTTCCCATTTGCTGAAAAGAGGAATGGTTGGTAGGGTGTAGAGCACCGTCCGGGCTCCCATAAAACCAGCCTCCTTCCTGACTCTGGGAGGCCACCACGAGGACAAGGCAGTCCCCAGGCGCGGTGTCCGCCCGCCTGTCCGTCCACAGGGAAGTCAGGTGAGAATGAACTGGGCTCCGGGTCACAAGGGCCAGGACCAATTCATCCCAAGCGTCCTCCAAAGCAGCAGAGCACACGCAAATGTACGGGAGGAAGCCCCCAGCCAGGGAACTGGGGACTGGGCTCAGAGGTTACCTGCAGAGGCCGAGTTGCCGCTCATGATAAAGGGTCCGTTAGTGACGCAGGCAGAGAAAAGCTCGTCGGATCCCCGCTGGAAGAGAGAGGGGTGTGTGGAGCAGGGCAGGACACCGGACGCCCTCCCCGCGACCCCGTGCCCACCTCCCCACTGCAACGTGGCCTTGAGAAAAGACCACTCCTCACTCACATTGCCTCATGGTCCTAATCCCAAGAAACTGCTCCTTTCCCAAGGGTGGGGGACCTGCCGCCTACAGGGGCTTTGCCCGTGTGTCACTTCCATTCCATGTTCCGCAGGACCCTTCCCATGTTCTCGTGGACGGGGCCTCATGCCAACAGCCACACGGAGCTGAGCCCAGCCCCACTCTGTCCTAGAGAGCTCAGCTGCAGCCCTGCCCACGTCAACACTAGGGGACCGTCTTCGACGACCACAGGGCCACTGGCAGGCCCGGGGAACAAAGCCCCCTTGTCATGCTGCAGCCACTCGCTCAGCCACAGGAGCCTGCCCTATTTTCCAGGCGTCTGAGGGAACCTGAGCCTTGCCCTCGTGGCTTTCAGACACACAGAAATACTACCTCTCCACGCAGGCAGTGCTGTCCAGTGAGGGGCGGGGACCCCTGGGTGAGCCCCTAAAGGGCCCAAGGAAGCCCGTTTGTGCACGGCTCCCTGTGACTTGTGGCCTACTGCTGTCTCTCCACAAACAACCTGTTCACTCGCTGGTCTCCGCGTGATTGGGATGACTCCCCAGAACCACATCAGACGGACCCAGGGCCTGGGCAGAGGCAGCCATCTCTCCCACTAGCTGAGGCCTGAGCACAGAACCACTCTCTACAAGGTGAGGGGCCGCACCAGACGCAAGCACTCCTCAGCCAGGGACCCCACAAGCCGCAAGGACTCGGCTCCCACTGCATGCTTCTGCCCTCTGCAGCCCGGACCCCAAGACCAAGATCTGTGTCCTGGGCTCCATCACAAGGAACCAGGAGTAACTCCTTAAATGGAATCTCTGGATACAAAACTGGAAACCAGAAAGAGTTTCAAGGCCCCAGCGCCCGGTGGCAGGAAAAGGAAAGACCACCCCACCTGGGCCTCCAGCAGCTTCACCCCTTCTCCCTCAAACTGCCTTTTCCACCTGTTTATGCCTTCTCAAGGACACCGTCTCTCTGCCCCTCCTCCAAACTGCCTGCTTAGCAGCCACACAGCCATCATAACGCCCAGGGGCCCTCCCCTTGGCCAATGCTGGGGTGCCCTAAAACCCCTCAGACCCTCCACGCCCAGCATCCAATGAGACCAGCTGAGGGAACCCCGAGAGGTTCACCAACCGCCCTTTGGATAAGGACCAGGAATGGCTGCCCCACGCGGCTGAGATAGCTACCTTGGGCTTGTCCCCAAACCCAAGCCCAGGATGGGCTGGCACCTGCAGAGGTCCCCCCAGCCCACAACTCTGTGGAGTCCACGGGCCCTAGGCTACCACTGACGCAGAAGCGAGTGCCCACGTGTCGGCACCACGGCTCAGAAAGAGGGCCGAACAGTGAGACTTGGTCCCAGGCCCAAGTCTGACACGATAAAGCAAGACATTAAAAACCAACCAATCGCAGGCTGTGCTTCAAGGCTTCCAATAAAGCCCACACCCGAGACCCCAAGCATTTAGAACACACACCAAGGGGAGGCACGTCCAGATCCCACCTGCCTGAGCCACAGCAAAGCCCCTTCTGTCTCTGGACTTGGGCCCTGAACTGCCCCCACAGGCTCGCAAAGGATCCCCGCATCTGCTGGCCATGCAGCCTTAAAAAGGGCTTCTGGGCCCCAGCCTTTGACTAGGGATGGGTGGGGCTGCGACTTCCACGAGTGGCAGCTTTCGTGGCCACCAACCCCCCCCCCAACAATGTCTCTGAGGACCAAAGTGCCCACTTGTCAGCTCCCACTCCCATGACACAGGCCTGGGGTGCTCAAGAGCACTCTTCAGCACAGGGACACCAAGGGACTCAAGGGCGGCTGCCTGCAAGGGCACCGACATTTTGCAGGGCAGAACCCTGTGCACAGCTGGGCCAGGCCAGGAGCTCTTCCCAGCCAGCACTTGGGGAGGCCCCACGGGCACATACCCTGGAGTCCATTTAGTATCAACAGGAAAAGAACCCTCAAGCGTGTCCTTGCTGCTCAGCTCAGGGCAGCTCTGCCGTCAACAGCAGTGGGGGGACCTTCTCTTCTTCCATCGGCATCTAAGAACCTTGACGGCCCTCCCTTCCTGCACAGCTAGTCCTGATCCTCCACAGGCCGCGTGCAGGTTCAGGGGGGACGGCTAGCGGGGAGCCTCAGCCCTGCAGGATAGGAGAGGGTGCCCCCAGGCTTTCTGTCCATGCAGGTTTGATTCTGGAAGCAAGGGTCCCTTGGGAACAGGATGGCCAAAAGGGGGCCATTCCAAGGACAGCCACTGAAGACCTGCTCCAGCTGGAGAGCGGCTCCCACAGAAAGGGGGAGGATTACTCGCAATCCAGACATTTTCTGTGATTGTTACAAATGCTCCAGGTGAAAGTCCCTCGCCCCCTCCTGCCACCAAACAAACAGGTTTTATCTGCAGGAAGATCAGCACAAGCTGCGTGTGAAGACAAAAACCCACTTGGGAAAAGTGAAACCCAGCCCAGGCACCATGGCCGACTGACCAGAAACCATCTGGCTGCCTGCTCAGGTCACTTGAGCCACCTGCAGGGAGCTCAGGAACCACGGCCAGGGAGGGAGGACTCCCCCGGCTCCCAGCCACTGCCAGGACACAGAGCTGGTAACCGGCTAACCAACAGTGCTTGCAATCAGCCCAAGGATTCCCCTGGAGGTCACATTCCTGGGCACACGCAGGCCTGATCCTCAACTAGGGGCAGAACCACCTTGGCCCCACTTCCTGTGGGGAGAGAGCACCCCCGCCAACTCTGTGCTCCAACGTTTGCCCTTCTTACTGCTCAGACACAGACAGGATACAGACCTCTCCTTTCCCCTTAGTTCAAAAAGGTTACGGGATGCTTAACAAAAACCATCCACACCACGACACCATCAACGTAGCCCCAACTGCCTCAGAAAGCCCGTGTGTCCTCCAGTCCCAGCACCCACCCCACAAACTGCTTGGGGGCATAACCACATTTTGACTTGGCCCCCACCAAGCCAGGGGCGCTCAAAACCTCCACGGGCAGACGTCCCCGTCAGCCCCACTGCACAGCCTGCTTCAACCGTGAGTGGGTAAAAGCAGGCCTCTTGCCAGCTCTCCATTTCAGGGCAGGGAGCAGGGACCTAAACTAAGGCCAAAGGTGCATTTGCTGCTGAGGGGCCAGTGGGCCCACAAGGCCCGAAACGCACAGCCTGGGGTGGACGTGATGCCGCTGGGCAGAGGGAAGGGCCTGCAACTGGGACAGCGCTGGGGCACTGGGGGGAGAGACGGTGCCGGCGCTCTGCAGGGTGAGCGGACGGGCCCACGCGGTCAGCGCAAACTCAGGCTGAGCAAGCGTAACGAGGAAGTCAAGCCAAAGTGCCTACCTTCGTACCAACTGCTATATCTGGGACAATGCTGTAGAGAGAGAAAAAGGACAACAGTTAGCCAAGTGTGCTGCCCACCTCAGTAGGAAAGGCTGGGCAGGAGAGGCCGTCCCCTGGTCCCTGTCCCCGGGGTCCAGAGAGCCCACAGCCGCTGCCACCAGAATGCTGGGAGGTCGCCCCATGGCCACCAGCTTGGCCTCTGGCTGCACAACACCCCCCACCTTGAAGCCCTCTGCTAACTAGACCGCTGAAGGCAGGGAAGTGAGCGTCGTCCCTGTAACCTCAACTTGAAAAGGAGCCACCATTGTCTTCCAGCTCCCCTCCCTCCCAGCAGGACCCCAGGTCCCGCCTCCGGACCCGCCCAAAACAAAGACACGCCCTTCAAAAACCCCAGGAGGTACCCTTGAGTTGAGGTTCAAGTATTGTGGTCTGTTTGACAAGAAGTGGAAGCACTTTGGGAACATTCTCCAACAGGAAAGGAGACCAGTGAAAGGTGGGCTCAGAGGCCCTGGGGTCAGAGCTCTGGACGCAACACTGGGAGGATGGAAGGTTCCTGGGAGGTGGGGGGTAGCTCGCCGAAGGGATCTGATAAAATTAACACAGGTTACTCTTCAACCCGGCTCCGCGTGACTGGACTTTCTCCCCGCCTCAGGCGGGCTGGACGGAAGGCGGGAAGAAAACGTGTCTACTGGAGGGTTCCCACAGCTCTGCACGCCTCAGCTTAGTGCCGTCCAAGGGCATTGGTGTGGCAGCTGCAAACGGACCAGGTCCTAGCCAACTCAGGGAGCGTCAGTCCAGAAGGGGGTTTAGTCACCCCCGTGCTGAGGCCTGGCTGCCCCGTGGACAGAGCCACCCGAGTTGTCACACGACGGCCCCTTGCCTGGCCCGGGAAGGCTGTCTCGGACAGGCCGGGAGGCCCTGGGACCACCACCTGCACTCCCGACCTGGACAGACCAGCTTCCTGCACGATTTCCCTCTGTGGTTCTGAGAGCTCCTGGTTCCGGCCCTCCCGCCCTCGGGGAGCCAAGCTTGCAGGACACAAACCCTGGGGTGTCCTGGCGCCAAAGCACGGCTGTGCTCCTGGGGTCCGAAGTCCTCACCTGCCCGTTCTCTCCAGTTCCTATTCCTTCACAGCAGGGCCTTTACCTCCCCGATATTTAGAAAAAAGGAAAAAAAAAAAGCCCACAGCCTGCTATCAACATATTTTTTAAAAATCTCCGAGCCAAGAAAAAGCTTCCCAGAAAACCCAAAAGAATGAAAGGCACGCAGCTCCGCGGCCGCTAACCCGGAGCGGCTCCGGCTTCCTACTCCCCGGGAGGGCCCCACACACAGGAAGCGTTTCCCCAAGACGGCCCTTCTGCGGAGAACGTGCGAGCCTTCCACGCGCAAGGCCACAGCGGCCACAGCCCCCTGCTCGGGGGGCTTCCCCGGGGAGGTGCGGCCGGGCCCCCACGGAAGGCGGGCCACGAGCAGACCGCGTTCCTCGCGCTGCAGCGCTTCTCCTCCAGGCCTGGATTCGACTCAGCCCGAAACCGATCATTTCAAACCCGAGGCGCCGGGACACGTGACCCTCCAGGCATCCGAGCCGCCGCGCCCCGCCCCGGGGGTCAGCCCCGGGGCGGAAGGAGGGCTCGCTCAAAGCTCCGCATCAGGAAAAGATCGGCAGCACCGCCTGCGGGACCCTCCAACTCCCGAAACCTCGGCACCCACCCCTCCCCCACGGGGAAACGAGACAGCGCCCCGGACACGCGGGACGCCAACAGCCCCGCTTAAAGCGAGTTTCCTTCTCGGCAGCTTCTACCCTTTTCCCCCCGGACAGCAGCCTAGCGTCCGAAGACAAAGGTGTCCACCGACACACGCACGTCGGCCCCGAGTCTCGGGACGCGCGACAAGCCAGCGCCACGACGACCCGCCGCGCACACCGCGCGCACAGCCGAGCGGCTGCCCCGCCGCCGGGCCAGCTCGCGCTCCGGGAACGGCCGGCCCGGAGCGCCCCCCGCAGGCGGGAACAAAGGGGGGCCGCGCGGGCCCCTCCCCGGTCCCCGGGCCGGGCGCGCGGCCATCCTTTGTGGGTAGCCGGGGAGGGGCCGGGCGGCCGGCGGGGGCGGAGGAGAGCCCGCGCCCTTCCGGGCAGGAGGGCGGCGTCTCCGGGCCGCGCCCGGGCCCGCGGCGGGCGGGGGAGGCCGAGGGCAGAGTCCGCGCGGCGGGAAAGACCGCGCACGCGCAGAGCCCAACGGGAGGGGGCGCGGAGAGCTGCGCACGCAAGCGCGGGGGCTCGACGGGGAGCGGGAAGGGCCACACAGGGCGCGCAAAGAGGGTACGGGGAGCTGGAAGGCTCACCCGGAGCACGCGAAAAGTGGCGCGTGCGCGCGGGGCGCGGACGGGAAGCGGGAAGGGCCGCGCGACCGCCTCGTGCGTTCGGGACGGGGCGCGCGGAGGCCGGAAACGAGCAGAACTCGGGCCCGGCCCATCCCCTCCAAGCCCGGGAGGCGCTGCCCGTTTGGCGCCCCCGGCAGCCTCCCCCGCGCCCGCGCCCCAGACAGACCCAGGGAGGGGAGGGACCCCGGAGGCGCCCGCGAACCCGGGCGGAGGCGGAGCGACGCGCGGGCCCCGGCCCCGAAGAGACCCGGGCGCCGGCGAGGGGAAAGATGGAGCGCGAGGAAGTCGTCGGGGAGCGCGGAGACACAATACTTACCCGTCCATTGCACACAGAGGAGACCCGCAGGGGACGGAGTGGAGGCGCCGGAATAGCAGGAACCGACCCAACGGCTCCGAGTTATAGACTCACAAAATGGCGGAG
The DNA here is from genome assembly GCF_054177405.1 of Leptonychotes weddellii. NCBI lineage: Eukaryota > Metazoa > Chordata > Mammalia > Carnivora > Phocidae > Leptonychotes > Leptonychotes weddellii. Next base: position 276,108 of record NC_138369.1, on the reverse strand, counting down.
ACGCCCGAACACGTCCCCCGCGCGCTCTGCCCATTGGCTCCCGCCACGGAGAGGGGGCGGGGCGGGCGCCGCGGGCCCCTGCCAGCGCCTCCCAATGGCTAGGAGGCCGCTCGAAGGGTGGAGCCAAGAGGAATGGCAGGCGGCCATTGGGGAAGGCGGCCGTCCGTCAGGGCTCGAAGCGGAAACGACCCGTGGAGACGGGGGAGGGGAGAAAAGGCGGGATCATATCACGGAGCCTGAGCCAGTGAGCGAGCTGCTCTCCTGCGTGGGGCTTTGCGGGAGAAGCCATCTTGAGAGTGGGTACGTGGCGAGTCAGGCGGCGGGAAGCTGCTTTCCACCAGGCTGCCGCCATCTTGCAAACGGGCAGGGTCCGTCCACGGGCATGAGGGTAGAGGGAGGTGCGTCGCCATCTTGGAGTCGGGCAGGGAACCTATGGGGCTCCATCTTGCTTTTGGGCACGTGGCTGAAAAGGCTGATTCCAACAGAGACCTTACTCCTAGGTTGGCATGCGGGGAGGTGGAGGCCGCTTAACCCGTCCCGGACTAGCCGGGGCTCCGTCTGCACTGCTGATCTCTGGTATTGTGGTCAGGGATCGCCCCCGACGGTCCTTTGTTCGCCCCAGAGCAGCAAAGCCCGACCGCAGCCCTCTGCCCTGGCCGCAGGGATGGGGAAACTGAGGTGGACCTCGCTTGCTTGCGCTGCAGGCCATCTGTAACCCCAGGACCGCTAATCAGGAATGTTCCGGTGGATTTAGGAGAATCTCTGACACATTCCCGTGGATTTGCTCCCTCCAGGACTCCCTCTTGAGCTGTGCTTTGGGCACCACGAGGGCCAGCAGCTCATCTTCCTTCGGGGGGACTGATGCCAGGGATGCCCCCCCAGAGCAGCGGGGAGGGAGGGGGACATGGGGGTGTCCCAGCCCAGGGGGAGAAGAGCGCAGCTGATGCCGGCAGAGTGTGTAGACTATCAGAATGGTGTTAAAGGGTGCCTGGGTGGCTCAGTCGTTAAGCGTCTGCCTTCGGCTCAGGTCATGATCCCAGGGTCCTTGGGATCGAGCCCCGCATCGGGCTCCCTGCTCGGCGGGAAGCCTGCTTCTCCCTCTCCCACTCCCCCTGCTTGTGTTCCTGCTCTCGCTATCTCTCTGTCAAATTAATAAATAAAATCTTTAAAAAAAAAAAAAAAAGAATGGTGTTAAAACTCACTCCCCATCACAGCCCTCCCAGGGTCCTGGCCCACCTTGCAGCCCGGCAGGCCCCACACCACTGGCCCCCTGCCTGGTCCTGACCTAATTTACACAGGCCTCCTGTGTGCGGCTGACCCTTTCGGAGACTCTTCCCTAAAATACACTACTCCCTCTTTCACGCCCCTGTCCCAGGGCCTTTGCCAAGGCCCCTCATCAGAACAGCCTTGCCTGGGGCGCCTGGGTGGCTCAGTCTGTGAAGCATCTGCCTTCGGCTCAGGTCATGATCCCGGGGTCCTGGGATGGAGCCCCACATCGAGCTTCTTGCTCGGCGAGAAGCCTGCCCCTCCTCCTGCTCCTGTTTTCCCTCTCTCTCAAATAAATAATAAATCTTAAAAAAAAAAAAAGGAAAAGAAAAGAACAGCCTCTCCTGATGTCCCCCTGTGAGATGGTTGAGGGTAATACTTCTCATTTCCACAATGCACAGGAGCTCCTCGGCATCAATTCAAACACAGGCCAGTGTTAGGTAGAAAATGTTGGCAAGGAGGCCAAGAGGCCCCTGAGGGAGGGGTCTGTGGCTGAGATGCGGTCCCCTGTGTCTCAGGCCAGCCCCTGAGTCTTGCTAGATGCTGGAACCCCGAGGTGAAGGGGACAAGGCCGGGGCTCTGATGAGAAGCCACACTGATTCCCACGGTTAGAAGATCTGCAGGCTGGGAGGTATACAACACAGATGTATTCTCCTGACTCTAGAGGCCCCAGCGTGTACGGATTAGGTGCTTCGTGATGGAGGGAGGCCTTGGGGGCGCCCCAGGGGTCCCCACAGTCCTCAGTGCCCAGCGTGTGCCCCAGCGTGTACGGATCAGACGGACGCCCCTGACTTCAGTAGGAGCCAGCCCGGCCTTCTCTTTCTCCCACCCCAGCCATGCCCACCAGCTGCTTCCCTCATTAATGATTTAAGGATGATTGTGGATGTGTGAGCACCTTTTATTCATTTGCGAATTTTGAAAAGGATCCTCTCTGCGGCAGGAGGGAGGGAGGTAGGAGCCAGACTGGGGTGGAGAGGACCCGCATCCCAGGCCCTGGCAGGGAGACCTGCTGGGGCCCCATTCCTCTCTTTAGATCAGATGGGGGGGGGGTGGTACGGTGCCTCAGTTTACTCCTTTGTCAAAAGAGGCAGGACCAGACTAGTCCTCCATTACTGCCCTGTGGGCTTTCCCCTGTGTTTCAAATGGAAATGGTTAATAGTTTCAGAATATTTATTCATGTGTTTGTTTATCCATGCCTGGATTATAAAAGCAGTTGGGTGGGGGGCAGGGCAGGGGTCCAGGGAGTGGGCTTGGGGAAGTCACCACATCTGCCTCCCAGCTTCTCTGAGCCATTCTCCAGACTTCTGTTCGAGCAGGGGCTGGGGGAACCAAACAGGCTGCCCCCAGCGCCTCCAAGCTGGAGCCCCACCCCTGCCCCAGCTGGGTGGCCTGGATCCTGGCCTGGACCACAGGGAGCTGGGAGGCAAAACCAAAATGGCTTACTCTGGCCTGATGATACATCAGAGCATGCCTCCTGCCCTGGGGTGGGGGCCATACTCCCCAGTCCCAAGGCTTCTAGCCCATCCTCCTCTTCAATTAGGGTAGGAGCCTCAGGCTTCTCCCTCCCCCCACCTCCCGCCAGGCCCTGCCCAGCCCCCAGCCCCTAGGGGAACCCCCATCCCTGCAAGGTCCTTCCTGTGAATTGTCATGGTCACCTCTCAAGGGCCTTCTCATCCCGGATCCCCCATCCCAGATACAGCCACTCCCCTCCCCAAACCCAGATACCCTCCCTCTCTCCAGGGCCTGCCCGGAGCTGGAGCTGTCTCTTCACGCCAGACAGCCTGACCACGTACCTCTCTGTGCGCTTTCCTGTTGTAACTGTTTAATCCTCAGCTAGGAAATACTTTCATTTCCTTTTCCCAAATACAGTGAGGTTGAGTGAGCCGCCTGAGCCTCCCAGCCTGTATGAGGCCCCACCCGGCTGGACCCAGGCCACTGCACCTTGGCTGGGGGCGCTGCAAAGGGGTGAACAGTCTAGCCAGTCCTCCAAGGGGTCAGCCTAGAGTTACCACCTGACCCAGCAACGCCACTTCTAGCAAACAGTCGCCCTCAGCTGCAGGACTCAGCCAAAAAGTGGAGGAATTCAGTGCCCACCGGCAGGTAAATGGATACCCGACGCGGCTACCACATGGACACGTCCCACGGCTGCGAGCAGGAGCAAGGTGCCCACACGCGCGGCCCCGGGGACGGACCCCGAGCCCACGACGCTCAGGGAGGGAACCAGACACGGAAGGCCACACAGGGTGTGAGTCCACGTGGGTGACACGTCCGGAGCGGGCTCATCCGCGGACGGGAAGGGGGCTCGGGGGGCAGGGGCAGGGGGGTGACGGCTGATGGCCAGAACTTCTTTCCTGGTGTTGAAATACATATTCTCAGATTGACTATAATGGTGGTTGCCCAGCTCTGAATGTACTAAAAACCACTGGACTGTAGACTTTGAAAGGGTGAGTAGTAAGGCTGTGAATTATGTCCGATAAAGCTGCTTTTGAGAACTCCTTCCTATGCAGCTGGGAATGCCCTCCGCTGGTGAGGACGGGGTGGGTAGAGCTGCGGCCCTTGGCGGAGGGGGCAACGGGGCGACCGCTTTGGAACACGGGTTGGCGGTTTCTTACAGAGTCACCTGCATATTCTCCCGGAAGTGCAGGCCGTCCAGCTCCTGTGTGTTTACCCAAGAGAAATGTGTAGAAACAGGTAACAAAGCTTTGACAAGAATCTCCCTAGCAGCTCTTCATAAATAACAGCATCGCGCCAGAAAGAACCACGGCGCTCAGCAAGCCGGATCGGAGACCGTTGGTGGTGGCCCGCGTGGCCGAGAGCTAGGAAAGCTCATGGCGGGACCCAGAGCCCCCCACCCCAGCGAGATCGCCTCTCACAGGCACTGGCCTGGGGCACTCTGGGGCCGCCCACACACTCAGCATCCGGGGACAAAGCTTGGTGATGGGGACGCTTTGCCATGTGTAAGTTAGAGCTCCGTAAAATTCAACCAAGAAAATACTGTTGATTCTCATTCTTCCGCAAAGTCCTCACGGACACTGGACTGTGGAGCCTGGAAACGGCGCTCTGCGGGAACTGGGGGGAGCCCCTTGGCCAAGCATTGCCCCCTACCCGTCGTCCCATGCGCTTCTGTTGAAAGACACCTGACGTGGTGCGTAGTACTGATTCACTAACGTCAAAGTCACAGGCGACAGCGCCACGGAACAAAACACATCCAACACGTGCATTTTCTCCAAAAGGCACATCACGGCCTTCTTGAGGCTAGGAACCCTTGGGGGCCGATTTAAAGCACAATCACCGTCAAAAAGCACAAACATGCAAAACACATGCACTAAATAAGCCTCAGAAAGGGACCTTCTTGGGGCGCCTGAGTGGCTCAGTCGTTGAGCGTCTGCCTTCGGCTCAGGTCATGATCCCGGGGTCCTGGGATGGAGCCCCGCGTTGGGTTCCCTGCTTGGCGGGAAGCCTGCTTCTCCCTCTCCCACTCCCCCTGCTTGTGTTCTCTCTCCCTCTCTCTAATAAATAAATAAAATCTTTAAAAAAAAGAAGAAGAAGAAAGGACCCTTCTTTCCAGCCAGACTGACACCAGGTGTTGCATTGCCTGGCTCCCTGCTGGGGTGCGGGACCATGCCCACCAGCTATCCCGGGTGGATCTGGAAACGACTGCAAACACACCAGGAGGATCAAGTTACAATAAATTTGACAAATCTACAAAGAGACCGTATAAATTCATTTACAAATAATTACAAACAAACTTCAGTGGGTTGGTGAATTTGCAAATCCAGGATCTGTGGAGAATGAGAATCTACCATAATTTGAATCTGCACCACCCAGGGTAGTGGTCCCTGGCCCCACGTGGCTATTTAAACCATGCTAATTACAATGAAGTGCATGGAACCGTTTGGACCCCCATCACACCAGCCGTAAACTCTGGGGGCTACATGAGCACAAGGTGGGAAGGACATGTCCATGGTGGTGGGGAGTCCAGTCCCCCAGCCGGATGCTTGGCTGCTTTGAGCCTTTCCCTTTGCTGTTCTTTGCGGGACCAGAGGTCCACCTCCCTGTATCAGATGGCCCTTCCAGTCTTTCAGGCCCCCTGATGTGGGCGGGTGGATGGGGCTGAGGAGCAGGGCTTCCTGGGAGCCTGCTAGACGTCCCAAAGAGCTGAGCGGGGGGAACAGCATTGAAGGCAGAGGGAACAGCAACCTCGGGCAGTAGAGGGTCTTAGAGGCAGGGTGAGGGGGCTGGACGGCGGCCGCTCTGCAGGGAGGGAAGCACGCAGATGTTAACCACCAACCTGGCAACGTCCAGCAAGACTCGGGGCGCCCTGCGTCTCAGCAGCACGGCCCCGGCTGGAGGATGTCCCACTGAAGACACCCGAGTGCCCTGTGCTGGGACATGCATCCGGACCGGGCTGGGGCGGCGACCGCGGGAGGACGTGTGCAGGGAGGGCCTGGAAAACCCACCACAGCACTGGGAATCGACGGGGTATGCGCGCTTGTGGGGAAAATCGAGAGACATGCGGGGGTGCGGGGGTGAGGCATGCCCTCGGGAGAGGTCGCTCTTGGGGACTGTGGGCAGTGCCCAGGGTCACTGGTGGGCGGTTCCTGAGTCCGGGCGGCTTGCTCAGTTCTATGCCCGCGGGCGTCTGGATTAGTTACAACCACCAGCACGAGGATGGTTTTCCTGCTGACAGCTTTAGTGAGAGGCAATTTATACACCACGATTCACCAGTGTATGTCGTACTGCTCAACGGTTCGTAGTCCATCCGCAGGGCTGTGCGGTGTCACCAAAGTCAGTTCCAGAACCTTCCATCTCCCCAAAAGGAAGCCATGTCTCCATCTGCCGTCACTCTCCGTCCCCCTCCCCCCAGGCCCCCACAAGCCCCCTTCCCGTCTGTGGATGAGCCTGCTCTGGACGTGTCACCCACGTGGACGCATACCCTGTGTGGCCGTCTGTGTCTGGGTCCCTCCCTGAGCGTCGTGGGCTCGGGGTCCGTCCCCAGGGCCGCGTGTGTGGGCCCCTCACTCCTGCTTGTGGCCGAGGGACGCTCCCTGCGTGGGGGCTGCATCGTGTTTGTCTGTTCGTCCCTTGATGGGCATCTGGGCTGTTCCCACGTCGTGGCTGTCGTGAGCTGGACGTGCGTGCACGTATCTGTGTGGACATGTGCTTTCACTTCTCCTGGGCGGATTCTGTATGCGTTTCCCGGGGCGGCTGCAACAGAGACCCACAGATCCAGCAGCTTAGGAGAGACTCCGGGTCCCGGAGGCCAGAGGTGGAGATGGGGCGCCAGGTGCCTGCTGAGGCCGCTCTCCGCGGTGTGTGAACTGTCTTCTCCCCGTGTCCTCACAGGGTCGTCCCTCCGTGTCCTCTTGTCCTCTTTCTGTAAGGACACTGGTCACGCTGGGCCAGGGCCACCCTTGTGACCTCGTCCTAACTTGGTCACCTCTGTAAAGACCCTGTGTCCCATGTGGCCCCCCACAGGTGCAGGGGGCGGGACTCCAGCCCCCCTGTGTTTTGGGGGTGACGCGACCAGCCCAGGACAGACACCCGGGAGTGAAGTTGCTGCATCACGGGGCGGCTCGTTGTTTCGCCTTTTGAGGAACGTCCAGACGATCTTCCCCCGCGGCCGCTGCAATCTGCCGTCCCGCCAGCCGCGTCGAGGGCTCCTGTCCCCCCACCTGCGCCCGACTTCACTGTTGCAGTCCCCTCGGTGTCCCAGGACCCCATCCCGACACCACGGGATTTCGGCTGTCGCTCTGCTTCGGCCCCTCCAGGCTGGTCCCCTGGGTCCCCTGTTCTTGTGTGGATGCCCTGGGCGGTCGGAGGAGGGCTGGCCGGGGGTCCCGCAGGACGTCCCCAGGCTGCGTTCATCCCATCGGGGTCCCCGCTGCCCACGCGGCTCCTCCCTGCGGACGCTGGCCCTGTGTCCTGGCCGGGGCCACGCCGTCCGTCCTCGGGGGAAGGGGTCGCTGTGTGCAGCCCCCACGGGGGTTGGGGCGCAGGGTCTCTCTATCAAGGTGTTGATGGCACAGATGCAGGCCCAGGAGGTCCGTGTCGTGTCCGGACGTCTGCTGGGCAGTGGGCTGCAGGGAGGTGGACACACACGCAGGACCGAAGGCGGCAGCATCAGCGGGGGTCCCGCCCCACAGGAAGTGGCCGCGGGGAGAGAGCGAGGCAGGAAGGGGACGGCCACATTGGGCCGGGGGGCGGGCCAGTCCCCGGGGAGCCGGGCGCTTGTGCACGGGAGGGGACCACAAAGGCCTGTGGTAGGTTAAATCGTGACCCCCACATGCGTGTCCACATCCTGACCTCCAGCACCCATACCCACCACCTTATTTGGAAATAGGGTTATGACGAGGTCGCCCGGGAGTCGGCGCCCTAAGGCACCGGCCAGCGTCCTCGTAAGAGGGAGATTCGGACACGGACGCAGGGAGAGGCCGCGTGGTGACAGAGGCAGAGATGGGGGAGGCGGCCATGACCCTGGGGGCACCAAGGTCGCTGGAGACACCAGGCCGTGCCCTCCCACACAGAGCCGGCAGCCCACAACTTGGTCCTGGCCGCCCAGCCTCTGGATGGGAGAAGACTTGTGTGTCGTCCTTCTATGGAAACCCCGACTGACCATGGCCCTTGGTGACAGTGCCGCGGCCCCAAGAGACGGGTCTTGCCCGCGAGCCTGGGGGGGGGTCCCAGGCAGGTGGAGCCACGGCTGTGAAGACAGCAGAGCCCCGGCTTCCTCGGCCCTGCAAAATTCATGACGAGGAAGGTGTCTCGATTATGGGGACGCAACGTGAGCCGGGCTGTAAGCGATCCCGTGGCCACCTGCCCACCCGCCACCCACCCGTCCACAGGTTCACGGGCACAGAGGGCTGGCCGCCCCAGCCACCCCCTCCCTGGGGAGGAGACCCCAGCCCCAGCCTGGCGCACTGTGACCCTCCGCGGAGATGCCGTGGCTCCCATTGTTCTGGGTGTGAGACCCGCTCTCAAAGGGCCCGACCGAGTCGAGGTCAGCTCCACGCCCACTGGCCAAGGTTGGAGACGTCTGAGTTGTCACGCTGGGGGCTCCTGGCATGGGGGGCAGATGCTGCCCAGGCCCCACAGGGTCCGGATGGCCCCCCGGGACAACCTGCCCCCCCCAGGGTCCTCTGCGGTTACGCTCCCCGGAAGTTGGGCCTCCATGTCGGGGACGTGGGGTCCCGGTCAGAAACTACTTCTGGAAGGATCCAGGCACAGAGGAAGGAATGTCCTCCCATCCCAGGCAGGCCTGTGGGACTCAGGCAGAAGGCAGTGCAGCCTCGGGTTTCATAATAGGTAACATATGAAACCCGAGACACCGAGCCTCTCGCTAGTGACCTCACAGCATCAATAGTTTATAGTGGGAAACAGACACTTGATCCGTGGCCCTAGGGCCACCTGCCTGGGCCCAGGGCAGCGCCCGGCCCCCCTCTTGGTCTGAACGCGCCTGCAGGTGGCCGATGCCAAGACCACCCCTTCCTGGAGCGGAGACGCTGTGTCACCACCTGCTGTCCTTTGGATGGGCCAAGGGGTGGGGGCTGGCTGGAACCCCCGTCCCTGCTCGGCGGGATGGCGGGAGGTGAGAAGCAGCGTTTACTCCGAAGGGGAAACACGGAGCCACCGTTTGACCCAGACACGGAAGGCGTGTGGTTCCACGTGGGTGACATGTCCAGAGCAGGCTCATCCACGGACGGGAAGGGGGCTCGCGGGCATGGGGGCCTGGGGAGGGATGGCTGATGGGGAGGGGGCTTCTCGTCATTCCTCAGGCCTCTTGTCCGTATATTTTCTCACTGAACTTAAAATCTAGGTATGTCAAACGCTCCTCGCACAGATTAGACGACCGCAGAGAGGAAAACGAAAGGCCAGCTGAAACGGCCCCGAGTCAGCGAGACCTGCCTTAGCGTCAGAGGTCTGCCTGGCAGAATGGGCCTGTACCTGCTTGCTCCGTCCGGAAGGCGAGGGCACCTGCTTCCCGTCCACTGTGTGCATACCACACACATGGCCCCGGGGTCCGTCAGCGCCTCCTAAGCCGTGGCTAAAAATTTCATTGACGACCCATCAGCGTTGTGTTTTCTGGCCACACATCTCTTTCCCGGGGTTTTAAAACCGGCCCGGAGCCTTTTGCATCCATTTCGCCTTGATACGAGAATCCCACTGGGCCTGGGCTCTGCCAGAAACCATTTAAACACGGAGTTGCCACAGAGGAGGAGACGAGCATCCCGGCGGTCAGCCTGGAGGTGCCCACGGCTGGTGTTTTGAATGCTGTTACCTGGAGCGGGTTTTAAAAATTGCATTTTGTGGCTTTATTCTGTTTCTTCGATAAGAAGGTCCTCCATTCTCCCTTACGCCCATTTGGTATCCTGAAACTCCCTGGAGGATCCTGAAATTCCCTCTGAAACATCATATTTTGAAGGAAATTGTGGCAAAATGCACATAATATAAAATGTATCCCTTTAACGGTTCCCTAAGCGCACAGCTCGGTGGCACCAGGCACACTCACGGTCGCCCAGCCATCCGCACCGTCCATCTCCAGAATCTTCCATCTCCCCAAACGGAGGCTCTGGAAGACACCATCTTTAACATGGTCCCTGACAGCTACACCTCCTGGTCCACCTGCCACGTGGGAGCCCATGGCCATGGCCCTCACGCACCCTCATCTTGCTGGCCGAGCCCCTCCTGCCCTGGGCCCCTCATACTCGCCCCCTGACCTGGCTTCTCGGCATGCACTCACGACTTGCTGGGGGCCACGGGCAGCGGCCAGCCCTAAAGCCAGGCACTGGTCAGCGCACACACGATTCTGGCTTGCCTCGGCCCCCCATTCCACAGGGGTCACGAGCCTCCCCGGCACAGATGGCCTGGGACCTGCCACCGGTCCAGTCCTCGGTCCCTCCAACCAGCCCGACAGCCAAGAGCCTTCCTATCTGAACAGCAAAGCTCAGCAAACAAGAAGAAGAAAAACCCAGAAGAGCTGAGGTGACGGTCTTTCTTTCCCTAAAACCCAATGTTCTTATTTTTTTAAAGAAAGCTACATTTTGCCTCCCACCCCAAGCTTCTCTGTCCAGCCAACAGGGTTTAAACTCCCAGACGTTCTCCTGGCAGAAAATTCTAGAATCAGGAGGGCAGGTGCAGGCCCCGTCAGTCGGCTTCTGTCCCCCTTTGTTTTCTTGGCGACTTCCTTTTCGCTGAAGATAAAATAGGTCCCAACAATAAAAACGAACTACTGAGATGTTCGTGTTTATCTGCAAAGCACAGCCTCTGGCCTCCGGAATGTTCTTGTGTCATTTCCAGATATTGTGTGGGGTTCCGGCAGAGCGCATGGACAGAGCTGGGACACGACCAGGCCAGGGCTCCAGAGACACGGTTTTTAAAATGCCTGTGTTTCTCCAACAACCTGCAAAGTTCGTGGTTATTTCTTCCTGTGACACTTGTCTCTGGAACCTTCCGTGGGGGTCCGTGTACACGCCAGACCGTGCAGAATTCGACCCGCAAGGACCTCCGCCCAGACCCCCAACTTTGCTTATGGTGATCAGCGCTGCTGGTGATAACTTCTTATCAAGACCTCGCAATGGGAGTGGAAGGGGGCCAGAAGGAGGGTTTGGGGCCGTTTTGATTGCTTTTTCGTTAATAATTCTCTTTGCTCCTGGGCTCGGAGCACAGAGAGGCTGGAGGGAGGCTGGGTGGGCCCTGGAGGCCCCACAGGAGGGGAAATCGGCCCACATGCCTGGCATTCCTCCTCTCCTTCCCACATTGTTTGTTTGTTTGTTTTAAATTAGAGTCGCCAGGAATTCCTTTTCCTTTCTGATTCTGCTGGGACTTTGTAACATCTTAGAACCATTGCCTGGCCAGGGCATAGAACATTCCAGCACCCTCCTGGCTCCATCCCCACCCCAGACACCCACACTGACAATTATTTTTCCTTGGAGTGTGTGCAGCTAGCCGCAAGCCCCCAGGTCTGCAAGGGCACCCCTGGCCACACGGGGCCCATGGCCCCAGCTGTCCCTGAGCCTACCCCCCCCCGCCCCGTCAGCCTCCCCCGTCAGCCTCCCCCATCAGAACAGCCACCCCTCCTGCCCTCCCTCCGTGCCTGCCCACCAGGCTGGGCTGTGGTGGACACCAGAGCCTGGATCCAGGGGAGGGGCACAGTGTGGATGCCCATGTCCACATCCAGCCTCCCTGGTGAGGAAACTGAGGCAGGTACTGAACTCACTCCCCGAGCGCCTCTCATCTTTCCACATGTCCACTTTATCCAGTGATAAAGCAAAGTTAACGTCATCGGTTGTTTTTTTTTTTACTTATTTTTTTAAAGATTTTATTTATTTATTTGACAGAGAGGGAACACAAGCAGGGGGCGTGGGAGAGGGGGAAGGAGGCTCCCCGGCGAGCAGGAGACCCGCGCCCCCATGCGGGGCCCCATCCCAGGACCCTGGGATCATGACTTGAGCTGAAGGCAGATGCCCAACCGACTGAGCCTCCCAGGTGCCCCAAGGTCAACGTCATGGTGAAGCAGGCTCAGGATTCCAAACTCAGAGACATTTCCCTACCATTTTACACAACGCACAGCACAAGACAGAGTCGCACAACAAACAAGATACTGCAAGGGTAAGAAGGCAGTCCTTCCACCAGCGCGCCGGGAAGGGTGGCTGGGTGCGGCCCGGGGGTGCTGCTTGCTGGGTCTGCTCTGCTCAGAGGTCAGTGGGCAGAGGGTTCTCTGATGCTGTCAGACGGGGAGCGGTCAGTGTCTGGACCGTCTGACCGTTTGCTGCAAATCCTCCCCTTTTGAAGGCATTGGATCAATCTTGGGCCTCTGCCAGCTTGCTCGGGCCTGCTGATTATCAGGTTATCAGGTCTGGTGTTCTCGGCCGCAGTGCCCTCGGCTGCTGGCACCCGTGCCCGGCGTGAGTGACCCCTTCGTGCCCTCTGCACGCCGACCTGAGGTCCCCGGCAGGATGCCACGAAGCCCCGCAGCCCCCAACGGCTGTCACTGAGCGTCCCAGAGCCCAGCACGGGGTGAGCGGGCCCTCCGAGAGACACGGACTGCCCGCGGAGGGGTCCCGCGGAGGGATCTCGGGGCGGTCCCGCGATGCGACTCCCGGGGAGGGGGTCCCAGGGAGAGCGTCCCGCGGAGGGGCTCCCGGGGAAGGGGTCCCGGGGAGGGGCTCCCGGGGAGGGGGTCCCGCGGGGGGGGCGTCCCGCGGAGGGCGTCCCGCGGAGGGCGTCCCGGGGAGGGGTCCCGCAGAGGGACAGCTGTGGTGGGAGCTGTTTTACTGCCCAGACCCCGACGATGTCTCTAAAATAGGAGCACAAGTCGCCCCTTGCAGAGTTCAGGGGCCAGGTCCCCGGGGAGCCCTTGACCTCGGGGTGCCGCTGTTGGGCGGCGCAGGTGCCGAAGCCTCTTCCGCGCGACCCTGACCTCCTCCTGGCAGGTAACATCCTTCAGGCCTCCGCGCAAGCCCGCCAACCTCAGTGACGCTTGTTGAAATGAGATTGTTTCTGGGAAATCGGAGAATCGGTCCTGGTTCAGGCGCGCAGTAGGTGCTCACATCCCAACCCCCCACCCCATGCGGGGCCTCTGTCCCTTCCTATGGCCCCTCAGCCAGGCCAGCCCAGAGCTGCACACCAGTGGGTCCCAGCGAGTGACCATCAGCGAGGCCCCATCGAGGAAGAAAGTTGCTCCGGGCAGGATTCCTGTGTTTCCCTAAATTGAGAGGGGAAATTCGCATAATGTAGAATTAACCATTTTAAGTGAACAATCCAGTGGCATTTGGTACATTGACTATATTGTGCAACCGTGCCCTTTATCTAGTTCTGGACATTCCGTCTCCCCAACAGCAGTCCTGTCCCCCTCAGCCGTCACCCCCGCCGCAGCCCCGGGCCCCCACGAGCCCCCTTCCCGTCCGCGGATGAGCCTGCTCCGGACGTGTCACCCACATGGACTCACACTCCGCGTGGCCT
>NC_138369.1:254667-262781 GCF_054177405.1 Leptonychotes weddellii | reverse complement strand
TCTCCCCCGCCCCCGCCCCCCGAGCCCCCTTCCCGTCGCGGATGAGCCCGTTCTGGGCGTGTCACCCACGTGGCCTCACACCCCGCGTGGCCTTCCGTGTTCGGGTCCCTCCCTGAGCGTCCCCGTCCCCATCAGCTGTCACTCCCCAGCCCCGGCCCCCCGAGCCCCCTTCCCCTCCACGGATGAGCCTGCTCCGGACTTGTCACCCACGTGGACTCACACCCTGCCTGGCCTTCCGTGTCTGGCTCCCTCCCTGAGCGTCGTGGGCTCGGGGTCCGTCCCCACTCCTGTCCACGGCTGAGGGACGCTCCTGCACGTGGGTGGACACGTCGTGTTGGACATGTCACGTGTGTCGGTCCAGCCGTGGATGGACACTGGGGTGTTCGGGCCCCTTGGGCTTCTGTGAACGGTCTCGTGCTAGTGTTGTTGGTAGACCTGTTTCCGGCTGCTTGGGGCACGCTCCCGAGTGTCCACCAGGGACAGGTGGTGACCCTGCCTGACTGAGGAGCACCTGGCTCACCGGCTCACTGTCCCTCCCACCAGTGACAGGGTGGCCCTCCCGTGGATGCCGTGGATGCCCCTGGCCGTGGGCCTCTGGACAGTCAGGGCTGCACACGTCAGACCACATGCAGCACCTTCATCACTTGAGAGCCTGGTGCCCAGGAGGGAAATTGGGAAAGTCGGACAAGTTTGGGCAGCCCCATGGTGAGTTACCACCTTGGACTCTATGGGCTGGAAAAACCTGCCCAGACTGTGCAGTGGGGCCTGTCCTGGGTCAGAGATTTGTGTCCCAGGAGGCTTCTTTCCAGCGTGTTCTGCCCGGAGAAGGGGGAAAATGGAGAGGATGGGGAGGGCAGGGCAGGGGAGGAGAAGGAGGCAGGGAGGAGGGGAAGGGAGGGGGAGGGGGAGAGGTGAAAGGGGGAGGGGTGGGGGAGGAGGGAAGGGAGGGCAGGGCAGGGGTGCCCCCTCCCTGTCAGGCCCGCAGGAGCCCAGGCAGCCTCTTTCACGCCGCCCTCCAGGCGTCATTGCAGCTGGGGAAACTGAGGCTCGGGGTCAGAGTCAGTCAGTCCTCTCAGAGGTGGTGGGATTGAAAGCAACATCTGCGTGACCCTGATTTCCAGCCACCTTCTGTCCAGGCACAGTGGGAGCAGGGAGGCCGCGGGGACCGCCCTGGCCCCATGGATTCAGGACTCAGCGTGTGGCCCAAGCTCTAAGGAGGTGAGTGATGTCCACACACAGACCCGCACAGGTGTTTACAGCAGGTTCGTCCATCTCCGGGGAGCAAGTGAGATAGATACCCTTCAACGGGTGAGCAGGTAGGTGGGCTGGTCCATCCAGCCCTGAACATGAGCCATCGAGCCAGGCAGAGACACGGAGGAGCCTCAGCGGCACGTCCCTGGGTGAGAGCAGCCGGGCTGAGAAGGCCGCACACCGTGTGGTTCCGGGTCTAGGACGTCCTGGAAACCGCAGAACCGCGGAGGCGGAACGAGGATCTGTGGTGGCCGGGGTGGGGGAGGGTGACTGGGCGGAGCACGGAGGGTCGGCAGGGCCAGGAACTGCTCTGTGCCACGCTGTGATGGTGGATCGCCGCCCGTGACATTCGTCCAAACCCACAGGGTGTGCGGGGCACTGACAGTGAGCCCTGGTGTCACCTGCGGCCTGTCGTTCATAATGTCCCAGCGTTGGTCCGTCAGCTGTCACAAACACACCAGGCCAATCCCGTTCCTGGCAGTGGAGGGAGCCCAGTGTGAGAGGAGATGGGAGGGACCTGCCAGCAACTTCCACTCACGTTTTCTGTGACCCTAAGGCTGCAGGAGCAGGAACTAGAAGGTGGTCTCTGGGGACGCTTCCATCAAAGGTACAAGGTTTCAGCTACAAGTGCATGCGTTCTGGGATCTCGAGCACGGCCTCCTGCACGTGAAGTTTGCTAAATGCTCTCGCAGCAAAGAGAAAGTACCTATGTGAGGTGTGGTTCAGTAGCCTGACTGCTGATGGGTCACAACGATACACAAATATCAAACCATTGTCGTCTACACCTTAAACATATCCAGTTTTTATCTGTCCGTCATACCTCAATAAAGCTGGGTGGGGGAGGGTGTGGAAAACAAAAGTGTTTGCTCCTGGAGAGAGAAGGACTGACGGCCTTGTGTAAAATGGGGAGTTGGAACAATTTTTAAAATTTATTTTAATTTTATTTAAATTCAATTAATTAACATATATTATTGGTTTCAGAGGTAGAGGTCAGTGATTCATCGGTCTTATGTAACACCCAGTGCTCATTACTCACGTGCCCTCTTTAATGTCCATCACCCAGTTACCCCATCCCCCCGTCCCCATCCCCCCATCCCCCCATCCCCCTCCCCTCCAGCAACCCTCAGTTTGTTTCCTATGATTAAGATTCTCTTTTCTGGGCACCTGGGTGGCTCAGTCCGTGAAGTGTCTGCCTTCAGCTCAGGTTGTGATCCCGGGGTCCTGGGATGGAGTCCCTCATCGTCCCTTGCTCAGCGGGGAGCCTGCTTCTCCCTCTCCCACTCCCCCTACTTGTGCGCTCTCCTTCTCAAATAAATAAAATCTTTAAAAAAAAAAAAGAGTCTCTCATGGTTTGTCTCCCTCTCTGATTTCTTCCCATTCAGTTTTCCTTCCCTTCTGCTATGGTCCTCCATGCTATTCCTTATGTTCCACATATGAGTGAAACCATATGATAACTGTCTTTCTCTGATTGACTTATTTCACTTAGCATAATACCTTCTAGTTTCATCCACATCAATGCAAATCTAAGTATTCATCCTTTCTGATGGCTGAGTAATACTCCATTGTACATATGAACCACATCTTCTTTATCCATTCATCTTTTGAAGGACATCTCGGCTCCTTCCACAGTTTGGCTATTGTGGACATTGCTGCTGTGAACACTGGGGTGCAGATGCCCCTTCTTTTCACTACATCTGTATCTTCGGGGTAAATACCCAGGAGTTCAATTGCTGGGTCATGGGGTAGCTCTATTTTTTTTAACGTCTTGAGGAACCTCCATACTGTTTTCCAGAGTGGCTGCACCAGCTTGCATTCCCACGAACAGTGTAGGAGGGTTCCCCTTTCTCCGCATCCCCGCCAACATTTGTTGTTTCCGTGTCTTGTTAATTTTAGCCATTCTGACTGGTGTGAGGTGGTATCTCCTTGTGGTTTTGATTTGGATTTCCCTGATGCAGGGTGATGTTGAGCACTTTTTCATGTGTCCAAACAGATGTTTTTTGTCATACCCTTCTATGTTGCATAAATTAATCCAATGGTCTCTAGTGTATTTGTCGTTGGGCAACCATCACTATTAACTTCAGAACATCCTGTCACCCCAAAAGCAACCCTGTCCCTCCCCAGCCCCCGGCCCCCACAGGCCCCCTTCCCGTCCGTGGATGAGCCCGTTCCGGACGTGTCACCCACGTGGACTCACACCCCGTGTGGCCTTCCCTGTCTGGTTCCCTCCCTGAGCGTCGTGGGCTCGGGGTCGTCCCCGGGGCCCCCGTGCATGGGTGGACCGCATTGTGTGTCCGCTCACGGGCGGTGGGCCCTGGGTATGTCCGCCTGCCTCGAGTCGTGCTGCTGCGAACATGCATGTGGATCTGGGTTTTCAGTTCAGTTCCTCACTTTTTCAGGGTCACATGGGAATCCCACGTTGGAACTTTTAAGGAAGGCCTGACTGGCGGTTCTAACATCCCAGCAAAGCCCGAGTGGGGCGCAGTGGCCTCTGGATGCTCCCTGGGGAGGGATGATGCGTCCTGCCAGTGACTTACTGATGAGAGCAGTTCAGAGGAGCCTGGATACGTTTCCATGGTTCCTGTTATAAATAGGGCTGGCGTGAGAGACGGGCTGTGGGGCGGGCAGGAGGGTCCCCAGGCTTGGGACAAGGCCACACCTGTGGCACTTTCCAGGCCCCCGGTGTGGTCGGGGCCGCCGGGCTCCTGGGCGGCCAGCCGTGCCTGCCACAGGACCCTTTGAGGGGCCGGGAGGGCCACCACCGCCCCCCAGGACAAACGCCCTCCCTGCCTTTACCTCCGTGGCCCTTGCCGACTGGCTCTCAAAACTGGTGCGTCTTTATTCTCCGGAAGGCGTGACTGACCTAAGCCCCCAGCCCTGGCCCCATGAAGGCTGGTGGGGGGTCTGTGTCCCACTGGGCATCTCCCCAGTCGGGGGATGTGTGCGTCTGCCTCCTAAAAAGGTCCCGAAAAACCCAAGCCTGTGGCAAGATTTTCCCCTAACAAAGTAGTAGCAATAACCAGTGTGTCGGTTCTCTTGGCCAGACACTCTGGCCTTTGTTGGTGGGAGCAGGTGGGGACTCAGCTTCCTAGCCCCACACGACCCCTCTCCCTCCCCTGAGTTAAGGATCTCTGCTCAGGTCCATTTCCCAGGCAGACAAACTGAAGCCCCAGGAGAACGCCCTTTCCCTTTGGGTTTGAGGTTCCCCTGGGTGCCAGAGGGACAAGAGGCCTCGTCCAAGGGTCAGAGGAGTCCAGGCAGATCAGGGCCTCCACCGCAGAGGGACGTGCCTTCCCCCATGCCCCGCGGGCGGCAGCAACAGGGCTGTTGGGGCCACGGGACCCGGGGCAGGCTGGCAATGACACGCACAGTGGGCAGCACCTGCAGGAGCCCCACGTCCTCTCGCAGCCGCTGCCCTGGCCACGCTGAGGGGGGTCCTTCCCAGCCAAACCAGCGCGGCCACCACCCCTTGGAGAGCCCAGGCCGGGGCTCAGGGGCCCAAGGCAGACTTTCTGTCTTCTGTGCCCTCAATTCATTTTCTTACATATATGCATGCCTTCTGTCCTTGAAAACCAAACAACCGGGGGACAGGGCTTCACCCCAACGAGGCGGCCTGGGCCCCAGCTGTGGGCTGGCTCTGTGAGCTCCCGAGCCTCGGTTTCCCTGTCCGCCAGCCCGGGTTGGGCCATCGCTGACCACCGAATGTGGGTGGGGGCTTGGGCGCCAGCGTCCACAGGGAGGGGCAGGTGGTGGCCTGGCGAGAGCAGGGCCCGAGGCCGGAGAGCCCGAATCAAGCGGGGCCACAGCCAGAACGTGCGTTAAGGGGATCAAAACTGCTCCCTGCATACCCTGCGCAACCTGCTCCGGAAGGTTCGGCGAGGGCAGTCAGGTGCTGGTTCCGGACAGAGGACCCCACGCGGGCCTGGCCGGGACACGTTGCATCTGGTGCCTTCCTGAACACTCGGCCGAGCCGCCCGTGTGGGCAATTTTATTCTAAGACACGTTTTATTTATTTATTTAGTTATTTTTAAAGATTTTATTTATTTATTTGACAGAGAGACAGATAGCAAGGGCAGGAACACAAGCGGGGGAGTGGGAGAGGGAGAAGCAGGCTTCCCGCGGAGGAGGGAGCCCGATGCGGGCCTCGATCTCAGGACCCCGGGATCATGACCTCAGCCGAAGGCAGACGCTTAACGACTGAGCCACCCAGGTACCCCATAAGACACGTTTTAAAGGCCCGACTCCACAGTCTGCGGGTTGTGGTCACAGTTCCCTGGGGGCACATGCCCACGGAAACCTGCCAAAGGGGCCACTCCCAACATGCACCCCTGCCTGGGGGTCAGCCGCACCTGGACGGGCGGAAGGGCACAGGGGGGAGAGGGAGAGAGAGAGAGAGAGAGAGAGAGCGAGCGAGCATGCCTGCTGGAGAAGACAAGGCCCAGTCTAGCAGGGAGGGGTCCCGGCCCCCACAGCCCCCTTCCCGTCCGCGGATGAGCCCGTTCCGGACGTGTCACCCACGTGGACTCACACCCCGTGTGGCCTTCTGTGTCTGGTTCCCTCCCTGAGCGTCGTGGGCTTGGGGTCTGTCCCCGGGGCCGCGCGTGTGAGTGCCTTGCTCCTGTCCGTGGCCGGCGGACGCTCCCGTGAGTGGGGGACACGTTTGTCTGTTGACAGACATCCGGTTCGTTTCCGCCTCTTCCGCTGCTGTGAACAGCAAGGTACAGGTTTTCGTGAGCAGCTACTTTTAGTTCTTTGGGTAGTACCTGGAGGCAGGATCATGAGACCTCACGCACTTAGAGCCCAGAAAGGCTGGGCAGTGACTGTCCCTGGGGGAAGAGCTAGAGGACCCAGCTCGGGCCCCGGGCCACATGCCCTCTGGGACCCCGTGGGTGGCCACAGTCGCTCGCATTCCACACCATGTGGTTACACCAATGCCTGACCAGCCGGAGTGGACGAGACATAAACAGTGGCCTCCCTGTCCCCAGCCTTTTCCATTCGCCTTGGCAGGAAATGAGGTTTTGTAACTTCAAATGGAGAGCTTCATGCCAAACCAGCAGATCCACTGAGGAGCACCCTTCTGAGGGCCAAGGGCTGTGTCTTCCAGAAACACCCCTGGCAGACGTCTACTCACACCAGGGACAGGAGGGCAGAGCTGGGGTTGATGCCCCGGGTGACCCCCCACAGGTCAGGAAGGGTGCTTCTGGCAACCTCATCTCCATCTGTAGATGAAGCCAAGCTCATTCCCTCTGCCCTCCGCGTGGAAAACCTGAAGCCGCGGTTGGCAGACTAGCTCCCCAGTGACTCATATGTGAGCTTCCTTGCCTGTAGAATTTATTTCTAATTAAAACATGTAATATTTTACTTTAAACAACTTGGTCTGTCCAAATAAACCATCAGGAAAGTCAGAAGGCAAAGCACAGACTAGGAGAAAATACTTGCAGTGCATAATCCAACAAAGGACTAGGGTCTAGAATATGTAAAGGACATCCACAAATCAATGACAAAACTCAAACAACCTAATTTAAGAAAATGGGCCAAAAACTCGAACGGCCATGTGGTGTGTGATCCCATTTATCTGAAATCCCCAAAATAGGCAAATTCGTAGAGACAGAGAACAAGTACATGTTACCTGGGGCTGAGGAGGACGATGGGGGGGTGACTGCTAATGGGGACGGGGTTTCTTTTGGGGCCAGAATGTTCTGGGAGTTGACAGAGGTGATGTTTGCACAACCTTGTGAATGTCTGAGAAACCCCCCAAAGATGGTTAGTGGTTAGTTTTATGTGTGAATTTTACCACAACTTTTAAAAGTGGGGACAATGAAGGTGGCTGCCGACAGCATCAGACCGTGAGGCCAGCCTCACGCAGGCGGCCAGGTGAGCCCTGCGCGAGGGGCCCGGCGGGCGTCTGCTGTTGTCACTGTTGTGATTGCTCGACCGAGAGCTCTCCAGCAGCACGACCGCCCCCCACCTTCCAGATGAGGGACACAGAGAGGCCCAGCCGCTTCTCCTACTCAGGGGCTGCAGGTTCCAGCCCCCGGCCACGTGGCCCTGCATGCCTGCAGGGCCAGGGGGTCAAGGACTCGCCCCCTAGCCCCCAGACCTGTAAACAGACAGGGAGGGAGACAGAGGCCAGGCAGCGGGCTGCCCCAGGGACCACCCCTTCTCCGTGTGTGGAGCCTAGGGACGGGGCTGCCCGAGGGACCCTCCTCCTCCATGGCTTCACCCAGTAAAAATGTGTTTGGCACCCACTGTGTGGTGGGCCTGGGCTGGTGCCCCATTAGGTGACTTCGTTTTACCTCGTGAGGTCAGGGCAGAGGGAGCCCCGAGAGGGGCCTGGCCTGGGGCGGCAGCCTGAGAGCAAACCCGGCAGTCCCTCCACAGGCCGACCCCCCTCTGGGCCTGGGGGTCTTTGTCCGATGCCTCACAGGTGCTCATTTATTCAACCAGAATTTACCGAGGAGCTACTATGTGATAGCGGGGAGTCGAGCGGAGACTTGAGCGGGTTGAGGGAGCAAGTTGAAGGGGCATTTGGGGAAGAGTGTTCAGGTGGCGGGCACAGCAGGTGCAAAGGCCCTGGGCTGGACCGTACCTGCCTTGTTGGAGGAGTTACTGGAGGCCCGTATTGGCTGGAGCGGAGTGAGTGATGGGTAAAGAGAGGGCGCAGGTCGTGCAGGGTCCCGGGAGAGGACTGGGGGCTTTTACGCCGAGGCACCCGGGAGCCCTGGAGGGCTGCGGGCAGAGCGGGGACCTGCCCAACTCGGTGCTCACCAGTGCCCTCTGGCGGCCGCGGGGAGAACAGACCGCGGGTGGCGCCGGGAGACGAGGAGGGAGGGGACTGCGCTGGGGGGGAGGGGCGAGGAGCTGGG
>NC_138369.1:185512-254167 GCF_054177405.1 Leptonychotes weddellii | reverse complement strand
TCAGACTGGGGCTTCCCCACGGACACAGACCTTGCCTCCCCCCTCAGACTGGGGCTTCCCCGCGGATCTTGCCTCCCCGCTCAGACTGGGGCCCTGCCTCCTCCCTCGGCCTGTCTTGCCCTGAGGCAGCCCCCCTGCACCAGCCCTGCCCTCAGGGCCCCCCCCCCGCAGTCCTGCCCCCGCCCAGCTATTTCAGGCCCTTGCCTGCCCCCCAGCCCGCGTGGGCAGTCTCCAGGACGGGTTTCTTGAAATAGCTGCCTCGGTTTTCCCTGCAGCAGCTGCGGAGGGGGGTGGCGGGAGGGGCCTGGAGGCTGAGGCGCCGAGTTAGAGCGCGTCTCACCCGCAGGAGGCGGGTCCCAGCGCTGTCCCTGTGTGTGGAGGGGAAACCGAGGCACGGGCGCTCTGGGGAGCCCCGAGGCCACACAGAGGGCGGCAGCATGGTTAGGGTTGGGATCCAGCGCCCACAGCCTTGCCCAGAATGACACGTTCCCCCAGGAGTGAGCCCAGCACACACACAGAACCGAAGTGACGCCCCACCCCCCCCGCCACCAGGAGGGTCACGCGTGCGGTGCGTGATTGCCGTGGCTGATGCCGCGGGGTGGGCGGTGCAGGGGCCTGGTGGCCTCAGCCCCTCGACAAGTGAGGCGGCTGGGGTGGGCCTGGCGGCCGGGACAGGCTGGCGCCCGCTCCAGCGTCATTTCACGGTGGGCACAGTTGGGGAGTTTGGGGCTGGAGCAGACGGCCCCTTTCAGCCCCTAAATTGGGCCGTTTCGCCACCAGGTGCGGGGCCGTCCCCACGGGGCCCCAGATGCCCGGGATTTGCCGGGCGTGCCACGGGGGTGGGGCTCCGGGGTGGGTGGCACAGAGACCCTGAGATTGGGTGCTCCCCCCCAGACCTGAGGCTCCTCACGGGCCAGGACCAAGCCTCCGTCCTAAGCAGCCCCTCCACCCTCGGACTAGCAGGCACAGTCACATCTGTAGCCGGGGGAGCCGGTCTCCCCCCTTTCTGGGCCCGAGGGTGTTCGGCAAAGCCTCAGAAGCAGAGTCGAGTCGACAGAGGCCCGATTCATCCCCAGCTTTAGACAGAAAGCAGAACAATTTCCCCAGGAAGATAAGAACAGCAAAGAAAACCCTCCCGTCTGAAAACGCGTCCACCTTTGGGATTGGTGGCACGTGATCCGTGGTTGTCCGGTGCTGCATTTCAACAGGGACCTGCGCCCTGAGGGGCAGGGGGGCCTGCGGACGGTCTCAGCAGCTCCGACCAGGCAGGGCGGGGGCAAGGGTGCCCTGTCCCCCGGCTCAGTCCTGGCTCTCACTGGTGTAGA
Source organism: Leptonychotes weddellii (assembly GCF_054177405.1). Taxonomy (NCBI): domain Eukaryota; kingdom Metazoa; phylum Chordata; class Mammalia; order Carnivora; family Phocidae; genus Leptonychotes; species Leptonychotes weddellii. The sequence continues at coordinate 252,842 of NC_138369.1, read as the reverse complement.
TACCAGCTTCCCAGCGCCTCGCCATGGCATTCTTGTGGTGGGTCACTCGCGTGGCTTCCAGGACCTGTAAGAGGAGGCACCGAGTCCCCATCGGGATCCCGACCCCCCAGGCAACTTCCCCACTGCCAGCCTGTAGGAGGCATCTAGAACAGGAAGCAAAGCAGGCCAGCTCCCCTCCACTATTTCAGACCTTCTACCTCTGGGAATAGCACCCAGGAACATGCCAACTCACACCGAGACCCACAGCAGGTCAAGTGCTGGGGTCTGGCACTTTGGACCCAGCTCAGAAATGTATTCCACAAATCCACTGACGTGGCCGTCTCAGATGAGTCCCTCTCCCAGAGAAAATGCCTGTCCCTGTGTGCGGAAAGGAAACCGAGGCATGGGCGCTCTGGGGAGCCCGATCTGCCTCAAACCTTCGCTACCTGGTAAAGAGATGGCACACAGAGCTCGCTCACATTCTGTACCCACGGGCAGGTCCCAGCGAAACCCACCCCAGGCAGCCACGGAGGATCCAAGTGCCCGCACGCAGAAGACGGGCTGGGGGGTGCTCCACGCCCTGGGCAGAGGGCACAGGCGGGGCGGGAAGGCGGGGGCCCCGTCCCCAGCGGCACACTCACCTCTGAGTCGATGTGGTCTAAGGACTTGATGCCGGCATACTGCAGGGAGAGGACACGTGTCAGCCCCCCGCCCTGTGCTTGCGCCACGCCCCAGAGCCCACTGGGCCAGCACGGGCCCCCCGAGTGCCCCGCCATCACCCCAAACTCAACGCCATGCACCGTGCACCCCCCCAGGGACTCCCCTCAGGGATGGCCTGAAGCCCCGTTCCCAAACATCGCCTTCGTAATGAAGACAGTCAGTGTTCGCTGAGCTCTCCCGCACAGGCCGCGCTCCAGGGCTCAAGGGGGCGATCCTAGTGTCCCGCGCACTTTACAGCGGGGGAGCCCAAGGGTCAGCGAGGGGCGAGGGTGTGCTGACGTCCCGTGCCCCGAGCGGCAGGCGGGAGGCTAGAGCCGCTGTTACTGTCCTTATCGTCCGCGGCTGCGGAGACCCCGCCCCGGGGGGAGATGTGGGCTGTGCAGCCGGGTCTGGGCTCAGGTCCCTGCGTGGGAACTCACGAGCCACCTGCCCCGGGGCCGGTGTGACAGGACACGGCTCTAAGGCCCGCAGGCCCGGTGCGTCGGAGGGCCACGCACTTAGTGGAAGGGTAAGGACACCACTGCCACATGGCCACCGTCCTCCTGCAGACTGACGCAGGGGGGCGACCGCAAGGGGGGGCCCCGCGTAGGTGGCCTCTGCAGCGGAAGGCCGGGCGTGAAGAGACAGCCAGTGTACCCACTCTGCACTCGGTGCAGGGGGGACAGGCACAGCCTCCCACAGGGCCGTGAGGGAGGCAGGCGTCAACCCAGGTCACGCCTGAGTCTCCCTCAACTGTCCTGTGTCCCCACAGGGGGTGCCAGACTGCAGCCAGGCCTCGGGGAGTGGGGGCCGGGCCGGGCTCGAGACTCACCCGCTGCTCCCTCTTTTTCCTCTGCTCAGGAGAAGCCTCGGCAGGGGCCTCCGCCGTCCACACCAGGCCTGAGTGCAGGTGGATGGGGCTGAAGAAGTGGGACTCGGTCACCGAGTAGCTGCCCACGATGCCTGTGGGGGCGGAAGGGGCATCAGGGAGGGTCCCTGGGTCCCGGGAAGGCAGAACGCCTGGGAGACTCAGAGTCTCGGGCCAAGAGAGGACACAGCATCTGAGCCGTGTGCCCCTAGAGACCGAGCATCCACACTGATAAAGCAAAAACCCAAGGCACAGTTGACACCTCGGTCCAGGATCTAGGGCGTGAGCTCAGACGGGTGCACAGAGTCGACCGGGGAGGTGGACGGGGTCCCCCAGACGCTCCCCACGCTCAGCCGCTCCTGACCCCCCCACCCTGCTCCAGCCTCTGAGCCCAGAGCAAAGCCGCCACTGCCCGGCCCATCCTCACCCGAAGCTGCGGAGGAGGCCCTGGAGTCCTGGTCACCTCCGTTATTGTCCTCCGTAGGTGGTGGGGAGAAAACCTCAGGGAACAGTGCATTCCGCCGCTCCTCGGCCACCTCCTGCTCGCGCTGCAGGACGCTCTCCACCTCCCTCTCCAGCAGCTCTGACGACTGGGACCTTTGCAGCCTCGATGCCAGGGTCCCCCCCACCTCCCAGCCTCGGACGCGGGGACCCTCAGCCCGCGGGGGCACATCTGGGACCCTGAACCGCAGGGGGCTCAGGTGGAAATACTCCCATCGAATGACACCTCCGTGGGCTTGTGGGCGCCCCTGGGGCGGCTTGGAGCACTCCGGCTTCATGCCTGGGGGGCTTCCAGAGGATTCCAAGAGATGCCTCAGAGACCCTGTGGCCCTTGGAGAGCCCGCAGCCTTGGCCTCATCCGTAGAGAGACCATGGAGCTTGCCATGTGCGTGGAAGGCTTCGAAGTCCAGCCGGGGGCTCCCAGGACGCAGGTACGGCTGGTAGGCATCCGCAGGAAGGCGGCCCACCTTCCTCACCTCTGGGGCAGGGTCAGCCGCGCTGCTGTCTGAGGCCAGGTCCAGGATGGAGTCTGAGCTAAACGCTCTCCTGAGCCCAGACTGGGGAGCCCGGGAGAGCCTGTTGGGTGTGGCCTGCAGGCCCTCCCGCCACCGGTGGTCCTCCTCACGCTGCATCTCCTGCGCCACGTCCCGCTGCACGTAGAGTGACGGGCGCCCTCGGTCCCGCCATGGGGCCGCTGTCAGGCTCACCTTGGTCAGCAGGGGCCTGCTGGGTATCTCCACCAGCTCCTGCTGGCTGTTCTCCCGCTGTAGCCCCCTCTGCTCTCGCAGGTCCGCTTCCCGCTCCTGGGCCAGCCGGATCTCCCGCTCGATGGGGGTCTCCTTAGGGAGCTCCAGGGACCCCACTTGGGAACGGGAGCCGGGGTCATCCGCATCCTGGGCGCCAGATACAGCCGGAAGGCCACAGACCCTCTTCTCTCGAAGGAGCACCTCCCTCTCCTGGGGCTTCAGCGGGACATCACACCCATTGGCCAAGAGCAGCCCACTTGAGGCCTTGGGGGCCTGACTGAGCCCCGGTGGGGCACGGGCAGGGGCCACCTGATCCGGAGGGTGCAGAGGGCCCCCTGCATTGGCCTGCTCCAGACTCAGGAACTGCTGCTTCGCTGCCAGGAAGTCGATCTGCTCCCTGTCCACGGCGCTCTCCTCCAGGGGCCCAGGCTGAGGTTGGCCAGGGCTCCTGGGGTCCAGGTGGCCAGGGGTGCCGTGGAGCGTGGCCACCGTGCTGTTCTTCCTGAGGGCCTGGTGCTGGATGACCGCCCAGCGTTCCTTCTCCAGGTCCCGTGGCCGCCGAGGCTGGGTGTCCCCGGCGTCCAGGCGGCAGGCCTTCACTTCCTCATCCTTGTCACCCTCCCGGAAGGAGAGCATCCACGGGGGTGACCGGCCCGGGAAGGCACGTTGGCTGTAGGACGCCCCAGTCCTGGCTGCATTTAGCTGGGCTTCTCGGTAAGCGGGCCACGCCTGTGGCTTGTCCTGGCCCCAGCCCCTGGCCACCGGCCCCACATCCACCACCTCAAACGTGTAGCTGGTGTCCCCATCGGGGTCCAGGCCAGCCAGGCGAGGCGAGTGAGGGATGCTGAAGATGGGGTATCTGGTCACTCGGTCCATGTCCTGGGGTCTCAGCTCCCCACGGCTCCCTGGGGCGGACGTATTCCAGGCTCGCTGAGGAAGGAAAAGGGAACAAGGGCCAACTGGTCAGAGAGCAGGACACAGCACCTGTCTTGGGGAGCGGCACAATTTCCAGTCCAGTCAAGGGCAAAGTCCTGGCCAAAGGGCCTCTGTGATTGGCTCAGGGATGGGTAAATGACCCGGCCCTGCCAATCAGAGCACTCTACCCTCTGGCCTCTGTGATTGGCTCAGGGATGGACATGTGACCCAACCTGCCGAGGACCTAGAAGCCTGATCGGAGACTTGGCAATTACCGCGGAAAAGCGGACCCTCTCCCAGCTGGGCTTGTTCCGGCTGCTGGGCTTGTTTGAGCTCCTGGATCCAGCCACACCTGGATCCCATTCCTGTACTGACTCGCCAGTCTGCCCCCTGAGTGCCTGACGTTTGCAGGTGCCCCACTCCTGCTGCTGCCCTCGCCGGCCCAGCTCGCCATGGCCAGACCCAAAGCCATCCCCAGAGCGCCTCCCCGGACCCCCGCGAACACGCGCATCCGCCTCTCTTCCAGGGCGCACACTCTGAGGTTCTTTCCTGCTGTGATTTCCTTCATCAGCGGGCCTGACCCTCACTAAGACATGTCATGTGGGGAAACTGAGACTCAGTTGATGTCGGGTGGCAGGGACTCCAGCTCCTGGTTCCCTCCCCTAACCTGCTTAGAGGGACACTGTCCCATCCCAGTCAGTCCGCCCCCTCCGTGCCATAAAGCTAGGACAGGCTAGGGAACACCTTGGACCTTGTCCTGCGGGGCCAGGAAGGCCATCGAGCCTCTGGGCCACACCCCGACCCAGTGCCCTGGAGGGAGGGGGGCTGGCACCCCTTCGAGCACTGGAGTTCTGCTGAGTACAGCTCCAGGAGCCCCATCCCCCAAGGTCACGCACCTGCTCTCGTAGCCCCCTGGTTCCTGGCCTCGCCTGCAATTCTCAAGGCCTTCATCTGGCCTCCGCACAAACCCCCAAACTTCACAGGCATCCCTACCCCAAACCTGGCCCTCCTCCTCCTCCCACAACTCCCTCTGCCTGGAGGACCTTCATTTCTGCTCCTCTACAGCCTTCTTATCTGCAGCCCACACGACACCTCCTCCAGGGAGCCCCCCAAGATTGCCCCTGCCCTTGGAGCCTGTTGTCTGAGCCTCATCTGCTGCCTGGTCCAGCACCCAAGTTAGGCGTCCCCTTTCTACAGCTGAGGAAGGAAGACTGGCCGTTCTCAGCTCTCCAAGCAGCCCTTGTCCCTGTGCCCATCCCCGGTTCTGTCAGTGTTACTGTGTACATCGGCTGTCTTCCAGCCAACTTGCTTGTAAAGGCTGTAGCTCTAAAAAGGAAAATACAGCCCCCCTTGAACTGGAGAAGTGGCATCAAGCACCGTGAAATCCATCCTGGGAACGAGGTTATAACTAGCACGTATCACGTCGGCTTTTGTATGTATCAAATATTGAAACCATACTCGGAAAAACAGTAGTTAAAAAAAAAGGAAGCCTGGGTAATAAACGCCGGGCATGGGGACTGAGCCCCTGTCCCCGTGACCACACAGCCCCCATGGGGGTGTTCTCCCGGAAACTCACAGGGGTGGGTACAGCTCTGAAAGGGGGTAAGCGTATTTGAGACTTGTCTTCTCCCACTGGAGGCCATCAGCCCGGGTCCCTGTCCTCTGGGGGCCCAGACGAGCCTTCCGCACTCCAGCCCCGAGCCCAGTGCTGACCCTGAGGGCTGGGCAGGTCTGTGCCCAGGCCCCGGAGATCCCCAGGGAGGGCAGGCATGGGAGGAGGTGACGCAGGAGTTTGCTGAGTGAGTAAGTGGACGTTCACCCCACAGGATCTATAAGCCACACGGGGCATCAACTCCGGGAAAAAGAACCACCTGCCTGGACGGTGTCGGTCTCGCAGTCGGGTGGGGCGCAGGGGGTGCCGTGGGGACACTGCTTCCTCTTCCGGCCGGGCCATTCCTGCGGGGTGATTCACTGAGGCCGGTGGAGCAGGGCTCGGGCTGGGGCTTGGGCTCAAGGCCCCAGGGCCCCACCGGCTCGTGTCCGGGAAACCCCCTGCTCCCCTCCGGTCTCAGTGTCCACACCTGGACTGTAGGTAGAGTCCACCACGGCACTTGGCTCCACGCTGAGAGCCTGCCGAGCAGTCGTGCCCCATACCCAGTATACAGTAGGTGCCAGCTAAATGCTTCCACGGTGGTTGCTGATATTATTATTATTTAAACCCTGGAGCCACCACTGATCTCAGGCAGGCACCCCCTCTTGCAACACTCAGTCTCCCCGTGTGCGAGCTGGGAGGACGCTGCGCCCACACGGGGCCCAAGGAGGAGCAAGGAAGCCTGGGTGGGGTGAAGCCCAGGGAGGACCCCAGAGACTCCGCACAGGGGAGTGGTAACAGGAGTCACAAAGCCTCCTGCACGGTCTTCCCAGGGCTGCATTGTGGTTGCTCCTCCCAGGACCCTGTGGCAGGAGCAGAGAGAACTGAGGCCCAGGGAGGGGAAGGGGGGCTCACCCGAGGTCCTGAAGCCTGAGCCTTGGCTCCCAGTCAGTCTCCTCTTCCAGGAAGCTCCCCACCCCATTGCTCCTCCCCGGCCCCACCCCGCATCATACCGATACCAGACCCAGCCGAGGTTTATGGCCCCTCATGCCACACGCCTGCTTCCTCATCACCTTTGGAAGGGCTGAGGCTCAGACAGGGCAAGGTCACAGCACGGAGCGTCTCGGGGGGCCCAGTCACTCGGGGCACGGTCCTCCTGGGACCCTGGCTGGGCAGAGTCCCAACGCCTGGAGACCCTGGACTCTGCTGAACAGAGTCTCTGCCCCAGGCCCACAGGCTCCCAGCCGGCCCCTCTCCCAGGCTGAGACTGCCCCACCCACACGCCTGTGTGTCCCGATCCTGGACCCCACGGGGGTGTCACATGCCACTCAAGACCTCCGCAAGCAAGTTTCCAGCCGGCACTGATGAACGTTCCTCCAGAAGCCTCCCGAATTCTCAGAACCAATGAGGGTTTCAATCAGACCCCCTCGTCGGAGGCTCGGGGCTCAAGGTTCTTGGGTTTGGGGACCTGAAGCCCAGGGCAGAGACTGAAGCCCCAGCAAGGTTCAGGGACTGAGCCTCTGCTCCCCCAGGTGGGGGTGGGGCAGGAAGGGTAGAGACCCCCAAGACCTCAGAGACGGCTGGGGGAACAGAGCGAGGGAGGCCCCCCCAGCCCCTGAGAGCACAGCTGGAGGGGGCTGGGGTGGGGAATGCGGGACCCCCTCCCTGCACCCCGAGGATCCCACAGGGGGGCACATGAACCCCTATGCCGGAAACAAACCCCACCCCACATGGGACCCCTGGCCTGCCTGAACTTGTTGTCCGTCCTGCCCCCCACACCACGTCCCCGGCCTCACCTGCTGGCTCCTGGCCCCCAGCAGCTGCTGAGCCTGGCTCCAACTCTGTCCACAGGCACAGAGACACCTGGCGCCGCCCTGCCCACAGGTTGCCAGGGGACAGGGCCCCGCCTGGGGAAAGCTGGCGCACCCCCTCCTCCCTCGCCCCACCTGGGCTCGGGAAACAAAGTCCAGAAGAGGAGGGAGAAAGACGATACCCGGGCAGGGCGGAGGGCAGGCACCATGCCCACTGCACACGGTCCCTCGGCCCCCAGGGCCTCCAGCCCCACGGAGCCAGAACTCATGGAGGCCTCTTTCTTGCTACTGCCAGGCTCTCCAGCACCCCAGAGAGGGGGTGTCACTGCCCAGAGTCACACAGCAGGGCCTGAGCCAGCCCCCCGCCCCCATGCCACCTGGCTCAGCCCATCCTGTAGGGTTACTACCCCAGAGAGCCCCTCTCTGGTGCAGGCCCAGCCTGCCGGTCTCTGGGGGGGCGGGGGGTTCTGCCGGGCCCGGGTTCAAACCCCACTAAGCCTCTCTGAGCCTGTTCCCTCCTCTGAAACGGGGACATTACAGGGCTGGGAGGATTCCCCAGGCCACCTCTACGTAAAGGACCGAACGAGGACATCAAAAGGCCTGAAAACGTTAGCCGGATGGGCAAGGCTCAGGCCCCACAGACGGATGGGGGCACCAAGGCTCAACGTGGGCAGTGGGTCCTGCCTTATTCTTGGCCAAGGACTGCAGGAGCCCAGCATCTCTGGGGAGTGGAGCCAGTGACCCAGTGGTCAGTCTACGGCGGCGAGAGGAGAGGGACACCCACATACAGTGAATGGGGTTTTCATTCCCTGCTCTGGGGCTCTGTCCTGCCTGCCTCATGGCTGGCTCTGGGGACCCTCTGACCCTCTGTCTCTTCTTTCATCAAATGAGAGGACTGGGATTTGAACTGGAGTCCCCCCATCTTATGCAGTCCACCCTATTGCTTATATAGGGAAACTGAGGCCCCAAAAGGGCAGAGACTGGGTCACCCAGCTCGTTGGGACGACTGTGGAGACAAGGACAACCATCCTGCCCCCAGACGGGGGCGGCCTCCCTCTCAGGGTTCATAAAGCCCATGGTATAGAGAGGCAAACTGAGGCGCAGAGGGGACAGAGAACTTCCAAGATCAGCTGGTGAGACAGAAGTGGGGGGTGGCAACCACTGTAAGCCCTCCCCCCGCCGTGCCCCCACCTGTTTCCCGGGGACTGGTTCCTCTGCAGAGCTTGGGGGGGATCCGTGGGGCTGGGAATCCAGCGAGGGGCAGCCTTGGGCGGGGTGGGCTGGGTCAGTTAGCAGAGCCAGTCCTGCCACCACCAGCTGCCCCCTTAGCCCCAGGCCTTACCTACCCAGGTGCTGCTCAGATGGGCACAAATATGGGCGGGGGTTCCGAGACCCCCCGGCACTGGGGTGAGCCCGAGGGTGCACAGGGGCTGTGGGCGGAAGAAGCCAGCTCCCCGGGACCTCCTTTTACAACTGGGCCGCCCTCGTGGGGCCCCACCCCGGGCCTGACCACAACCTTCCACCCAGGCGAAAGCCAAGGACTCCAGGGCGGGGGCTGTTCACACTGTTTATTTGCTTCTCTGGGAAAGTCAAGAACGTCAGGGCCTTGTCACACACATCAAAAGCAGAGGGGCGGCAAGAGCACTTCAGCGGAGGCTCACAGCTCGAGGACTCAAGGAGGAAGAGGGGGTCCCACGGCCACCGCCCAGGGTCACCTCACCGGCCTCTCCCCCTGCCACCGAGGCGCAGAGCTGTGTCGGGGTCCAGGCTGCGGCCAGAGGTGGGCCCTGCACCTGCCCTTGGCACCAGGCGGGAGGCCCTCGGGGAGGGGCCGAGATGGGGCCTCACCAACCACAGCCCACAGGTGCGGGTCTGTGAGCATGTGCACAAACGTGCCTCTGGGGGGCGAGTGCGGCTGCATCAGGGAGATGTGTGTGCGCATCCCGGTGTCGGCTGCCCCCAGGAGGGGAACCCCTCACCCCTCACCCCTCCCGGTGAGAGGGGGACAGGCTCACGTCGGGCGGGGCAGCGAACGGGGTCTCCTGCTGAGGAAGCCCCCTGCCCCGGCTGCGTGCGCCCCGCCGCTGCCTGAAATGTGCCCAGCCCAGGGGAGCTGACAGTGGCCTGATCTCTGGGGTACGGTTGGAGGGACCCAGCACCTGGTCCAAGCAGGTCCTGGGCAGCCCCCCCAGGGTCCCCAAATTAGCACCAGGAGGAAGGAGGGCCCAGTGGGAGTCAGAGCTCAGGACAAGAAGTGGCTCGTGGGGCCCTGCCTTGTGCAAGGGGCAGCTCTAAGGGCCCGACCTGCAGGACACAGTGCAGGGGTCACGAACCCCTCCCGAGTGGGGGGGCGTGTCCCGGGGGACTCTCCCTTCCCAGGCTCCATCATCCACTGGCCACGCCCAAAGAGGGCATGGGGGGAGGGACACGTCAGGCTGGGGGTGCCTAGAGGGGTCTTGCTCCTTTCCAAGACCCTGAACCTGACCTCTGACCGAGACTCCCCAGAGAGGCATGGCCTCACCCCAACTGTCCAAGCTACAGACACCAGAGCTTTGGCCGGGAAGCCCCACTCCCAGGGGCTAAGCGGGGGACAGAGCGGGCTCCCAGGAACCCGCGGCTCTCCGGGTCCCTCTCCGGCAGGATGTCCCCTCAGGGACCTCAGTGGAGGTGGCAGGAAGGCACAGGCAGGAGGCCCAGAGGGTGGCTGGCCGGCCCAGGGCTGTGTCGAGGCCCCCGGTCACCCCAGCCAGGACCGCTGTGGCTGAGAGCCGCTTCTGTGGAGCTGCCGTGACGTGGGGGGTGCCCTTCATTTTGGGGAAAGTGGGTCTGTCCATGTCGCTCTCCTACCAGGCGTAGGTGCACGGCTCAGTGGTTTGGGGGTGTCGGGGGGGTGGGGAGGGGGAGGGGACCCCTGTCCCTCTCTTTCCAATGAAAGAAAACTTGGAAGGAACATGTGACAACCTCATGTCCTGGGGCCCGTGACTGCAGGTGGAGGGTGGGCAGGCGCCGGGGCCGGGCTGGTGGGGGACTGTGGTGTGGAGGGTGGGGCTGGGGGCTGGGAGGCTGGGCGGCTCACATGATGGAGCAGCATTTACAGCGCTGCTTCTTCGTGTCGAGGTCCTGGGGGTCGCTGGCAGGGGCCTCGGGCCCCACCTGGTTCTCTTCCCTGGAGCCCGCAGCGGTGGGGGGCTCTGCCGCGCTGCCGTTGGGTGGGGCGGGCTCCTTGGGCTCTGCCGCGTCCTCGATGACCACCAGCTCCGCCGTGATGGTGTCCTGCAGACCCAGCACCTTCTGGCTCTCGGCCTCATCCTCCACATTCTGGTAGCCCATGAAGATCATGGTGACCGGGGGCTCCTGGCCCGGCTGGATGCCCGGCGGGCCTGATGTGGCCTCTCCCGGCTGCGCCTGCACTCCCGTGATCTCCCGCCTGGAGGGTGTGGTCTGCACGGGCTCCTTGGACGCCCCCCGCGTCTCCGCTGTCCCAGCCGTGGACCCTGCCTCGCTCAGCGTGACCTCATCGGCCTTGTGGATGAGCTCATCCACTTCGGAGGAGCTCAGCGGGTGGATCCCATTCTCCGCGGTACCGTCCACAGCGTGGACCACTGGCAGGGGTGAGAGAGACAGAGAGAGAGAGAGAGTGTGAGCGGGCTCTCGGAGGAGGGGAGGCCTGGTAAGGCTGTGGGCCACCCTCCAGTCTGAAAAGGAAATGAGAAACTGAATCACACTTTTAAAACCAATGGACTCTCAAGCTCCCTGTTGGGATCTGTGCACACAGACAAATCCGTGCATGGAGGAAAGTGTGCGGGCACGAACGCGTTGGTCAGAAACCAGGGGAGACGGGAATCCAGTGAACAGGGACTCTGGTCCTGCATTTTGCAGCATTTCCACATTCCCAGCAACTGGGTCCCACGTGGCCACACAGCAAAGTAAGTCTGCTTCTCCCACTGTGAAGATGGTGCAGCTCAGGGAACAGATGTGGCCAGCCCTCAGTCACCCAGCTGGCCAGGGGGGGACCCTGCTCTGTCTCCCGGGCTACGTGTGTCTCCCTCCCACGAGGAGTTTCGGGGATTGTGACGGCTTCCTTCCTCGGGTGCCCGGGGTTTAGCTGGGTCACTCAATCTCCTGTTCTCTAGGAAACACGCCGCAGGCTCGTCTCAGCCCTGCTCTGCTGCATTCCTGGACCCAGTGATGGCATTCTCTTTCACATCTGAGTAGTTTGTGATTTCCACGTTGAGGGACTGTCTCTTGAAGCCAAGGTTCACCGAGAAGGGTGTTTTTAAATTTGGGGGAGAAGGGGACCAAGAACACAGGGCATAAGATATAAACTTCGTAACGTTCCTTACGACTGCCTCTGTGACCCCGGGCACGGTCACTTTCTGAAAAGGCCCTCCCTGTGTTTGAAAGGAAGGCCCGTTCTCCCCTAGGCAGTTCTGTGTGTGCAAGGAATCTTGTTCAATGTCTTTTCCAAATCTCTCCAACTGCCCCATGGGTGCCTGTCTGATCTGTCGTGTTCTGAGGGCTGGGTTTTAGCACAGGCAGGAGTCCTGGCCACACTCTGATGCCAGCCCAGCAAACTCCTAGAAACGAGGCTGCCCCGCTGCGTGAGGGAGGGACACACTGGCACCCTCGGGACTTGCCTCCTCCTGGGCCAAGGGTCAGTTCCTGGCTGCTGGCCAGAAGAAAAGTGCTTTCCACTTTCAGTTTCCAAACCCCTGGGGAGGGGTGACCATACCTCAAGGCTTTGCAGCAACTCTGGGCTGGAGGCCTGGAGGGTGGGGTGTGCCCAGGTTACGCAGAATCAAGCAGAGTATTTCCCCCTGGCCACTGCCCCAGAACAGGAATCCAAGCCCTTGGCCACCATGGAAACGGATCACCTTCCCACTGCTAAGCAACCAGAGTCCAGTCTGGCGGGTCCAGAATCCCCCAGGGCTGGGCCAGGCTGCACTGAGTGGCTGAATCCTCTGCCCTTAGCCCCATCAGGTCATTCTTGTCCAGGAGACGAGGCAGCTGGGACTTGCCCAGGGTCACACAGCTGGTGAGAGCTGGAACCGGGGTTCCTTCCAAGTCTATGTCCCCAAACCATGGCAGAGCTGGGCTGAGACTAGGCCCCCTTCAAAGCATCCTGGATGCCGCAGAGACCCCAGCAGCCTCTAAGAACACGAGGCTTTGGGAACCAAAACCACAGTGAGTTACCATTTCACGACCACCACGATGGCTATAGTGATAATAACTTAAAGATGGTAACAAGTGTTGCTGAAGATGTAGGGAGATGGGGACCCTCACACACGGCTGGTGGGAAGGGGAGTGGGGCCGTTGCTGCAGAAAGCACCCTGGCAGTTCCTCAAAAGGTTAAACACAGAATTCCCATATGACCCAGAAATTCCATGCCTAGTTATCACCCAAGAGAAATGAAAACATATGCCCATATAAAAACTTGTATAGCATTCTAAAACCGAAAGGTGGAAATATCCCAGACATCCATCAACTGATGAATGAATAAACAAAATGTGATCCATCCAAACAATGCAATATTATTTGGCCATAAAATATGAAAGTGGATGGAGCCTGAGCCCACGATGTTCAGGGAGGGAACCAGACACAGAAGGCCACATGGTGTGTGATTCCACATGTGTGACAGGTCCAGAAAAGGTGCATCCACAGGCAGGAAGGGGGTTAGTGGATGCCATGGTGGGGATAGGGGGTGATAGTGTCTCTATTTGGGGAAGAAAAATGTTCTGGAATTAGTGAGAGTGTACAACATGTTGAATAAACCAAAACCCACTGAACAGTATGCTGAATTGTGTGTGTTCTGGACCCTTCCACTCTGTATATCATTTTCTTGTAAAGAGCACTTGTGGACTTGCTAATGGATTCTGGAGCTGGGCACTATAATTTTATACTTGGCTTGGGTGATCAGCTCCATGAGCTCCACTGCATGAAGAAAGCAAATGTTTGCCTTAATTTTGAATATACCTTTTTAATGTCTTCTTAAAACATATTTTGTTTACTAAGTGGGTTTGTCTCCTTCTTCTGCCATCGTAGTAAATATTGCCTGGAACTTCCCCTCCCTGGGTTTGTTTATAAACTATCCTTACAGGTCATGCCAAAAATGACCAAAGTTTGGGCTCCTGGGTGGCTCAGATGGTTGAGCATCTGCCTTTGGCTCGGGTCATGGTCCCAGGGTCCTGGGATCGAGTCCCGCATTGGGCACCCTGCTCCTTGGGAGCCTGCTTCTCCCTCTGCCTCTGTCTCTCATGAATAGATAAAATCTTAAAAAAAAAAAATGACCAAAGTTTAAATGCCAAACTACTTATAAAATTGCTGTCTAAATACTGACGGATAATGCAGTTTAAATGAAAGTTTTTCTTACCTAAAAATAAAAAAGAGTGAATTTTATATGTGTGAATTATATATATATAGAGAGAGAGAGAGACAGACATGTTGGGGCTTTTGACTAAGGTTGCCCTGCTCCTCCCAGTCAGGTTTCCTTGTGGGTGTCTCTCATACCCTGCTCCCCTCCCAGCTGCCAGAGGGAACCCCAAAAACCAAACCAGATCTCAGCACCAAGGCCCCTGCTCACCCCTCCCTCCAAGGCTTCACCTGGCCCTTCCTTCCACCCCACCTCAGTCCCACAGGCTCCCTTCAGTTCCTCCAGCCCAGCAAACTCCATCCCACTGCAGGGTCTTTGCACATGCTATGGCCGCTGTGAAACACAATGTTTCCTTGCGCACTGTTGTGCATTCCGTGAGCTCCTGCTCACTTCCCCTGAGGAGCCTCCCCGGCCCCCTCCCGGCCCTGCCAGAACCCCTCAAGGCCCCCTCTGCATCTCTGGGGATTTTGTCACTTTTATCACAACAATACGTATTTAAATTACTCCTGAGCTCCAGGCTGAAAGTCTCTCCTGGGACACAGCTAAGTCCCACTCTGATTGAGTCCCAGAGCCCCGCCCAGGGCCTGGCGCGCAGCCGAGGTCCAGGGCGGGTTCCTGGAGTGAACGAAAGATGGCGCTGCAGGTCCAGCTCGGAACTGCCTCTGAGCCAGCGGTGGTTGTGGGTGTGAGACCCTGCCCCGAACAGCGTCCATGCCAGATCAGGCTGGAGGTCAGGCTCTAGCTCAGGCTGTGGGAGGGGGGTGGGGTGGGGGGTCTGGGGTGGGGGTGGGGGCTGCATACCTTTGGTCTCGTCTTCGTAGACCTTGATGCCCTGAGGGAGCGGCTCCCGAGGGAGCACGGTGGTGCTGGACAGCACCCGGGTCTCCCCGGTCACCTTGTCCTTCTCCACCGTGATCTCGACCGAGTACATGGCTGGCACGAGAAGCACGGGTTACCCGAGGCCGCCTGCCCACGTGCCCCCCGCCGGCTGCAGCCAAGCCAGGGAAGGGGAGCCGGCAGCGCAGAGCCAAGCAGTGGGGACGCCCTTCCCACGGCACCCCCAGCTCCACGTCCCGCCACAGCTTTCCAGAGCCACGGGCCTCGGCCTGAGTTCCTTTGCTCGGCATTCGAGGCCCATGCTTGCGATCCCACCCCATCTGGAAAGCCTTAAACTGTCCCCGTTTCCTCAGAGCCGCAGAGTAAGTCGGAGGGAGGCGTGCCTTGGCCACGGTCACAGCCAAGTGTGAACTTGGGTCAGCAGGCACGTATTCCCAGCTGGGTCTCAGCCCGTCCCGGGCCACCCAGTGATCGGCATGTCTGTGTATCTGTGCTTCGCGCCTTTTTTCATTCAACTAGTGACCTGATCCTCATCTCTTTCACTACGAAGAATGCATAACGCCCTCTTGAAATAACTGAGCGTCATTATCCATCAGGATGGTTCGGTCCCGCCACCACTCCATAGAAATTATCACCACCAAGATCACACGAAGACAATGGGTCCTAGCAGTGACCCCCCCCCGGGCACTGACCACAGCCCCCAGGACCTCACCCTGAATTCCAGGATCCCACCCTCACCTCCACGCCTGCCCCTGGGGTCCCCTGGGAGCCCCTGAATCACCACGTCCAAGCCTCGCTCCCAATCTGCTCCTGTAAGCTGCCCCTCCTGGGTCTTCCCACCCCCGTCAAGGCAATTCCCTCCTCCCTTTCTCTCTCACTCCCCACGTCTGTCCATCTGCAGAGGCTGTGGGTTCTGCCTTGGGGACACCTGGAACCCGCCCACATCTCGCCCCCTCTGGGTCCCCCGCCCAGGCCACCTTCCCCCTCCCCGACCCCTCCCGGACCAGTGCAATCCCCCGCCCCCCCAGTGCCACCCACAATCTGTTCTCCCTGCTGCCACCAGAGGGCGCCGGCGAGCACCCAGTCGGGCACGTCCCCGCTCTGCCCGCAGGCCTCCAGGGCCCCCAGGTGCCTGGGGGTAAAGTCCTCTTGTCATCTCCCTGAGCTCACCTCCTCCCTCTCCCCCCAACTCATTCTGCTCCAGTCAACACAGGACTCCGGGTTGGTCCTCCAACAAGGCAGGCACGGTCCAGGCCAGGACCTTTGCACATGCTGTGCCCTCCACCTGGAACACCTATCCCCCTGTGCCTTGCTCCCTCACTTCTTTTGGGTCCTTGCTCAAACGTCACCTGCTAAGTTTGACCTCCCCTGAGCCCTCTGATTCAACTGCCCCCCCCTCCAGCTCTGCACGCTGCCCTATTTTCTCCACAAGTTAACTGCATGGGGCATTGTCCTTATCAGGACCTTCGCTCCCCCAGACTGTGGCCCTCACCTTGCATACAGCAGGTGCTCAATAAGCGCTTGTCACATGACTGACTGAATGAACGCTATTTAACTCCATGTCCCTGTACAACCTAACACCCTCACCTCCAGACATACAGTTGGGTGGGTTGCGCACTACAGAAGGCCGCTGGCTGAGGGACAGGGCGGGGCTGCTCCAACTGGCACAGAGGCCCCGAGAACACCCCCTTCTCTGGCAGATGCTACCCTCTGTCTCCTGCCTCCTGGGGCAGAACGGCCTGCCCCTGCATGGGACCCTGGGCCTCCCCTGCCACCTTCTCTGTCCGGGTGTCCTGGCCACCCTGCCCCAAGATGGTCTTCACCTCCCTCGGTTTTGTGCCTCCACAACTCACCCCAATACCGGTAGCAGCAGTCAGGTTCTGCCCGTTGTGATTACCGGTCACTTCTCTCAGGTTAATGCCAGGCGTAGGCACTGCTCCAGCAGGTGGAGACGAGGAGCCCTTGTCTTGTGGCCGAGCAGGGATCTGAACCCCAACTCTGGAATGCTCAGAGCTAACCCTGTCTCTCTCGGCTTCCCAGAAGCACAGAAATGCCTGAGTCCCAGCCTGGTCACCTCCAGGAACAGGGCGCTCACTCCCTATCCTGAGGCAGCCTGAGGACAGCAGAGGACGGAGGATCTGCCGTGGGCGTGTGCAGGCATGTGCGAGCAGGTGTGCGGCCCCCGCGGGGCCCCAGGAGTGAGCAGCAAGGTTAGGGGGGATGCCGTGAGGGGTGTGGGTTAGAGGGCTGCCATGCGAGGGGGCCCGTCTTCCCGGGGAAGCTGGGCCAGCATGTGACCAAGGTGCCAAAGCAGAGGGGGCCTCGGTCCAGCTGCCACCCCCATGACCACAGCTCCTGCTGAGGGCACGTCTGCGTCTGACCTAGCCCCGCCTCTCCAGGCTCCCCAGGACCAATGCTTAGCCCAGGACAGCAGCTGGACACAGGGGATGAGGCTGAGGGCTGACCCACCTGCCTTCATCATGGTGGAGCCTTCGACCGTCCTCATGGGGGTGTTGCAGACTCGTTTCTCTGTTCAGTGAGTGAAGGGTGAAGAGAGATGGGGGTCAGAAGAGAGAAGATCACACAGACCCCCAGACACCTGGACACCCCCCAGACACCCCCAGATGCCCCCACATACCCATCAGACACCCCCCCAGACATCTAGACACTCCCAGACACCTGGACCCTCCCCTGGTGCACACGTGCCCCTGGACCCCCCCACACGTGTGCATACCCAGAAGCCCCAAACACACACCAGTCCCCAGTCCATTTCCATCTCTCAGCCCAAATGATTTTCACAAAATCCCTGAGAGGCCTCTGTGAAATTTTTTTAAATTATTAATTTTTAATTCCACAGTAAGACACTCCCCTAAATAATTAACACACAACAAATCAGGCCAAAGACAATCTGACCACCACCTCCAATCCTGGCTGGTGGCTTTCCTTCCATGCTTTAGATGTCAAAATAGACGAGTTTGATACATGTTTTAAAAATATAACTTACATTAAATAATTTTAATATACTTAATACTTTATTTATAAGTTATTACATTTATAATCAAATATATTTAAATGTCCTACACGTTTGTGAGATATCTGCAAATGCGTATTATCTATCCGTAATAATTGCTGAGGAAGGGGAAAAATGGATCCCAGACTTCAAACTTTTGGCTCCTTTTCTTTGTTCCCTGCATAGCTGTCTTTTCCACATCTGTGTGTGTGTGGGGGGGGAGACCCTTGTGCTTTTAAATATTGCCCCCTTCCCAGGACTGCTGAGACCTTGATTTCTTGGCCCCATAGACCCCATTTTATAGACACGAAAATCGAGGCCTGCCCAGCTGCACAGCAGCTCAGAGCAGGTGGACGTGGAGCAGAGGTGGGGCTGGCCAAGACAGGCACCCCAATGTGGACATGGGAAGGCCCCAGAGGCTGAGACCCCAGGCAGACACGTCCCCCCAGAGCCTCAGATTCCTCACCTGTAACAACTCCACCCCAGGGATGTCATCATAACTCGGGGAAGTGATGATGAGGGGCGCTGGGACAGGCTCCGTGAGAAGTAACAGTATTAGCAACAAGAGCTCTCAGGTTGTAGGTACCCTCCCCAGGCCCACCACCCCACTCTGGCCACAAGAGGGCACTAAGGCCCCGCCCCTCCCTCTGAGAAGCCTACCTTTGGGCGTGCCCACCGGGGCCTGCAAGAAAGAAGGGAGAGAGGTCAAGGATGCTGGCGCCCCCTTCCCGCTGACCAAGGTCCCCACCTGTGGGCGGAGCAGTGTGGGGAGGGCTCGGCTTCGCACCTGGAGGCCCCATTGCAGGTGCTGTCTCCTGAAGGGATCCCCCACCCCTGCCCTAGCCTGTGACAGCCAGGTAAAGTCCCTGCCCTGCTCAGAAGCCTCCCATGGCTCCCTAGTGCTCCCCAGGCAAAGCCAAAACCCTTCTAGATGACCCCCAGGGCCTGTGTCCGCAGACCCCTGCCTATAGGCCTCTCCTTCCTCCCCCACCCCCCATCTCTGGCCAGACTCACGGGTCCTTGAACACATTCCCGCCCCAGGGCCTTTGTGTGTGATGTCCCCTGCACTGTGGATTTCTGCTTGGCTGACTCCTCACTCAGCTCCCCGACCATAACCCAAAGGTCCCCCACATCATGTCGCTGTCCCTCGAGATACTGTCTCTGTCTCCTTCAGGACGTGGGCATCGCGAGGACAGGGACCACACAGTCTGTGGTCGGTCAACCTCAGTGGAAGCCCCCTCTCATCTCCAGTCTGTGCCCAGAGAACTCCTATTCAATTTTCAAAGTCCACCTCCTCCAGGAAGTCGGCCCAGTGCTCCCATGCATCAGACGCCTCTTCGGGAACTCCGCAGTGCCCCGGGCTTACGCATCCCGGGCCGGCCATCCTCCCCGTGTTTCTGGTCGCCTGATACATGTCCCTCTGCTCAGCTGACATGACTCAGTGAGGCTAGGGCCCAGCCCACATTGCCCCCGTCCGCCCCGAACCAGGCCTTGGCAGACAGTGAGAGCAGGACCAGGGCTATGAGAGGAGCAGCTGAACGGGGCTTGGACACACAGCTGGGATGCTGGTCTTCACGACACCCCAGGGGCCCCTGCCCCAAGGTCCGAGCCACAGTGACACGGAAGGGGGGTCTTGCTCTGGGGCCGGGGTGGGCGCCCCGGGAACCTCATCACCCCCTCACCTGCTGAGAATCCAACACCACCTCTGCCTTCTGGTCCTTGGCCGGGCTCGGGGCGGCGGGTCTCTCCCCAGCGGCAGCGGCGGCGAGCGGGCCCGCGTCCTCCAGCACCTCAATCTCCTTCTGCAGCCTGGGGAGGGCACAGGAAGCCGCTGCCCTTATTGGGCACTTCTGGGCCCCGGCACCGCTCCAGGCTCCTTGACGCCAGGTCACCCCCCACCCTGTGAGGTAGTCTCATCCTCCCCCCTTGCAACTGGGGAAACTGAGGCACAGAGCAGCGACCACACAGGGCCAGCAAGCAGCAGAGCTGGGTGTGGCCGCAGGCTGGCCCGTCCACAGGCACCCTCACTGCTACGGTTTACTTCTCTGCTGGTTTCCAACCAACTCTCCTGTTTTCCGCTCAGATGCATTTATTTTTACGGGAAGCTTTACCTCTCTGGGGAAACTGGAAAAACCATGTCACCTTCCAAGTACAAGAAGATAATGGTGCCCACAACCCAGTGGGAACAAAACCAAGATCTTAAGACCTGTCCCAGCGAGCACCCGCCGGAGGCTTTGGGGGTGAGTCTGAGGCCCCTAAGGAAGTGAGCCGACACTGGCCACAGTTAGGGTCGGCCTGCAGGGCTTCCTGGAGGAGGTGTCCAGGCAGGGGCACCTGAGGAGCGGGTTGCCCTGGGAGGAAGAAAGCCAAGGCCCCCAAAGCACTGGATGTGTGCCAGATACATGGTGGGGCTCGAGGGAGGGCCCCTCCACCATCGAGGCGCCTGTTCTGCGCGTGTGCCCCTCACCCAGGGTTACACCTAGCAGGACGGGATGAAAAGAAGCTCGCCTTGTCCAGCCCCTGGTGGCCCATCATCTCCACCAACTTCCTGTCCTGCTGGCGGTCCTGGCCATCTCTATGCAGCCCCGTCTGAGTCCCACCTCCGTCTGGGCCCCCCACTCTGGCCCGGGCTAACAGTTCACGGTAGGGAAACAGGCCCAGGAAGGAAAGTCCCAGCTAACACCTGCCCCACCTTCTTCCAGACCAAACACATCAGGGCAGGATCCCCAGGTCTTCCCAGTGGGTGTGTCTCGCATCCAGCTGGGCGGAGGGCCAGCGTGCTGTGGGGCCCGGGCAGGCCCCAGGCCTCTCAGGCCTTCCTTGACCAAGTGGACATTTGGAATTTTGACCGTCACTTCCCTCCACCCTGACCCTGCTGCCCTTGGGCTGAGCCTGGGCCTCTGCCTGCCCGGAAACTCCAGGCCTTTTGTCCCAGCCCCGGGGGCAGGGGGGGCGGGGGGGCGGTCACTTTCCCTGGGCCTGCCCCCCTCCCTGGGCTTCCTGCAGGCCCAGCTGCCTGGGCGTCTGTGGCCTGCACTAGAACCAAGCCAGGGAAGACTCACCAACTGGACTGGCGCCAGGAAGGCCCCAGGGAGGCCGCTGCCGGCCACTCCCATCCTCCTGGGCTCACAGACCTGCCCCCACACACCTGCTCTGCTGGGTGTTTGGAAGAAGAAAGGGGTCCCACCAGGCAGCCCTCTGCCCCCTCAAGCCTAGCTTAGATGCTCACGGTCCACCTACAGCCCCATTGAAGCATGTGAATGGGGCTCTTCCCTGCCCCCACCGGCCCTCGGAGCAAGGGGCCAAACCCTATCCCAGCCCAAGGGTGGGCCCCCCCCCACGCTCCCCCAGACTCTGCAGGTGCCTGCACCGCCCACCCCACCCACCTGGAGATGGACTCCTCCAGGAAGCGCGCCTTCTGCTCATCCTCCTGCATCTGTCTCCGCATGTCCTCATCTCCCTCCGAAGCAGAGGACGGCGTCCCCTCCAGCAGCCAGCGTTCCCGCAAGGCCTTGGACTGGGGGTGACAGGCCTCGAGGTCAGGATCAGGGTCAGGGTCCGCCCCTAGGGCACTGTTGCCCTCCCGCACCCCCCCCCCCCCCGCCATGCCAGGCCGGCTCTGTGAGGGGCCACGCGGCCACCCGCTCTGGACCTTCAGGTGCTGCAGCTGCCGACGGTCGTCCTCCAGCTGCCGACGCTTGGTCTCAACCTCAGCCTGCCGCTTCCGCTTCTCCTGACGACAGGGACACACACGACCGTGAGGACGAGGCTGGGGGCCTCGCAGACCCCACCAAACCACCGAGGCTCTGCCCACGTGCACCCTACTTTTCTGTGAATGGCACCCACTTGGCCCACTGGACTCCCCTACCCCCGCCCCCCTGCCCCTCACCTGCCCCCCCACCTGCCCCCAGCCTGCATCCCCCCACCCCCGCACAGAGGGTCTTGGCGAGTTAGTGGTGTAAGAGACACATTCGGAGGACAGCAGGGGTCTCTTCACTTTCACTTTGTGGGGAAGCACCTTGTCACACCCTGGCTCTGAGTCCCAAGGGCCCTGGGCTGGGTGTGGGGAGCCCGACCCCCGTCCACACTGTTGGAGGGGCAGGGAACTCACTGCAATGGCCTGGAGCCGCTCCTGCTGAGACGTGGTCTCTGCCACCAGGACCCTGGGGGGAGGGGACGCACAAGGTCAAGGTGGGGATCCACCCCACCCTGCTCTCCACAGATCTGGTTCGAATCCCAGCCTGTGTCTTCCAGCCGCCGGCTGCCACAAGCAGCATCCCCATTTCCCTTCTGTAAAGTGGGGTCCCTCCCTGCCCCCCTCAGAGGCAGCACTGTTCTCTCCACCCGGCCTTATGACCTCATGACCTCATGAATTCTCCCAGCAAACCCTCCTGCGGCCCCCTGGGGAACAGGGCCGAAGGACAGGAGGGGGAGGCTCTGCCCAGAGATGCAGGAAGGGTTTGGGGAGGCGAGACGCTGAGCCGGGCTGTGGAGGAGGCAGAGGAGTTCACCAGCAATTAAAGGCCAGAGACGAGCATTTCAGGAAGATGCGGAGAGATCGGGACAGCCCCCTCTTCACCCTCCAACCGCCAAGCCCCTCCTGTCCAGCCCTGGGAGGGACACGCGCAGGACTCAGGACCCACCAGCCCCACCTTCCAGCCCTTGGGCTTGCAAAGTTGACTGTGCTACCCTGGGACGTCCTCTCTCGAGAATCTGCTTCCCCTGGACTCTCCCAGGACCCCAAAGGCCCAGAAAGCGCTCTGAGTCTCCCAAGCACACACAGCAAAGAAGAGGCAAACCCAAATTCGGCCCCTGACTCCCTTTCCTGTCCACTGCATGCTTTCTGAAAGCCACGCAGTGTGGTTTTCGCCTTAAACCGGCGTGGAGTTGATAAATGTCAGTGTTGCCAGATGCAACTGAAGGGACGGACTCCGTGGGGGCAGGCAGGAGGCCCAGGACCCGGAGGGTGAATCCTTCCTGCCCTTCCCCTCCCCTCTGCTCCCCTGAACCCCTCTACCCACGTGGCAGGTCAGGGAGGAGATTTCAGACCTGGCCACTCCCTTCCATGGTCTCTCACGGGGTCTCCAGAAGCTGCACACAGTAGGTGCACAGGGCTTCTGGACCCATGAAGCCCTGAGCGATTGCGTGCAACCGGCCTGATAATAACCTCTCACCCCCAGGGCCTTGGTGACAAGGCAAGGCCTGAAGAGGAGGTGGGGTCTTGAGCTCCCATCTGGGCCTCCCTGTTCTTGGTCCAAATCCTGAATGATCCCAGGGCCACTCTGGGGGGCCTCAACAGTACTCCTGGGGGCAGGGCCTGGTGGGCACAGGGGGGGCTCTGAGCAGTGGGAACCGGACCCCCTGAAGTCCCCTTATCCACCCCAAGCCCCTTATCCTCACAGGGACTGAAATTACAGACCATCCTTTGGTTCTGCTGCGCCCCCCACCCCCCCCCCAGCCCTCAGCCCTGGATCGGGACCAGGAGCCACCCTGTGGCCGCCAAAGACCCTCTACCCCTTCTGGTCCTTGGTTCCCCACTTGCACAAACAGCAGGAACAGACACCCCAGCTCCTGTTCTGTGCCCCCTCCCCCTGTGATTCAGAAAGGAAACAGAAGCCCAAAGTCACGCAGTGTGCTGGGCCCACCCCTGAGCCCAAGCCCTCCCCCCAACCCAGGTGGCCGCTCCCAGTGCAGATCCATCATGACCTGCAATGCCCCACCCCCCACTCCACTCAGGTTCAGTTTCCTGGCCTCGCTGAGACCCATGAAATCATCTGGCTCTCACGCCCCAGCCAGGTGACCCCACCCAGCTCTTCCCTTCCTGGCGGGTAGCACCTGCCCTCTTTGTGCCTCTCAGGAACCCAGCAGCCCCGGCTGCACCCTCTGTGGCTTCCCTCTCTCCTGCCTCAGGGAGGCTGGGTTCAGCTAGGTGGCATTCAGTAAAGGCTTGATCCAGCAATCCAGCTTGGAAGCCCTTCCTGAAGGGCCTGATCAGCTACATTTTTGAGTCTGCTACACCGCCCTGTGTGATCCAGGCAAGGTGACACCCCCAGTGTTCCCTACCTAGGCCCACCCTCTACTTTTTGCAAACCTCATGTTTCCCATCCCGGTCCTCTACCATAGCCTGCTACCTCCCTGGCCCCCGACAATCCACTCCCCACCCCACAACCAGAGGCAAGTTCTCAAAACAAGAATCAGAACCACTCATTCTCCTGCTCTTAAGTCTCCCTAGCTCCCATCACCCCTTGAAAGAAATTCTAGTGTAGCTCAACCCTATCCACTTCTCTGCCCTCACCTCCTCTGTTCTCCCACTTGCTTACTCTGTTCCAGCCGCCAGGACCTTCTAGCTGTACCTCAACTGCACCAAACTCGTTCCTTCCTTAGAATCGTTGCACTTACCGTTCCTTCTCCCTGGTATGCTCTTCCCTTGACTGGAAAGTGAAGCCCAGAGAGGGCAAGTCACTTGTCCACAGTCACACAGCTGGGAGGTGGCAGAGCTGGGACTAGAACCGCCCAGCTCTGGGCCACAGCACATGCCTACCCTTTTCCGGCTGTCACGTGGCCTCCACGAACCCACCAGGACGGAGGCAGAGCTGGGGGAGGGGCATACAGCTGCGGAGACCCCCTGCACACAGGCCATGCTGGGCGGAACCAGCTGCCTAATGCTGGATCCCCAGCAGGCAGGTGGCCATTCAGGCCGGACATAAGGACACAGGGACAGCTCTGAGGCCAGCCTGCCAGGCTGCAGACAACAAGGCGGGCAGTGTCCTCACTCAGGCGGGGTGTCCCTGCCGGCTGAACCAGGTCAGGGGAAGGTCAGGCACAGTGAGAAGAGGCGCACGAGCCCCAGGAAGAGAATTTCCATCCCTCCCATCAATGTCCCTGTCCCAGCCCGAAGGGCACAGGCTGTGTGCCCCCCTCACGCGCCCCTCCCCATGCCTGAGGGCGCCAAAGCGGCCCCGCCCCAGGCGCCACCCCCCCTCCCCGTGGGGCCCGCGGGAGGCGGTCGCCCTGGCAACCGCACTGTCCCCATGGCAACGTGGAGGCCGGCATGCAGGGGGGTTGGGCCGGCGCAGAGCATCTCCCGCCCCCAGCCAGGCGCTGGGGGGGGGGGGCTAAGGGTTTCCTGCCCTGGGCCTCAGGGGCTGCCAGAGAGGGTGGGATGCAGAGAGGTAATGGGGGTCGACCCTCCCCCCACGCCTGGGGATGCTTCCCGTTCTGGTGTCAGGGGCGCCAACGCAGGGAGGGGATTCTACCCAGGAGGGTACTGGACCTGCCCCTGGTGCCAGGTAGCTAAAGTCAAGCCAAGATAATGCTCAGCATCATAAATCCACAAATTAAAACAAAGTACGATCATAGAATCCTAATTAAACAGCAATAAAGTAAGAACACCTCAGCGCAGCGCTAGCCGCCTTCCCCAGGCAGTCCCAGTCCCGTTTTCCAGGAAGGGAAACTGAGGCTTGGAAGGAGCTGAGGGTGTAAAGGACACTTGCTAAGCACCCTCCTGATGGTCCTGCAAGGCAGGTGGGATGATTGTTTTATCAATGGAGGAACTGAAGCTGCTAGATGGTGACGCTGGGACCTGAGGCCAGCCAGGTGGGCTCCCGAGTGCGCGGAGTGTGCACACGGCGCTCACAGAGCACAGGGTCTCCCTGAGGTCCGGCCAGGCGACCGAGGTGGTGGTGGCGGGGTTCTCAGTGGATGGCTGAGACGCTCGCCAGGGCTCAGTGAAAGAACCAGAGGCCAGATCACAAGACACGCTGGGCAGAGAAGCTGAGCTTTGGCTGAAATGCCTGGGTCGGGTTTAGAGAGGTGTGGCAGTTGTCCTCCCCGGCTGTGTGACCCAGGGCAAGTCACCCCTGTCCCTGAGGCTCCGCTGGCTATCGGGCAACGGGACACGCCCTCCTCCAGGAGGCCCACCCTCAGCACACACACACTCCTGTCCTTGCCTGATTATTTTTACAGTGCTTGGAGCAAATTCTGGGCTCGAGCCCCAATGTGGGCGGCTCAGGACTGGCGAGGGTGTGGGCTGAGAGCGTATGAGATAATCCTGGCTCCAGGAGATGAGCTAATGAGGCCCAAACCCAAACGGGCCCTGCAGAGGCCTCGGCCTTGGGACGCATTTATTTTTTAAAGGCACCAGAGAGGTTACACAACCTGCCCAAGGTCACCCAGCGGGCAGGATGAGCTGGGTCTGAGGTGGGAGGCGGGTGCGTGTGGGGCCGAGCCTGTCCTTCCAGAGTTCATGCCAGGCAGCCCCAGTGGCATGAGGGGTCCTGGCCCAGGCCGGCACTGAGCCCAACCCCGGCAACATTCCTGTGCTAACTCAAAGGAAACAGCTGACTATAGCTTTGGCCTTGGCCTTCGCCATGGGGGCAGGGAAGGGGAGCAGAGCCTCACCGAGGTGGGGGTAAGGGAGGGAGACCTGCGGCCCTCCCTCCGTTGGGGTGGCTGGAATGGGGGGGGTCCCCAACGTCACTGCTGGCTCCCAGAACCTTCCTCCCTCCAAATCATCCTGCGTGAGCCTCAACCTCTCAGCTGTTTGTCCCTCATCCTTACGAGCTCCTGCCTTCCCCTGTCCCTCCTCCACCTCCAAGCTCAGGTCAAGTGCAGCTGCCTCTTCCAGGAAGCCTTCCTGATCTTCTCCCCTCATCGGGGAGGAATTCTCTTCCTCTGAGACCCTGAGCACTCAGTCAGGTGACCACTGCTGTCACTGGTGAGACAAACAGCTCATGAGCCAGGCATGGGCTTTCTAGAAGGTTCAAGGCAGAGAGGCATCACCCCCATGGTGGAGACTGAGATCAGAGCAGGCCACAGACCCAGAGGAGAAAACCTGTTGCCTATTAACCTGGGGAGGGGGGTGGACCCTGTCCTGGGCCCTCACAACGGAAGGGCAATGGGGCATGAATGGGAATGGTGCCTCCAGCCTTCTGCAGCTTCAGGCAAGCTGGGCCTCAATCCAGCTGCAGAGACCAGCCCCAGAGCGCTAAGGTCCCTGCCGCTCCCACTCCCCTCCAACATTCCAGGCATGCTCTCACCGCAGGACCTTTGCATGGCTGTGTCCCCAGCCTGGTGTGCTCTCTGCCGGGCCTCACTAACTCCCTCAGGCCACCTCTGTGCCCCCAAACGCCTCCCAGGCTCACCACCAAGCGACATCCTATAGTCATTTCACTTGTCTCATTTCCCCCACAAGGACAATGTCTCTTTCTGTCCCTACCATGTCCCCAGCACCCAGGACACAGCAGGATTCAATAAATGTTCACTGGACCAGGGAGTCAGGGTCCCCACCCAAGGACTCCCTCCCCTGTCACATTCCTGGCCCCACCCCTGTGGACCACCTGTCCTATGGCCACTTCCTTTTTTTTTTTTTTTTTAAGAAACCTAGTGTCACATCTTACATTTATCTAAAACAGGACATGGGCTCCCCACATCCAAAAGAGGACAAGGAACAAGCCCCAACCACCTCAGAAGTGACTATACAATTAACGTATAAAAACCCCAGTATCCATTAACGGATGTACGGATAAACACACGGTCCGCCACGCACCGGAGCGTCCCTCGGCCGCCGACAGGAACCAGGCGCCCACACGCGCTGCCCCGGGGACGGACCCCGAGCCCACGATGCTCAGGGAGGGAACCAGACACAGAAGGCCACACGGGGTGTGAGTCCACGCGTGTGACACGTCCAGAATGGGCTCATCCACGGACGGGAAGGGGGCTCGTGGGGGCCAGGGGCTGGGGAAGGGGGGTAGTGACAGCTAATGGGGACGAGTTTCCTTTTGGGCTCATGGAATGTTCTGGAACTAGACAGAGATGATGGTTGTACAACTATGTGAACATCCTGAATTATATACTTCCAACAGGTGGATTGTGTGGTGAGTGAATTGCATCTCAATTAAGGTGGTAAGAATATACACATACATCCGTACAACGGAAACGTGGACCCTCTCACCAAGGGCTGGGCTGGGGCCAGTGCCGGGGTCCAGCCCACCCCATGGGGCATCATAAGATCCTGCTGGCCCTGCCCTGAACTCCCCCTGGTCAGGAGGGTTTGAGCACAAACCAACTGGGGCAGTGCCTTCTCACTCTGTGACTGATGTTACCAGAAGTCCCCCTGCCAAGCCCCTGCTCCTCACTTGGCCTTCAAAGCCCCACAGTGCTGCCCCCTAACACTCACCCTCTGCTCACCCAGGCTGGGCTCCCATCCCCCCACTACCCCTTCGTCCATGCAGTGACCCCCCACTCACTCTGATTCCTGCCTGTCTTTCCCACCACAAGGCCTGGCTTGGGCTCCCCTCTGAATTCCCAGCCCGATCCAGACTGTCCCCGTGATGGGCTCAGATGGTCCCTGAGTTCCTGCTTTGAACCCTTGAGCAGAAGACAGACACCTCAGCCCGACGTCACACTCCTCAGACACCAAGACCTGCACTCCGCCATCCCATGCTGCGTGAGGTCCCTTTGCAGCCTGGCCAAAGCACCCTCCCTGCGCATCCAGGGACAGCGCCGTCTCGCCCTGACCTGTGGGCAGCTCTGACCGCCACAGCCTTCTGAAGTCAGGTCTCTGCCTCCCAGATACGGGGTCTCCCCCCACAGCCCTGGCACTTCTCTCCAAGCTGCCCCCACAATAACTGTCCACACTGAGCCCTGACTTGCTCCTCAGCCCCCAGAGCCTCTTTCTTATGCCTGGGTCAGAACCTCACCCCTCTCCTGCTTGGATACCATCCGTGGCTGCCCTGCTGGGTACTCCGAGCCTTTGCACATGCCAGTCCCTCTGCCAGGCATGCCCTTCTGCCCATCTATGTACACCTTTATTTATTTATTTTTAAACATGTACTAAACATGTATTTATTAGAGAAAGCGTGCATGCGTGCAAGCGGGGGGTGGGGAGGAGCAGAGGGAGAGGAAGAGAGAATCTCAAGCAGACTCTGCACTGAGTGCGAGGCTGACTCCAGGCTTGATCTCACGACCCTGAGATCAGGACCTGAGCCGAAACCAAGAGCTGGACGCTTATCCGGCTGAACCACCCAGGGACCCCTAGGTACACCTTTAAATATCTTTCATAGAAAAGGTCTGTGAAGGGATGGACCAGGAAACTTTCCCCACACCACAGAGAAGACCCTCCATGGGCTCCTTCAGGGCCCTGATCCTACACAAGGCTAGGAGGGTCAGCAGGGAGTGTTACGTAAATGAACTGAGGATAGCTTTTCTGAATGCAGAAGGGGGGTAGGAAATAGGGTCTCAGACCTGGAAACAGGTGATATGATATTTTTAAAGAACATCAACCCATTTTCCAGCACCAACATCTGAGACCCTTGAAGATGGATCTCACCATGGGGCTGGAGAAGAATTCCTGCCCATGTGGTACGTATGGGGTCAAGACTATACAGCATCCGCCCCGTCCTTGAGCTGCATCCCACCCGGGAGGGGGCTGGGTGTGCTCATGTCCCCATTCACCAGATCTTCCAAGGAAAGTGAATGACACACTCAAGTCTCATGGAGGGGTCAGGACTCCACCTGTCCATGCCCCACTCCCAAATCAGCAGACACTGAAGGGGTCCCTGGGGGGTGAAGGCACAAGGTAGATGCTTTTAGGGGCCAAAGCCACCTTCCGTGCAGCCGAGGAGACAAACCAGGGTGAAAAGCCAATGTCAGGATACCTAGGACCACCCCCCCATGCCCAGACCACAGCCCCGTGGGACACAGGAAGGTGCAAAGACACCCTCCCCCACCCTGGCAGGTGAAAGGACCCAGAAGCATATATATACCAGCGGTGTGTCAAGGTCACCTCTCTCTACCTCAGTTTCCCCACCCTGCAGGG
This sequence comes from Leptonychotes weddellii, assembly GCF_054177405.1. Classification (NCBI taxonomy): domain Eukaryota; kingdom Metazoa; phylum Chordata; class Mammalia; order Carnivora; family Phocidae; genus Leptonychotes; species Leptonychotes weddellii. The sequence goes on along the minus strand of NC_138369.1, from coordinate 223,697 downwards.
CTGCTGTAAAGATCCAGCAAGTTCACACAGACGAAGCACTCAGAACAGGGCCTGGCACACAGCAGGTGCTTACTAAATGTTAACCACCTTCCCGTGTTCCGGCCACAACCTCCACTACAATTGGAACGTTCTTTCCCTTCAAATCCACTCGCTGTTCCAGTGAATCCCCCTTGTCTCAGAAGGAAATGCTACATTGTTACCAAGCCTGAGAAGCAGAAGGCGCTTGCACAAACATCAGTGTAAAAACATTCCGAAACAGATACAATGAGAATAAAAGCTTGTTCTAGGTTCAATTATCACAGGACAGTGTTGCCTTTCAACTGGCTCAAGCTCTCATTAAAACAGGGAGATTAGCAAGTGTGAAAGAGGCGTTAAGGACCCATTTTGCACCCAGGTGAGACCTTCTGGAGGATGTCCAGGCCTGAGGGAGGTAGGGGAACGGATCTAGGAAGGAGTGTGCTCTCCTGCTCCGTTCCCAAGGTCTGAGCCTTGAGGACAGGAGGACAGGAGTTTGAGCATCTGAGAAAGGCTGCTCCGAGCTAACCTAGCCTTAGTTTACCAGCCAGACCTTGAGGCTCCCAGGGTAGCTGCCCTTCACCCTGGACAACACGGCAAATCCTCCCCAGAGCAGGAGTCCCACCCGGGGCCCGAGACGCTCCCAGGAGAGTCTGCCATTCCGGCCCACCTCAGCAGCATCAGCCATCCTGCCCTCTGCCTTTCTGGAGTTACTCAAGAATTGTTGTTAAGGGACGCCTGGGTGGCTCAGTCGGTGAAGTGTCCGACTCTGGATTTGGCTCAGGTCATGATCCCAGGGTCCTGGGATTGAGCCCCACGTTGGGCTCCGGGCTCAGCGTGGAGTCTGCTTGTCCTTCTCCCTCTACTCTTCCCCCCACTTGCATTCATGCGCTCGCTCTCTCTCAAATAAATAAATAAAATCTTTAAAACAATTGTTAAATCCTCAAATTCTTAAATTAACAAAAACTAATTTAATCTTTAATACTTAAATTAACAAAATTTTGTGAAATTCTTAAGTTTATTTTGAAAGATTTTTTATTTATTTATTTGAGAAAGAGAATGAGATAGAGCATGAGAGGGGGGAGGGTCGGAGGGAGAAGCAGACTCCCCACTGAGCAGGGAGCCCGACGCGGGACCCGATCCCGGGACTCCAGGATCATGACACGAGCCGAAGGCAGTCGCCCAACCAACTGAGCCACCCAGGCGCCCTCTTAAGTTTATTTTTAAAAGAAACTCGCCAGCGTCACCATAAGCCACAACCATCTCTTGTGACTCTGATGGCAAAATCCATGGAAAGGGAATGAGGGGTTCGGTCCTCGCGGCTGCTGCCTCCATGCCTAGAGCCTGCTCTGCCCCCTGGAAAAGGAGCATGAGTGAGAGAATGAGGGGCAGGTGCTCCATCGGGATGGCACCAGATGGAGCCACTCCCCACCCATCGTCAACCCAAGCACACAGGACAGAGGCTTTCTCTCATGGCTATTTGGGCCAGTGAATGTCAAGTCCCTGCCCCACGTCTGCATCCAGAAAAACCAGTGATCCACCCAATGCAGGACCCATGGCATCATATCTAACCAAAAGGCACAAGGGCAGGGCAGCAAGCACTCAGGGGCCCTCCCTGTGCTGTGTGACTTTGGGGCAGAGTCTGCCCCTCTCTGGGCCTCAGTATCACCATCGAGAATGAAATAGATAGCAGGAAAGGAAACAACAGGATCCGACCAGAATATCCCCTCATTCTTCTGCTCTGGGTGGACATTTTCCTTGGTTTTCACCCCTCGTCCCCTGAGGCAGCCCCTTCCCCACAGCCACACTCTGCTCAGGGTCTGCTGTCAGGAGGCCCAGAGGCTCCCCTTGGGCCTGGGGAGCAGAGCAGATAAACAAGTCGGGGAACCTAGTGCAGACACATCCGGGCCCTGGCTCCCCTGAGCCCCTGGCTGGGCTCCCGGGGCCGGGTGGGGGAGCAGACTGGGCCTTTGTCTGGGTTTTCAAAAGCAGAGGACATCGGGTGTCGTCTTCCTGGGGAGGGCGGGAGGCAGCAGCTCCCACCCAGCTGAGGGTGTGGCGGGTCACGGGTGAATCCCTGGAGGAGAGTTGTCGGCCCAGAAAACACACCCAGTGGGAAGGGTAGGAGGAGCCAGGCCTGGTGGGCTGGCTGGAACTCCATGTCCAGGCCTTCGGCCAGGGTGGGGACCTGGCCCAAAGCAAGGTACCTGCTGGCCTCAGCACACAGCGGGGGGGCTGCCAGGATCCCAGACCCTATTTCCCATCCCCTGGCCATGTAAACACACCCCACAACCTTCCAGCGCCCACCTGTGGGAGTGGGGCCTGGGGGTTGCCCTGATGCCAGGAAGAGAGCGGACTCTCTCTCTGAAATGACCGGGCACACTCATCGAGCCTGCACGTGCAAGAACCCTCTGCCACCCAGCAGCTCCTCACCGAACCCCACAGAGACCCAGGCTGCCCACTCCACCTGCACCATAGGCCAGCCAGACTCTTGGCTACACCATTTGGGGCCCCATCTTGGGGACACTTTCCTTGGGAAGGAATCAGACCCAAGCTCCCCGCTGGAAAGCACCAGGACCTCCAGGCTCACACACATCCCGAACAAGGAAGGCTGCAGAAAAGCCCCCTCTCTCCAGCGGTTCTCAAGACAGTATCTGGCGGCTGGACCCAGGCCCTAGCAGAGGCTCCTGACAGCACTGTGGCCCCTAGGGAGAGCAGCCAGGCAGAGCCAGGACTGGCGCGTCCAGGGCACCGGGAGCGCGAGCTTAGGCTTGGGGGGGTGGGGGTGGGGGGCTGGCGGGTGAGCTCAAGGCCAGTGCGATGCAATGGGGAGGGGTCGGTCCATCACCCCTGGACTCCCGCTCTCGAGCCCACAGGTGGCCCAGGGTCGAGGCTAGCCCGGGGACGCTGGCGGGGCGCGGGCGGAGACACGGGCCTCCCCCTCCCCAGCGTCCTGGGCTGCTCCCCTCCGCTGCCACCCGAGTCCCCATTAGCCCGTGGGCCGCCGGGTTCGGAGATGCGGGAGGCCTCAGGGCGGGCGCGGCCCAACCCAAGTGCTTCCCCAGCCGAGCTGGGGTCCCGGAGGCCCCTCGCCACCTCCCTCTCCGCGCGGGGGCCGCGACGCGCCCCATGCGCGGCGGGAGTGGGGGGCCTTACCCCTCCCTCGCCCCCTCCTCCCCCGGGCCCTCCGCCTCCGGCCCGAGCGCGCCTACTCACTCCATTTCCCCGCCGAGGTCCGGGTGGGTCGGCGATGCTGGGCGGGGGCGGGCGCCGGGCGGGCGCGGGGGCGGGGGCCGGCGGGCCGGGCGGGGGGCGGGGGGCCCTGGCGGACTAAGGCCTGGCGGCCGGGGCTGCGCGGCGCGGGGGCGGCGACACCGGCTCGGGCATCGCCCCGCGCGCGGCTGTTTATTGTCCGGGCGGCGGCGGGCGCGGGGGGTGGGCTGGGCGCGCGCGTCGCCGCCGCCGCCGCCGCCGCCGCCGCCGCCGCGCGTCCTGCGCTCGCTCCCCGCGCGCTCCCTGCCGGCTCCCGGCGCCGCGGCCCCGCGCCCGCCCCCTGCCGGCCGCCGGCCGCCCCGCAACGCCCCCTGCGCGGCGCCCAGGGCCCCCAGCCGCGCGGCCCGCGGGACGCCCGCGTGGTGAATCCCACGTCCCAGAGCGGCCGCCGCTCCCGCCCTGCCGAGGCGAGGTCCCCCCTGACCAGGTCGGGGTGAGGAGGGGGCGCGGAGGGGGACACGCAGCCGGAGCGAAGGACGGCTGGGAGACGGGGAGGGGCTGTCCAGGAGGCTGCTGCAACCTGACAACCTGAAGGTCCGGGAGAAGCCGTTTATGGGCCCATCTTGAAGAAGAGCGTCCAGGGGGAGGGCACTTGCCAGTGCAAAGGTCTGGCGGTGGGACTGAGCCGGACCTCTTTGAGGAGGAGTAATAAAAACACCGCATTTGCTGAGCCCGGGGCCCGGTCCTGTGTTTGGAGGAGGGTTGATACATTTAATCCGCCCCACGGCTCCCGTGGCCACACTGCAGGCCCCTGCGGCCAGAGTGAGTGAAGGGCAGTGGAGAGAAGGCAGGCTTTGTCCTGAGGGCACTGGGGAGCCATAGCAGAGTTTGGAGCAGGAGAGGGGTCAGCCTGTTTTATTTTTGTGAAGGTCTTCCCGCTGCCAGTGGAGTAAGGACAGCAAAGTGGGGGGAGGCTTGGAGGCTGAGAAGAGGACCCCCAGGGACAGGGTGGAGGCTGGACCAGGCTCAGAGGCAGGTGGATTCTGGGCGGATCTTGAAAGGGGAGCCAACAGGACTGCCACCAGATGGGATGTGGGATGACAGGTATTAGAGGCCCCTTGTCTCCTGGGGAGCCCCCGGAAGGACACGATGACACAGACAGGGTTGGAGGGATGACAGGGTGACATTGGGTGGGCATCTGGACACCCACGTTGGGGTTCAGTGTGAGGCCCAGCCTGAGGCCGCGGTGGGGCTCCACAGCCTGGGGAGTCCTGGGCAAGATGATGTGGGGAGCAGGCACAGATGAAAGAGGCAACCAAATGCTCTTCTGCCGCCCTGGCTCCTTGTAGTCTCCTGAGTCCTACATGCTGCGTCACCAGGTGGACCCCACGGGCTGGGAGTGAGGCAGGTCCTGTCCCCACCAACACGCAGACTATGGCCCTGACCTCCCGGGTTCTTATGAGAACACTAGCCCCTGGCCCTGAACACATATGGGGTCTGCAGTGGGGGGGAGTAGATTCTTCCCCCCACTCAGCAGGTGGTCCATAAAGGGCTGTGTGTGTAGCGGGAAATAACCTGGAATGAGCCTTCAATGGGGAGGGTCTTTGTCTCTCCCTCTTTACAGTGCGTGTGTACTCCTTCAGCATTAGCACAGTGAGGTGAAATCGCAAGCCTAGAACAAACGGAAAAGCCCCGAGAAGTATCAGGGGCCCTGGGTTGAGTGACAGCTCAGCTCCACACAGCCTGTGTGACCCTGGGTCCGTTTCTTAACCTCTCTGGGCTTACCTACCCCACCTCCTAGGGCTGCTGGAGGGTTAATGGAGTGAATATACAGAAAGGCTTGGAAGAGTGCCCAGCACACAAGCTCAGGGTTTGGCACTTTTCTGTAGAGGGCCAGATAGTAAATATTTTTGGCATTGCGGGCCAGACGATCTCCGTCGCAAGGAATCAGCTCTGCCATTGCAGTGTTCAAGCAGCAATACACAAATGCATCCGTGTGGCTGAGGGCCACTAAAACTTTAAAGCAGGTGCTGCGGGCCCAGATCTGACCCTGCACTAGGCGCTCAGCAAAAGCGGGCTGGGAGTGGTTTCATCACTGCCCCTCCGCCTCCAAGTCCGTTAAGGCCGCATAGATTCCTCCAGCACCTACTGTGCTCCTGGCCCTGTTAGGTGTGGGGGACGCCGAAGCCTCGTCCTCGGAGACAGGGCGTTTTTGGTCTACTAAAGAAATGACGCGAGTTTTGAGGTTTGTGCAAGAACAGGAGGGAGAGGTGGAGAGCGTATTGATGGGGAGGGGCTGATGGGAGCAATGGTCTCCATCCCCATATTCTGGTCCCTTCCCCACCCCGAACTTCCCAGGGCGCCCGCCTCCCTCAGATCAAAAGCAAAGTCCTCTCAGGGTCCCAGAACACGGACTCCAACACCCACAGTCTCAGGTGTGTTCCAGGGGACCAGCCTGGAGGTGGGCCACAGGAGACCGGGACAGGGGGTGGGGCAGAGATGGTGGGCAGGCATTCCAGGTGGCAGAAGTGTCAGGCAAGGGCCGGGAGGTGTGCCAGGGTGGGGCGTACAGGGGGCCAGAGCTGAACTTTCTCCCTGAGACATGGACAGGTCACCCATCTCCCCTCCTCTCTGCTCAGTGCCCTGCAGCCCCCATCCCAGTCTGGGTCGCGTGCACCCACGGTTTCCATGACGGCATTCTCCCCTCTCCCCCTTCCTTGGCCACCCCTGCTTGTGCTGGGCGTGGCCAGCCCCGGGGCTCCGCCCAGCACCCCCTGCCCTGCCCTGAGCTCCTGTCGCCCCTGGACATCCTCTGGGGCCCTGGGACTTTGGGGGGCTCTCACCCCCAAAGCCCCCTCCTCCCCTGTGCCTGAGTCCGAGACGCCCTCACCTCCCCCAGCTCTGACCCCAGCTCAGGCCTTGTGTCCGTGCCGCCCTGCCCCCAGCCCCGCAGCTTCCTGCGTCTGCCTGCTTCCTCGGTGCACTCCAGAGCTCTGCCCTAACCTGTCCCTGTCAGACACCTGCTGTGGCTCCCCAGGGCCCTGCAGCCTCGCTCCCCGGTCCAGCTGAGCCCTGCCAAGCCTGGCCCTCCCTTCACCTCCCCCACCCCACATCCAGACATCCCGCGTCAGCACACGCTGTGCCCACCTCCAGGAGCACCTTCCCGGCTTGCCCATTGTTACTGGGTCTCCTCCGTTTCCCTGTTTTAAAGCCCTATCCCCTTCCCTGTCTTTCTCTGGCCACCCTTGTACCACTTAATACTTTTGGCAGATGATGTCATCTACCTGGTCCACCCGGGCACGGACTTGTCTGCATTCCCAGCACACACAGCAGGTGCTCAATAAACACCCACGGGATGAGTGGTTTCCTATCTCCCAGGATCCACTTTGACTTCCCCCGTGGGGAGGACGGCGCCAGTGCCGTGTGCAGATGGGCACATGGGGACTCTGCAAGGGACGCCCCGGGCACCCAGCCCCTTGCCGACCCCTCTCTGATGCTCTCAGAGATGCCCCAGAGTCACCTGTTCCCCAGATGTGGGGGTGGCTCTGGGGACCCCAGTTGTGGCCAAACTGCTTCCCCCAAAGCCCTCCCCAGGAGGAAACCTGCAGCCGTGAGGGCAGACAAGGGGGGCAGAGGTGATGGGGCTCTGGGCCCCCAGCCTCAGTTTACCCACTGGTTCCCGTGTGCGTGGCGCCCACTCCTGCCCACGCCCTCCTCAGCTCTCTGCCAGGCCTCTGGGTGCGGGGCCAGGAGAGCCTATGAGAGGCAGGCAGCTGCACGGCAGCCCCACACTCACCAGGGCCTGGAGTCCGGAGAGGCGCTCGTGGGATACAGGACGTCACTGGGGGGTGGGGGGCTGTGTTTACTCCTGAGGCAGCCCGTCGCCCTCTTCAAGAAATGAGAAGTGATTTCCTTGGAACGCTCATTAAATTACGTGAGAGAAATAAAATGTGTGGGTTAAACGAAACGAGGGATGCCGCCGAGGCCGGAGCCTGTCCTAAGCATCTCCTGATCCTGAGCCTCAGCGCGCTATGCGCCCTTCTTCCACTGAGCGGCTGAGCGGCCGAGGCTCTCAGGGGCCAGGTCACAGGCCCGGGCAGCGGGGTCCCTGGGCTCCAATGCCGTAGCTGCGGTCTTCCGGGAAGCTTTGGAGCTTTTCTCCGATGCCCAGTGGCTCCTGATACACTCCGCCACCTCTCCTGCCACTCTGGCTGTGGTACGGGGCTGGGCACAGACTGAGCACCAACTGCATACTGGCTCCGGGCTGAGTGATGAACGCAGATGTATACCCCCCTCAGGGCTGGGTCCGAGGGGACCCGGATAAATACCCTGGAGCTGCCGTTCCTGCACCAGCGGCTGTTTATCTCGTGGCCCTGGGGCCCAGCTCCCAAGCATCTTGCTGTGTTACTCAGCAAGCATCTGTGGGAGCCTGCAGGGCTCGAGGAGTGACCCAGAACGATCACTGTGCTCTGCTGTGCCTCAGTTTCTCCATTTGTCATGTGGAGGTGACAACAGCCCTGGGTTGTGGGTCAGAACAGGAGGTGATGTGCGTCAGGGTGAGGGAACCGAGAGTCAACAGTGATGACAATCGTGGTTCTCGCTGTTATCTTCTTTACACACAGTGGTGGGGTGAGCCTGCTGAGACGGGCCTGGAGGCTCCCACCGGGCCCCCTGCACCCCCACCTGGGCCAGCCCCTCCGGAACTCTTGGTGCTATAACTTCAAATGTCACAAGCCCCCTGAAGGGGCCAGGAAGGGGTGAGCCAGATGCAAGAGGCTCCAGAGCACCCCCTCCCCAGCTCCATGGCCCCGAACCGCAGGTCAGGCCCGGCACGGAGCCGCATGCCAGGAGCCATGACCCCCGCTGTCTTCCTGGTCTGTGCCATGGCCCTGGGAGCCCCGGGCTTCGCAGGTGAGGGGAGCCTGTGTCCTCCGCACCTGATAGTTGCTCGGAGAAAGAAATTCATCTGGCCCTGAGTTAAACTCCTTGACATATAAAGAGCTCCCACAAACCAATAACAAAAGTAAATGTTCAGCAGAGGGACCTGTCACCATCACTGCCACCACGACCACCACCCCGTGGCTGAGTCCCCTCCGACTGGGAAAGCCACCCAAATCCTCCATGGGCACACCCTTCAAGGTCTCAGGTCCCGAGCTCTCGGTTTCAGATCCCTCGCTGTGCAGCCCAGACAGGTCAGGCTCCCCTCTCTGGGCCTCCGTTTGGGAAATGGAAACGGGACCCCCCGCCCGTTCCGCGGAGCTTTGGGGAGCTTGGTTGTTTGCGACCAAGAAGGACCGTTATTTGTTTCACAAGCGTTCCCCGGATGGGAAGGAAATGGGCTTGGCTGTAGGCAGAATCAGCCTTTGGCAGAAGCAGCAATGCTGGCCTCATCGTTCCCTTGCTGTGCAACCCTGGGCAAGCCACTTAACCCTCTCTGTGTATCAGCTTCTCCATCAGTCACAGGGATAGAAACAACGCTGATTCCCCAGGGGGCTCTGGGACCCCCCCCCCCTGCAGCTTGGGGAACACTCACGCCAGCCCCCCAGGGGCGTGTGGTCTGGGACAGCCCCAGTGGTCCAGAGCAGACCGAGCCCCCAAATCGTCCCCCGAAGAAACATGCCCTGCCCGAGGCAGCTGGGCTCTGGGTGGCCACACGGGGTCCGACCCGAGAGGAGAGGGCTACCGCATGGACCCTGGGGTTTCTTCCCCGCAGGTTCTCAGGGTTGTGCTGGCTCCTCCCACAGCCCTGCCCTGCACCACAGACACAGGAGCTTCGAATGACATTCACTTGTTACCGGATCGGTGGGCCTCACCGGGCTTAAAATCCGGCTCCCCCGAGCCCACCTGTCCACCCCTGCCCTGCTACCTTTAAGACTCTGGGCCTCATCCCTCAACTGTCAAATGGGGATGATGACACACAGCAATCTCAGGAGATATGGAACTCGGGTGGGCTAAACATGGCCCCAAAGACCTCCCTGTCCTGGTCCCGGGACCTGGGACGTGTCCCCTCCCGCGGCAGAGGGGACCTCGTCAGGGCCCCCGAGGAGGGGGTGACCCTGGGTTCCCGGGGGGCCCGGTGTCCTCAGGAGGTCCTCACGAGGGGGAGGCAGAGGGTGGGAGTCCCAGAGATGGGCAGACCCCGCACCGCTGGCGGTGAGGATGGAGGGGGGCCGCGGGCCAGGAAGAGGCCGGAACCGGGTCTCCCGGGGGCCGCGGGGGGAGGAGGGGACACCAGCCCTCCATTCTGTATTTCTGAGCCCAGAACTGTCAGAGAATCGGTGTGTGGTGGCATGTCACACTGGACATGCCAGGCAAGTGGGAGGCTGGGCAGCCTTTGGGGGTGTGGTCGCGGCTCCTCACTCATATGGCTCTGCCCTGTAGGACCCTGGGAGGTGGGGTTGTGGGGGGCTGTGAGGTGGTGCCCACTGAGGCCTTTCATGGCGTCCCTGCAGCTGGTGAGGACATCTTCCCGGCCGTGCTGCATATGGCCACACACTGCGAGGTGGCCGGGTGAGTGGCCGGGGCCAAAGAGAGGGGCTGGGGGTGGGTTGCAGGTCTGGGGTGCTCAAGCCTTAGAGCCCCGTCCCCACACCTCCCAACGCAGGAACATCAGCACCCTCGGTGCAGTCGTGGGGGTTCACACATACACCCGAGCCCTCGGCGGGGTCCTGACACCGCGCAGGCTGGACGGCCACCACCTCCAGCGCCTGAAGGGGGCCGGGCAGGCGGACTCGGGAAGGGCACCTTGGAGGGAGGATGCACGAGCCCTCCCTCAGAGAGGGGCTCAGAACAAAGCCCGGAGCGCGCTGCGGCCACGTGCCTCCTCCTCGGTGCCACCATTCCTGCTCTTATCCCTCCCTCCCTCCCTCCCTCTCTGCCCCCGGGGGTCTCTCCCCACCTCCAGCCCCCATCAGCTCTCCTCTCCACCTGCCCCACACCCTTGCCAGGCTGGACGCCGCCCCCCCTGTGCGCCCAGGGTTGCTGTGTCAGGTGACCAGCTGGCATAGCACCTCAGTCTGCGATGACCCCCCAGCAGCGCGCATCCACGCTCGTCCCGGCCGGACGGCCACCTGGCGAGGGGCGGTCCTGGGAGACGGGCTCTGCACCTCCACCTGCCCCAGGTTCTGTGAGGCGTGTGCAGCGTGAGCCTGGCACCCTGCAGCCCCACCCTCCAGGTGGGAACACTGGCCCCGTGCCGCAGCCTCCCCACCCCGACACCCAGCCACCCTCTCCTGTCGGGTCCTCCACACTGGGCGGGGAGCCCGGCTCTGCAGACGCCCACGCCACGTCTCCACCTCTGTGTCCTGGGTCGGGCACATGCTGAGCGGTACCAGTGGGTGGGGCAGGGCGAGGGCTTTGGTCTCAGCAGAGCCTCTGCAAGGGGACGTGTGTCCCGGAGGCTCCCCCAGGCCCTGCCGCTCGCACGTTGCTCCCGAGCCCGCAGAACCCTCTGCCTCACAGGCCTGAGTGACCCCTGTCCGTCTCTGTGTTCTCTAGTCACCAGAACTGTGCATCAGCCATGACCCCAGATCACCAGACCTACACCCCGTGACCCTGCAGAACATCAGCACCATGGGGGGGGGGCGCCGTGTCACTGTCCCGCTCTTGCCTCTGGCTCTTGCCAGAGGCTGGTGTACAGTCAGCACTCGATAAATGCAACCAAGGCAGCAACAATCACAGGCCCATCTTACTGTCCTCACAGCCCTGAGGTCTGTGCTGGGGCTGCAGATGGGGGATAGGCGGCATTGGGGCCAGACCCCGTTCAGCCAGAGAGCCGGCACCTACACCCCTCAGGAGGCAGCCGAGGGCCCTGTGCCTGTCGCCCGTGTACTGGGTGCTGCAGGAAGCTCCCTGCATACGTGCCGTGGGCAGATGCTGGGTAAACTGAGGCCCAGAGAGGGTAAGTGACTGCTGGGGTCACAGGGCTCCCCAGAGCCGGGCTTTGCCCCAGGCAGGCAGCCCCTGAGCCGCCCACTCTTCCTGTGGCAGGGGAGTCATCAGATTTCTCGGAAGCTCCAGTGCAGAACTGGGCGTTGCTGGCTGGGCCAGGCCGACCTCCAACCACAGGCCACAGCCAGGTTCCCTCTTCCCGGGCCGTTGGGTGAGGGTGGGGGCCGTGTCCTGCTGAGCTCTGGAGGGAGCCACCAGCCTGTGACAGCCATGGGGCCTGGGGCCAGGGAGCTGCTGCTGCTGACCGTGGTCCTCACACTGCCCATGAGGCCTACAGGTGAGAGCCCCCGGCCTGTGTGGCTACTCAGCCCTCTGGGTCGTTGCCCTGCTTGTTGCCGGGATGGGGGACCAGGGTGGAGGCCCAGGCCCAGGTTTTCTGGGGTCCAGACTCCTCCCAGCACACGCTCGGAGACCTTCCCTGGGCTCCTCGCCTCCAGCCCATCTCGACCTGCTGGCCCCCACCCGACCCCCGCCCCAGCAGGTGCCTGAGCCGTCCGTTCCCACCACCCTTCTTCCTGCCCCATCCTGACGCAGTCCCGCCCTGCCCGCAGGCTCCTGGGGTGCCCGGATCATCGGGGGCCGGGAGGTGACGCCCCACTCCCGGCCTTACATGGCGTCTGTGAAATTTGAGGGCCAGCACCACTGTGGAGGCTTCCTGCTCCGTGCCCGCTGGGTGGTCTCCGCAGCCCACTGCTTCAGCCACAGGTGAGCCCACGCTGGGGCCTGCTACAGCCCCCACGTCCTCGGCAGGGGCAGCTTACCTGACAGCAGGTGGGGTGTGGGGTGGGGGGGCTTGGTGCGTGAGGAGCGCAGCCCTGCATCCATCCCGAATACCTTGTTAAACAACCGCTGACGTTAATATTGAAAGTGTTGGAGGTACTGTTATAACTGAGGTGTGAATTATAAGAAATATAGCAAGCATTACGTCCATCCGAAGTACCTTGTTATAATACTGATTAACATTAATGTTCTGACGATCTGGGTAAATCCCATAATTGAAGCGGGAATGCAGATACACATGATTATGATCACAGGGCTCTCGCCAGGATCACACGGGCTGCCACACCCCCATTCTGCAGACGGGGGAGACCGAGGCCCCAGTCCTGCTCTCAAGCCCCCCTTCCCCTGCAGGGACCCCCGAACGGGCCTGGTGGTGCTGGGAGCTCACGTCCTGCATGCTCCAGAGCCGACACAGCAGGTGTTTGGCATCTCGGTTCTCATCAGGCACCCGGACTACCAGCCCACCACCCATGCCAATGACATCTGTCTGCTGAAGGTGAGCTGGGGGCGGGGGGACACTGGATGCAGGCAGGTCTGGGCTGTCCGTGGCCACCCCATGACGGCCTGACTGACATGTTTGAAAAGCAGCTGGAAGGGTCCCGTGAGCACCCAAGTCAGGTCACATCTCTCCTCTGCCCTCCGTGCCTCCCACACTCTCCCCTCAGCCCCCAACTCAGGGCCGACTGAGCTGTCAGCATTCCGGCATGCTCGAACCCCTGGGCCTTTGCACTGGCTGTGGCTCGCTCCAGGACACACTCCCACAGACACCGCCTGGCTTTCTCCCTCCCCCAGCTCTCTCAAGTCTTCGCTCAAATGTTCCCTTCTCAGGAGGCCCCCTCTGCAAGCTGCCCCACCCCCCGCCGTCTCCCCATCCCTTCCCTCCGGCCCACCTACCCTGGGTCCAGCACTGCTGAAAACATCTGCTTCTTCACCATTGTTCACTGCCTCCTCTCCAGACTGGGAGGACAGGGATTTTTATCTCCTGTGGCCATTTATGGCCCACAGCAGGCCTCGATGTTCAGAACAGATGAGACCCTAGGGCATCAGATACTCCAGTCCCTGCTCCCCAGGCCCTTTGTGGGGTTTCTGCGCAGGAAGCAGCTCTTCCCATAAATGTGAGCTTCCCTCCCTGCTCACACAGGGTGCATCCATTTGGACCCCCCACGGCCCCTCCTGCTTGGGGGGCACCCCCCACATCTCCCACTCAGGTGCCCCAAATTCAATTCCATGCATCCCAGGACCTCCGTTTTAACGAGAAAACACCTCAAACCTGCTCTCCAAATGTGGAGAAAAGGGGAATGTCCAAAGCAGAGGGACATTCCACATGACAGAAACAGGTCCCTGGGAACAGGAGGGCTTGGGGTGCCATGTTCTCTCGGCACAATTAGAAGGGCGCAGCAAGTGTCAGTGGCCAAAGCTCACATGTGGATTTTGCTCATCTGTGAAACCCCAAAACCTGGAAGCCACAGCTCACCCATCCCATTATGCAGCTGGGGAAACCGAGGCTGGGGTACGGTCGGGGCAGGGCCAAGGCCACAAGGAGTGAGTGAATACCAAAACTGGGGGCCTGGGTCATTCATTCCATAAACATTGAGCACCAGCTGTGTGCTGGGAACTGGGGATATAGCCACGAACAAACAGCCCCAGGGCCGGTCCCCTTAGAGCCTCCAGTCCAACAGGGTGGCAGCTGAGTAAACTGGTCCTGACAGGGGCACATGGAAGCCCCGAGGAGGCTCTGTCCTACCCCGGGAGTCCAGTCTCAGGTGAGGTCTCATCTGGTCTCAGAGGGGAGCTTTGTCACCTGGAGGAGGTGACATCTAAACTGAGACCTGAAGGCTGGATAGGAAAGGTGTTCCAGCCTGAAGGGGTGGGGGAGTGGGGTGGAGGGACCAGGGAATGACGGTAAGTTCATTCTGCCTGGAGGGGAGGGCTGAATGGTGAGGCAAGCGGTATTGTCCCAAGCACAATGGGGAGACATGGGAGAGCTTACAAGCTGGGGAGATGCTGGTTAGAAGGACACTTACTTCTGGCAGCAGGGGAGGCCAGAGCCCTGGTCTGAGGGGGTGAGGCCTGATGGGCAGGGCCTCCTGATGGCCCGATGGCTGCTACTGATTTCTCTCCATGAGGCCAAGAAGAGACCAGGTGTCATGATGGGTAAACCGAGGCAGGAGGTCGGGGGGTAAGCCTTAATTCAGCAGTCTCTCTGCAGCTGAACCGCTCTGCTGTCCTGGGTCCTGCAGTGGGGCTGCTGAAGTTGCCACGGAGAGGTGCCAGGCCACTCAAGGCTGGGGCGCGGTGCCAGGTGGCTGGCTGGGGCTCCATATCTGACTTTGAGGACTTGCCGCCCGGGCTGATGGAGGCTGAGGTCCGCGTGCTGGGCCTGGACATCTGCAACAGCTCTTGGAGGGGCCAGCTGAACCCTGGCATGCTCTGCACCCAAAGTGGGGACCGCCGGCGACGTGGCTTCTGTTCAGTAAGATACTTGTCTCCACCCTGCCTGCCTATGGTATGGGGAAACTGAGGCCCACAGAGAGGGCTGGAGATGGGCAGAGTCTTGGGAACTAAGTCCCAGCTCACTTTTGAGACCAGATGAGACCTCACCTGAGACCCTGGAAGGACAAAGAATTTTCCAAGGTCACAGGGCTGTCATGTACAGCTGCGCAGGTTGTGCACTGCACAAAGGGCTACAGATTTGTGTATCTATAAGCGGTGTTCAGTAGGGGTGCAGTACACATCTCGATCAAGGGGTTTCTGCTCCTGAGACCCTGTATGGACTAATGGCAGCCCTGGCCCTGATGCTGAAGGAGAAACTCAACCTGGAGGATTTTTTGTTCCAGGCAGAGTGTAGTGATTCAAAACAGAGATTCTGGAGTCCAGCTGTGTGGGTCCAAATCCAGACTGTGCCACTTCCCAGGTGTGTGGCCTTGGAAAAGTCACCTCACTTCTCTGGACCTTTCTCCATCTGTAAAACTGCCACGCTAATAGTACCTACTTCATAGGGTCAGAGTTGATTTTAGATTATAGTTAGGGTGATAGGACTGGGGAGGGGAGAGGAGGGGAGAAAGCAGGAATTTTAGGGTGAGTATTCAGGGAGGCTTCTCTGAGGAGAGCACCTTTTGAGCTGAGATTTGAAGGAGTCTTGAGGAGATCTGAGGGAAGGCATGCCAGGCAGAGACTCATCTCAGGGCTGCCATGTACAGCTGTGCAGGTCGCCTACTGCATAAAGTACTGCAGACTTGTATATCAATACCAGCAGTGTTGAAAGGGGGCAGTAACAGGTCTCAAGGATATAGAAAAGCCCAGAGACTAGAGCAAGCTTGCTTTACTTCAGGAACAGCCCAGAAGGCTGGTAGGGCCAAAACGAAAGGAAAGGAGGACAGACAGGTGGGTGAGAGCTAGATGCTCACAGCCCCTGAAGGCTGTTAAGTATCGTTTTTGCTGGAAGAGCACTAGGAAGCCATGGAAGGGTTTCGAGGCAGGGAAGGGTCCTGATCAGATTTGCACATAGAAGCTCCTTCGGGGAAAGAGGCCCAGAGATGGACGCCTGAACTTGCCTTTCCCTCCACCCCCAGGCGGACTCTGGGGGGCCCCTGGTGTGCAGGAACCGGGCCCACGGCCTTGTCTCCTTCTCTGGACTCTGGTGCGGCGACCCCAAGACCCCCGATGTGTACACGCAGGTGTCTGCCTTCGTGAGCTGGATATGGGATGTGGTTCGAGGGCCCCGGCCCAGCCCCCTGCCCAGGACCACCGGGTCCCTGCAGGAGTTGCTGGAACCACAGCAGCACTGGGTATACAAATGAGATGGCAAACGATGCAAATAGCTCCTTCCCCGGAAATCCCATGGCCAGGGCAGGTCATCCACGGGCCCCCCAAGCCCCGGGGAAGCCTGGCATGTATGGGGTGGGGTGTGGGGTAGGAGAGGGCATCAGTTCCAAACCCAAAGGGCCAAAATGACCAAATAAAATGTTAACTGAATAACCAGACAGGACGGTTCATCTCCAGGGTCCATCCACGTTCTTTCGAGCTTCTCTTGTGCCTTGGTGTGGCCGAGGGTCTGGCTTTGCCACTGCCTCCCTGAGTGACGATGAGCCGCTTGCTTCAGGACCGAGGCCCCTCACCACCCTCCCCGCACTGACCCACCCACAGCCCATAGCCAGTGCAGCCTCCTGGCCTTTGCCCACGCAGTGCCCCCCGTGTGGCACTCCTTCAGCCTCCAGCTAACCACACCCACGCATAGGTGGGGATGCCAAGGCCGGGAGAGGGTGGGGCCTCAGGCTGGCCGGGCTCCACGTGCAGTCTGTTCTCTCTCTCTGAAAAGTGCTTCCAACAAACGGTGCCCGGCTTGTCACAAGGTTTGGGTAAGTCCCAGCTGGTGTTATTGTCGTATTATCATTAATTGTATTATTGCTATTATCACACCCCCAACCCTTCTAGGCCAGGCCTCCTGGGGGTGCCTTCAGGGGCATTCCTGGGGGTGCCCTAAGCCATCTTGATTCCCTCTTCCTTCTCCTGCCCTAGAAAGGCTTTCTCCCCGCACCCCCCCAGCTCCGCACATTATTGTCCTCAGCTGTCTCCCTGGCTGCTGCCCACTGCCCAGAGGTAGACACTGAGGCCCAGAGACAGAAGGGGTCTCCCCCCACTCACCACCCTAACAACACCCCAGGCCCCTGGCTGGTGACCCACTACCAAAGGGGGGCAGCACAGAGGCTCAGAGAGAGAGAAACAGAGAGAGAGAGAGAGAGGGGCAAACCAAGGCTTGGACACTCCAAAGTGGAGTCTTTATTTCTTTGGTGAGGCAGGACCCCAGGCTAGGGGAGATGGCCTTGTCGGGGGGCTCGGGTGAACCCATTACTCAAGGGCACTTCTCAGGGTCACAGGTAAGGCACTTCTGAGGGGCTAGGAGAGGCGGAGCACAACCGCTCCTGTGCGGCTCCCCCAAACTCAGAGCTGGACTCTTGCCTGCTGGGCCACCCACGTGTGGCCTGACCCTCTGGTCCACATGCAGACACGGGGCAGGGACACCAAGCAACAGCCCAGAGAGAAAGCAGGGACTTGGCCCAAGGCCAGCATCTGGCTGGCGTCAAGACTCCTGAGCCGGCTGGTGGGTGAGGAGGGTCCAGTTGGAACTGGGCTTAGGGGCTTGGCCAGGGCAAGTCTCACGGGACTGAGAGGCTTTGGTCTGGACCTCACCTGTGGATGGGGCAGCCAGAACTAGGGGTGCTGCTCAGACACGTGGCTCCAGGAGGCAGGGTAGAGTGGGTCCTGGCACATATACCCCACCCCGGGCCAGTGGGTGAGCAGGGGCTCCTGTGCCCCACTGGGTCCTGCCCTAAGTGCCCTGGGCACCACTGGACATAATGCCCCGCTCTGGGCTGATGCTGGCCCAAGGCCTGTGTCAGGAGACACAGACAGCCCCTCACCCACTCCAGGGCACAAGCTGGGCTTTTCTAAGGGGCCACCACAGGACGTACTAGGGAAATGGGGGCAGGAGGGAAGGCAAACCCTGGAGTTCTTGAGCTGGTTGGGGACAGTGGCTGCTTCCTTGGCCTATCTGAGGCCTGGGTAGGTTCTGAGGCTCATTTATACACACCCAGGCCGTGGACCCCTTCCTCACTCCCAGTCTGTAGTCGGGAAGACTGGGGTGCTTCTTCATTAATTGCCGGCAGGGGTGAGTTCCCAGCCCTCTCGGTGGTGGCGATAATTAAGTTAGCCCCTAGAGCAGAAGCAGCATGGGGTCGTCCTGGGCAGCACGGTACCTGCGGCGGGAGCCCTACCCACCAGCCACACTCCCAGGCCTCCTCCCCCGCAATCCTTCCGAGATATTGTGAGGGGGCTCCCGGGCCCCCCCAGGTGGTCCCGGTCCAGGCTCTGGGGAGCGTCCATGGGACATAAATTAGATTCGGCTGTGGCAATAAATAAAACGGGGAGGCCTTGAACGCCAGGCCCAAGCCGGCCCCACAGGCTCACACGAAGTTCTCCTCCTCCTCCTCCGACTCTGCATCTGACGGCTCAGGGGTGCCTGCAGAGTGGGAGGGACGAAAAGAGAAATGGGGGCGCGGAGAGGGGCGGGACGCTAGACCCCGCCGCTGCTCCCCGCTTCGCGCCGCACCTGCACAGCTGCCCGGGTGGCGCACGCCGATAGAGCGGCCCAGGAAGCAGGTGGCCTGGCGGAGGTGGCACGAGGACATGTAGGTGACGTTGTTGTTGCCGCAGAGCTCCTGGCCGGGGCTGGAGGGCGCGGGGCAGGGCGCCGCGCGGCACACCACGCAGTGAGCACTGCCCGTCTGGTCCACCACGCACGACTGCGGCCGCGGGCACAGGACGTGCGCGCAGGACTCTGCGAGCGAGGCACCGGGGCGGGTCAGGGGCGCGGTCCGGCCGCTCCCACCCTCCGGCCCCGCCCCCGGCCGCGCCGTAAGCCGCGCCTCTTCCGCGCGCCCCGCCCGCACCCGTTCCACACCCAGGCCCCGCCCCTCGGGCTGCACCCGCAAGCCCCGCCCTGAGTCACGCACCCCTATCTCTCACCCCACGTGAGCCCCAGACCTCCCTTTCCAAAACCCCACCCCGCTTCTCCTCATTCCGACCCCACAGCTGACCCAATCCAGCGGCGCCCTCTCGGGAGTCTGGTCGGTAGGCCCCGCCCCCGCCCGCCCCGGCCCCGCCCCCACGTACTGCGGCAGCGTCCCGGGTACATGACGCGCAGGTCCGGGTGGCCGCGGCAGCGCGCGGCGCGCAGCTCGCACTCGTCGCGGTAGGTGGCGCCGTCGGAGCCGCAGACCTGCAGGCGCGCCGGGAGCCCCGCGCAGTCGGGCGCGCACTCGCAGCGCGGGCGGCCCCCCTGCATGCGGCACGCCTTGCCGGGGCCGCACTCCACGCCCTCGCACGAATCTGCGGACACAGGGCACGCGCGCGTGGGGGGGGGGCGCGTGGCCGAGGCCCGAGGTCCGCGGAGCCCACGGCGCCCCCGCCCCCTGTTCTGAGGCTAGAGGCCGCGCTGAGTGGGGGGCGGTCCGGAGTCGGGGAGCACGGGCGAGGGCGACTGGTTCGGAGTCTGGGTGCCGGATCCGTTGGGGACGAGATCAGCCCCGGGCCCGCTGGGCCGGGAGTCGAGGCTGGGCTCTGTCTGGAGGCGGGGCTCAGAGTGAGCGGGAAGGGGGGGTGTCTGCCCGGAATCTAGGGGTTCAGGAACGAGCTTCCAGGGCCCGGGCCCGCTCTCGCTCCGCAGCTGGGCCACCCGCTCGGGCTGGCGTCTGTTCCCTGATTTACGCCCCGTGAAGGGAAGGCCGGCGGGGGGCCCGGCTGCGTCAGCGGAGGGGGGCCCCACCCCGTCCATGCGCCCGTCTGGGGAGGACGAGCAGCGTCTGCCTGCCAGGACCAACCCGGAGGAGGCGTCGGGGAGGGCGGGGCGTTGGCACTAGGCCCTGAGGCTCATTTCCTGGGGAGGGGGTTTCCCACATCCCGAGCCCCCTGAATCAGGGGTTACCCCTGCCCCTTCAGCCGTATTTCTCAGGAAGGGAAACAGGTCTGACCAGGGCAGTTCTTTCTCTGGGGTCTCCCCCCCACTCCCCACCCCCCTCCCCAGACCTTGGGAAACGCAGATCAGACCCAGACCCAGACCCAGACCCATTAATGAGCTGCTCGTCTTACAGGCCCTCCCAGGTTCATTGCAATCTCCCAACCACTCCGCCACGAGGTGATGCCATTTTGTCAGCATTTTACAAAAGGGGGAAACTGAGGGCCCGTCACAGCTGTGAGCGGAGGAGAGCCAGGGGTCCTCAGCACAAAAACTCAGGCCAGTCCCCAGATGGACCCTTCCCCCCCAGCTCTGTTGCTTGTGGGCCTGGAGGGCAGACTCGAGCTCTTGAGTTCAGCCTCAGTTTCCCTGTGCATAAGGTGAGGCCGACTGGCGGAGCATGAGCATAAATGAGCGGGTGAGCTGGCGCCCCCATGTCACCCCTGCCAGGGCATGTGGGCCGCACCTGGGCACCTCCCACGCTGCCTGCCCACACACACATCTGGAAACACTCCCCCTGGGTGGCTTCACAAGCTGGAACGGAAGTGGGAGAACGGAGTTGCCTTCCCCAAGGCCAGATGAGATTGGGGACGGGGGTGGGGGGGGTGGGGGGGGTGCGTGTGTGACCTGGACCTTATGCCCAGGCTGGGCAATTTTTGAAGTCTGTCCTCCTCCCAGAACCCAGAGGAGGTTCTAGAGGGAGCCAGGGCACATGGCAGTGAGTCCAAGACCACCCAGCCAGGCTGATCAGGGATTAATCACATCCCAGTGGCCAGCTGGGCTCTCAGCTTGGCCCTCAGCTCCAGCCTCTTCCCTGCCCTGACCCCACCCACTAGGACCCGATCCCATACTTTCCCCAGCTGGCAAACTCCTAATGATGCCCCAACACCCTGGTACTAATGCCCACCTCCTTCAAGCCATGCCCCCACACCACCTCTGGGCCCCTGCAGGTTTGGCCCGGACCAGAGAGGCCTGTGAGGGTCCCCAGCCCCTTCTCCAAGGCAGAGAATATGTCTTGGCTCATTCATTCATTCATTCTGGCCTCAAGGAGTTCCTAGTCTGATGAAGGAGGCAGCAGAGAACACTCCTCAGAACATGGTCCAGAAGGCACATGCTTGTTAAACATGCATCTGTGGTCCCACCACAGATCCCTGGAATCTGTGTGGTTATGGGCAGATTAAGTGTTTGGAACACTGACTGGGGCGGGGGGTGGGGATCACAAACCCAAATGGCCAGTTGGGAAAATCCACCTTCCCCAGAGTTAGGTGTGAGTCGAGTGTACTTCTCCCAGGTGGCGTGCAGGTGGGAAAGGTCACCCAGGCAGAGCACGCAGCATGAGCAAGGGCCTAGAGGCTAGAAACCAAGCTGGGGAGTCCTCAACAGATGGAGGCTTCTTCCCAAATCCTCAACAGATGGAGGCTGAGGCCTGGGAACCTCAAGTCCCCAGCCTCTCTCTGAACCCTGGATTCCTTCCACAAACACTCAACCTCCTTCTGCATACCCTGAGATGGGGAGCTCATTCTCAGTTGTCCCAGTGACCCTGGCCTGTGGCTGATGCCCATGGTCTCACCTTTGCAGGGGAGGCAGTGGACAAGGCCCAGGAAGCCCAGAAGGCTGATCTTGTTCCCCGGGTGAGTGAAGTTGGACCAAGCGGTGTCAATGTTGCTGGAGGCACAACACTCCGCTTGGCTGACGTCAGTCTTCAGCACCAGGCTGCAGGTGGCCTCTCGGCCCTGCTGGAGCCAGCACACACCACCTGTGGACAAGGGGGGCAGTGACTACCACACCAGAGGTGCCCTCCTCTGCCACTCCCAACACCCGGCTCCCAGCCCTGGGGGATGTATACAGTTGGTGCTCAGTAATTACAGAGGGGATAACTTGCTCCCAACCTGGGAAGGAGGGGCAGAGACCTGCACGGATGCTCCCATCCCAGCTCAGCTCTGGATCCTTTTGCCATCCTTCTGGGATTCCTCGTCCTCTAGGAGCTACAACCCCCACTCATGGTGGGAAGCTCTCCCCACCTTCCCTCACTCCAGGCCCCCAGGCCCAGGCCTGGCATCCTGCCCAACCAGTCAAACACCCAGAGCTGGACATGTCAGGGTCAGTGGGCCCTGGAGCCGCCTCTCCGCCTCTGCCCTCTGTCTAGACAGCGCCCGAGGGCACACAGAGCCCCCCTCGCCTGGCAGCCCCCCCTTGCCTGGCCCGCCTCTTACTCACTCCAACTTGGGAACATTCCCCTTGCATGAGCTCACCATCTCCCTGGGGACACGGCCTTCGGGGAGGGGGCTCAGCTCTCCCCTTCGAGCAGGGCTGGGGTGGGGTTGCTGGGTGGGGTAGGCAGGCTGATAGCCCTCCCTTTCTGCACCCTTAAGTGGGGGCAGGAGTGGCCATGGCCCCCATCCCAGAGAGCTCACTGGTTCCCAGGCACTGCCTGAGCGCCTTACAGGGACCAGCTCTGGGAGCCCAGCACCTTGGCACCCATCTTACAAAACGAGAAACTGAGGCCGGGAGTGGGGATATTCCTTGCCTGGCAGCCCCCAACAAGTGGCCGGTATGGGATTCCAACAATCCATCTGTCTAAGCCAAACCCGGAGAAGATCTGAAACCTCAGGTGGAGGTCCAGGGTCCAGCCACCCAGCCCTGCCTCTCTGGGGCTTCAGGACTCACATGGTTCAGGTTCGAATCCTGAGTTTGCCACTTACAAGCTGTGTGACCCTGCACCTCAGTTTCCCCATCTGGAAAATGGGCATGATGAGAGTACACACGTTATTGGGCTATTATTATGGATTGACGGAGGGTGGACACTAAGCACTCAATAAATGTCAGCAGTCATGGTGACTACTACTCATGACAATTGTGAAAGAGAGCCACATCTGCTCTGCTGACCTCCTGGTGACCCTCCTTCAGGCCCTTTGGGGCTGGGGGAGGGGAGCCTGAAGCCCTCCCAGATTGAACCTGAGGAGGCCTCCGATCACCAGCTGCCACCCTCGCCGCGCCCCCCAACATCTCCCCCAAGGCCCGCATTCCGGGCAGGCCCACGTGGGTGGCCCACCCCGCCCGCCCCTTCCGGCCGCCCCACTCACCGGGCGCGGGGTCCCCCGAGCCCACGGAGCCCACGGCGCCCACGAAGCCCACGGCCCAAGCCAGGGCCCCCCAGGGCAGTGGCCACAGTGGCCCCGGCGTCCCGGGGCGCATGGCGGACGTAGAGACGGCGGCGGCCCCCGCGTCGGACGCGCGGGCTGGCGGGCGGGCGGGCGGGCAGGCGGCTGGGAGGGCGGCGGCACCGACTTCCCAGCGCGCGGCGGCCGGGCGCTCCCTATAAAGGTCCCGCTGGCTGCGGGCGGGGCGGGGCCGGGCCGGGGCGGGGCGCGAGGCAGTGTCGCGCACGGTGTGTGCAGAGGCTGGGCCTGGCCACCCCGAGGGCAGCTGGCGGGGAGCGGGGGTCCGCCCTGGGAGCCCGAGAATTTGGGAAGGTGTCCCTGTGGCCAGCGCGAGAGGGCCAGACCAGTGGTGGGTGTGAGTTCCGGGGCCCACCGTGAGTTTGGGGGGGTCTTCAGCCGGAGGGCTGTGGCTGAGCTAACTGGAGACCCACGGGGAGCGGGTCTGCGGATCCGTGTATCACGTCGTGGTTTGCAAGCGGTCGCTCATGTGGCCCGAGTGTGATCTGGGCCCCTAACCTCTCCCCCGCCCCTACGCGCCCCCACACTCCAGAGACCTCAGCCCCAGCAACATCCACCCACTCACACCCCCGGCGCACTCCCCCTGGCCGCTGCAGCCAGTGGGCTCGGCTGGGTGTGAGCGAGTGGGGATGGGCCGGGGCTGGGTGGCAGCAGAGGCGGCGGGGTGCGGGGTGCGGCAGCAGGAGACCCAGAGCCACAAATGGCCCCAGCGTCGGGGACAGCAGTGAGCCTTCCGAGAGACTTCCAGAGTGTGGCCCCTGAGCTTGGCCTTTGGGAGACGGCACCAACCCCTCCTCCCCTCCCAGACCTTTGCAAATGGTCCTCCCAGGCCCCATCGAAAAGCACTTACTGGCTTAGGGTTTTTTCCTCTCCTCGGGTTCTCTGCTCTGTATATCTGGAGCCCTTGACCACCCAGAATCCCAGCCTTTCCACAGTTTATGACAGTGATATCAGACATCAGAATGGCCCTGGAAAGAATGGAATCCACTGGGGCCTTGGGGCAGCCAGATGCTCCTCCTGTGTTGGAGTTCATCCGTCCTATCTTTGGGGCTCCCCCCAAAATTGTCAGGGCATTCTCCAAATGCTCATGGGTCCTGTTCAGCCCCTCTCTGTTTGAAAGAAATAATGACCATCTCCTTATGGCAAGGACTGTTGGGGGGTGCTGGGGTACCCGGGTGACCAAGGCTGACCTGGTCTTGTCATCAGTTTAAAGCCCATGGTTTGTAGGGGCCATAGAAACAAAATACATAGATGAACAAGTTAATGTATAACTTCAAAGAGTGGTAAATGCTTTCAGGAAAATAAAAAAGACTGAGAGCAATGGGGTATCTCATGGGGGTGATGATGCTACTGCATCACCTCCCATTCCTGCATCTTCCCCACCCCAGATGTGGAAGCCAAAGATCCCTGCAACCACACAACACAGACCTTCCATATGCACGAGATCTGCCACCAGAATATGCCATGCCTAGACCCCTTCCTCCATCTCAGCTGCTCAGCCTGACCCATGTGCCCCCACCAGTAGCCAAGGGCCATGTTCCTGCCTAGTGGCACTGAGGGAGGACACCCAGCTGTCTTGGCCTGTCCCTGACCTCTCTGTGAAGGGATTCTCCCCTGGTTGGGGAATGGGACAGGGATGGGACCCTATGTTCTCATCCAGGGTGTGCAAGAGCTGGACATTGTGACCTTGGCCGAGACCTGACCCTGCCATGGCTCAGCCGCCCCAGCCTGCGTTGTGCAAACCAAAGGGTTATTGTCAGCCTGGCGTGGGTTCGAAACTGAGGGTGATTGCCAGCAGCCTCCTGCCCCACCCCCCGACCTGGCACATCTCCCCAACACAGAGGCCATGTGCTGGGTGACCTAAAGCAAGTCATTGGCCCTCTCTGGGGAGCCCCCTTTTCATGCCTTTCTCTCCACCCTGAACTGGCCTCAGCCTCATCCCCTGCAGCCTACTTCCTACCTCGGCTGTCTAACATAAGGCCCCTCCCCAGCTCAGACATCCCCCATGACTCCCCATGGTCCCGGGCTTCACTCTTCCAGGCCCCACAGAAAACAGGCCATGACCATCCAGAGTGATCAGGGTTCTGATGGAGGATGCTGTACCCAGTGCAGACTGGGGAGGTCAAGGCCGACTTCTCAGAGGAGGAGGACATTTAAATCGCACTGGACTGAACAATGGTGAGGAAGGGGTTGAGGGAACAAAAGTGGTAGGATGTTTGTGCTATGGGTAAGAGAAAGCCCACCTTAAACGTTTGGATGGGAGAGGGTCCCAGATTACACAGGTGGGCCCAGAGGATCAAAAGCAGAAACCATTTCTCTCTGTGGTCAGAGAGATGCACGGGATCTGCCATTGCCGGCTGTGGAGGTAGAGGAAGGGGCCTTGAACCAAGGAATGTGAGTGGCCTCTAGAAGCTGGACAAGCATAAGTCAGTCAGAGAAAGACAAACACCATATGATTTCATTCATATGTGGAATTTAAGAAACAAAACAGATGAACATAGGGGAAAGGGGAAAAAAGGAGAGAGGACACAAACCATAAAAGACTTTTTTTTTTTTTTTTTAAGTAGACTCCACGCCCAACATGGGGCTTGAACTCACAACCCTGAGACCAAGAATCGCATGCTCTACTGACTGAGCCAGCCAGGCGCCCCTAAGAAATTCTTAACTGTAGAGAATAAACTGAGAGTTGATGGAGGGAGGTGGTGGGTGATGGACATTAAGGAGGGCACTCGTGGGGCGCCTGGGTGGGTTAAGCAACTGACTTCGGCTCAGGTCATGATCTCAGGGTCCTGGGATCGAGCCCCGTGTTGGGCTCCTCACTCAGTGGGGAGTCTGCTTGGGATTCTCTCTCTCCCTCTGCTCCTCCCCCCACTCATGCACTCTCATTCTCTCTCTCACATAAAAAAATCTTCAAAAAATTAAAAAAAAAATAGAAGCTGGAAAAACAAGGAACAAATCCCCCCGCCCCGAGACTCCAGAAGGAATGCAACTTGATTTTAGTTCAGTGAGACTCATGTTGGACTTCTGACCTCCAGAACTAGAAGAGGAAAATTTGTGTTGTTCTAAATCACCATGTTTGTGGCAATCTGTCACAGCAGCAATAGGCAGGCACCACAAATTGGGCTTGGTGCCTCAGTGATAGGGTCCCTATCGCTGGAGACAAACAAGGGAGTGAACGCAAGTATGAAGACAGGTGGCAGTACAGAGGCCCTGGAAGCAGGAAGGTTGTGGGGTCTCCAAGGAGGTGACCCTGAGGCCTGGAGGGACAGGAAGCCTTCTGGTGGAAGCCCAGTGCAGGATGTGCCACCTTGGCCAGGCCACTTGTGTGACCGCTCTGTACCCCATTTTCTCATCTGTAAAATGGGCACAGATCCCCTTACTGCAGATTCCAGCCAGGATGCCAGGGACAGTGCCTGGTGCACAGCAGGGGCATGACATGTGTATACAGATTCTTATGAATTAGCAGATAGGTGTTTGTCCAGAGAAGATGCATGATGAGTCTTCTTTGCCACTCACTGATGCCATGAGACACACACCCATTTTACAGAGGGCGGAGGAAGGAAAGTGACCTTCTGGCAGTCACAAAGCCCCACAGTGTTGGGACTGGCATCAGTACCAGATAAGCAGGATTCCAGGACCCATGTGCTGAGCTGTGGGGCAGGGCCCTCCTCTTCTGGACCGGACAATGACAGCCAGCCCCCAGATTGTGGCTGTCATCCCCCCCTTCTGGTCCCAGCACCAGATTTTCCTTGGAGTAATCACCTCCTGTGCTCCCAGCCCAAATGATCCCAGGAGTGGGCACCTCTCAGCCTCCCAGGCTCAACTAATTAGGATCATCTGGCATTCAGCAAACAGAAGGAGTCAGCTCTGAGATTTTTTTTCTGGGAAAGAGACACCCACTTCCTGCCTGAGCCAGAGGGGTGTGAGCCTGGAGCTGCAGGTGGCTCCTACCAATGGCCAGCGAGAAGCCAGGCCAGTGGGACACTGAGCCAAGAGAGGCAGCAGAAACTCCCTGTACTGTAATTGGAGGTCCTGGATCCAGCTGTGCCTGAATTCCTCCACCCCAATAAGATGAAGTCCATTTAAGCTGAGTTTCTGTCACTTGAAGTGGACAAAACCAGCTTTCATTAAGCCCGTTTACATTTTATTCAAGTGGAGCCTTTAGGATCCAGAGCAGCGTATCTGCAGGGGCTATAGCAACCACGCATACCCTGAAGTGCCAACCTTTGCCTCCAGGATATAACCCCAGAACTCCCAGGGTCAATTCCTCCCACCTTCCTCAATCAGAAGAAGGCTTGGGATAGACTCCACACCAACTTAAGATCTACCGCCCTCGCACTAGGACCTGCAACGGTCAGGGCTTTGGCAAGCAAAGCCTTGTGGGTTCTCTAATAGGGCATGTGATGCTGATAGCCAAGGCAGCAACTGAAGACTCGGGCGTGGTGGATGCTATGGCAGAACCCTGATCAGAGCTGGGCCTCATAACGCCTTGGTGGGATTGCCCTCCCCTCTCAAACGCCACCCGTGGCTCCCCACGGCCCCTAGACAGTCCTGGCTTTTCAGCCTAGGTTCCGGGCCCTTCCTGCTCAATCCAAGCCCATTCCCGCGGCAACTCTTCCACGCCATCCCCAAGGCCCCTTCCCCATCCCCTCCCCTGCAAAGGGAACAGATTTTGTGCAGGAAGCAGGCAGTATTATTTGCGACTGAAGGTAGGGCCCACCCCCAGCCCAGAGGTGAATGCTGATAGGCCGAACAGGACCTACGTAATGTCGGCCACTCCTCTTGCTGGCCATTGGCTTAGATGAGACCATGTGACCCGGCTCCGGCCAATGGTTGGAGAGCTAGCCTGCTGGGGTGGGGCCTGGGAGACCCGGCCGGGCTGAGCGAGCGTGCATGTGACCGGCGAGAGCTGGAGGTATTAGTTTCCAGTTTGCTGCTCTAACAAATTAGGGCCAGTCCCGCCGCACAGATGGTTAGCTCGCAGTGCTGGAGATCCGGAGCCTGCGGCGGGCTCAGCCGCCGACAGCGGGTGTGTCGGGGGTCGCAGTGCTCAGCGCGGGCGCGCGGGCGCGCGGGCGCGCGGGCGGCCGGCCGTGCGTACACGCGCTGCTGCGCGCGGCCGTGTCCCCGCGGCGGGCCCTCGGGCAACCCGCCGCCACGCGTGGCGTGGACAGGGGGGCTGTTGGCCCCGCCGCCGCCCGGGGAGCGGGGGTGGGGGGACCCCCTTCCCGGCCCGGAAGCTGCCACCCTGCGCCTCCCGCGAAATGGGGACAGTCGAGGCATTCCCGCCAAGGTGGCAGGGCACAGTTCCCGGTGTGCACACGTGAGCACAAGTCCGTGGCCGCTGCCCTTTTTCGTTGGTTATTTATCGGCCGGCTCAGCACAGCGAGGTCCCACGGGCTTTGGTCTCCCCTGGGACGGGACAGCGCGCTGCGGTCCGCCACGCTGTCCCCCATCGGGGCTTTTCCCATTACCCCGAACTCGCGCAGCGGGAGACCTCGTCCCTTCCTCCTCTCCTTCGTGCATTCATTCATCCTCCTGGCCCATCCTCTGTGTTTGCTTCGGGGACGGGACTGTGAACGGGAAGAGGAGGCATGAGCACTCCGTTGGCCTGACTCGAGCTCGTGCCAGCGTGTCAAGGTCACGGCCAGGAATGTCCCAGGGGGAAGAACTGACAACACAGCGGGATGCGGAACGAAGATGAAACGGAGATGAGCAGCCAACGTGGCTGAGGCTGCAGATTGACCTCGGCTCTGTGTCTTTCCTACTGATTACCCCGTTGTTTGGTAAAGTGCTGTTGGTTCGGGTTAAAGGAGTAGCCTGCTTTTGGACAGACACCTGGGTGTGTATGAATAAAATGAAAAAATAGAAATTTAAAAAAATATAAACCAACAAATATACATAAAAAGGGAAAAAAGCCTTAACTCAAAATATACAAATAAAAGATTAAAAAAAAAAAAACACAAAAAAACCCAAAACCTGCATAAGTAGAAACATTGCCCAGTGGGGCGGTGCCTGACCTGCTCAGTGCCTCAGTCTCTTGCCTGCAACCTGGGTCATCACTCTCTCCGGCCCGAAGCTCCCAAGACCCCTTCCTGAGGCTTGATTTGAACCTGAGTAGGTGACTACATGAGCGCACACCTGGCCATCTGGGCCAGGACAGGGCACTTAATGCTACCAGCTCACTTGGTTGAATGCAGCTTCAGTCATAATCTCCACGGAATTGTCCCACCTGAGAGAAGGTCCTAACATTCACCTGGAAAAATAAATGAGCTAGAAAAGAAGTTTGAACATGGTCACGCCAGAAAAAAAGGCTGAGCGTGGCAGAGGATTAGGAGAGGCTTCACCTCCTGAATCCTCCCCACTTGAAGGAGAAAGCTATTGTGTCCCTGGGCGACAGGCAAGGAAACCTAGCAGAAGCAGGAGTCACCTGCCCAGGGGGGAAACTCAGATGGGTGTAGACTGACTGTCAGGGCAACTTCCCCTCTGCCCACGAGGCTCCTGACTCAGCATGGTGGCAGCGGGAGGAAAGGATGCTCTAGGCAGAGGGGAAGGCACTCGCAAAGGTCTGGTGACTAGACAGCTGCCATTTACAGAGGTAGCCGCCCTGGGAGGCAGGAGGGAGACCCATTTCACAGATGGAAGACCGTCTCGGAGGGGCTGTCTGTCCTTGTCCGGTAGTGTCTAATAAGAGGGGAGCACAACCGTGTTGTGGGAAGTCTGAGGGGGAGGCATGGCCCTGTCCTGGGGGGATCTGTAGGGGCCAGGTGTCACCCTACCTCCATAATCCACTATCAAAGCCTTTTCAAGGAAATGCTGGGAAACCCATCAGGAGCCACCTGTGTTTTATTGTGCAGAGCCCTGGCCACGAATGGGTGCCTGAGGGCCCCGGAACCCCAGAGCCACTGGGTTATACACAGACACGGCCTGAATGCTGGCATTCCGATGCTGCAGCCCCGGGGTGGCCAGCAGGCAAGGGCCCACACAGAGGACACAGAGGCTCAATGGCCCCGGACTCGAGTCCTGGCCTTGCTGCATGACCTTGTGTGCTCCCTCAGTCTCCCCAACTGTAAAATGGGGACTCAATTGTCCTCATATCATGATGCTTGCGGGAAGATTCAACTTCAGGCTCATACTGAGCTCTTCGTTTTACAACATACAAAACCCTGGTTTCTTGTTCCCACTGCATTTCCAGAGCCCTGCCTGGGGCCGGCACCCAGCAGGGACTCACTATTTTTTTTTTTAATGTCTTTTTTTTTTTTTTTTAAGATCTTATTTATTTATTTGACAGAGAGAGACACAGCGAGAGAGGGAACACAAGCAGGGGGAGAGGGAGAAGGAGGCTTCCTGCCGAGCAGGGAGCCCGATGCGGGGCTCGATCCCAGGACCCTGGGATCATGACCTGAGCCGAAGGCAGATGCTTAACGACTGAGCCACCCAGGCGCCCCAGGGACTCACTAATTATTCATGTATTCAA
Organism: Leptonychotes weddellii; assembly: GCF_054177405.1. Classification (NCBI taxonomy): domain Eukaryota; kingdom Metazoa; phylum Chordata; class Mammalia; order Carnivora; family Phocidae; genus Leptonychotes; species Leptonychotes weddellii. Next base: position 193,570 of record NC_138369.1, on the reverse strand, counting down.
GAATCTATGGGACACTGACTATAGGCTGAGTACTGGTCTCCTGTTTTAGGCGATGCCATTGATAACTCCTGGATTTAGGGATGGCTGTAGGAGAAGGAAAGAGGGTGCTGGGCATCAGAGTGCAGTATGGGAGGGGACTCCCTCAGGAAGGGATTGGGGCAGCCTCCTGAGAAGCAGGGAAAGAGAAGGGACGGTGGGAAGGGCACTCCCAGCAGAGGGCGTGACCAGACAAGGGTCCTGAGGTTAGCTGCAGCTTGGCCCACCCAAGGGAGCCAGTGAGGCTGGGTTGGGGGAAGGTTGGGCTGCGGAGGGCCCGGCGGTGGGGCGCAGCGAGGCCGATGACCCCAGATGCGCGGCCTTAGGGCAGGCAGCAGGGTCCGGTGAGGACCCAGGAGTTGCCATGGGTACCCATGTGTGCTCCAAGCCTCATCCAGTCCCGAAACTCTGGGAGGCAGGTTCTGCCATCTGTATGGAGAATTAAGTGACCCACCCAGGGTCACACAGCCAGCAAGGCTTGGTGGGGCTTGAACACAGGCCTCTTGGGCAATACCTCATAAACTTCTGCAGAATGAAAGCATGGACATGTTTGTGGTGTGAAATGAGCAAGGGGCTGGGCATGAGAGGCCTGAGGCAAACTGCCCTTCCTTGGACCTGGGGTTTCCTGGATTCCCAGTGATGGGACCAGCATGCTGTCCATCCACAGCAGGAATGGCTTGGAATCACCCCTGAACCTTGAGGGAGCCAAGACTGGCTGGCAGACAAGTCCTTGTCCCTAGCCTCTTGACATTCAAGATCCTTTATACACAGGCTCCAATTTTTAATTGCTTGGCACTCTGGTTCCAATGCCCCCTTTTATGGGAAGCCCAACTCCAACCTACTCCTATTCATTCTTCAAAGCCCTGGCTCAAATGCCCCTTCCCCTAGGAAACCGTCTGTCTGTCTCCCCAGGCAGAGCCAGCACCACCCCAGGGACACATCCCCTGGCTCAATCTCATGGGGCTGGGGTGTCTCCCCGAGCCACGGAGCCATTTTCACTGCCCGTTGAGTTGTTTTCCACGTTTTGTCCTTGTACCCATCACAAGGTCTGGTATGCAGCAGGTGCTCAGTGAACGTCTTGTTGAGTGGATAAATAAATAAGTGTGTGATTGGGCTGGAATTAACCGCAGAATTGATCCCGGCCTGTGCTGGGTGATAACGAATTTTTTGCTGATTAATTTTGTGGGATGGTGGGGGAGGTTAGGCTTCCTTCGATCTCAGAAACAAGGCCACACCCAGCGGGCCTCAGACTCACTTCTCCCATGGGTCATACTGTGACACGGAGGGCAGCCCTCCCTCGACCCCGGAACGGGTCTCTCCTCTGCGTTCATTGAACGAGGGTTTATGGACTACCTGTGTACCAGGCGCTGTCCTGAGTCCAGCTGGGAACGAGATACAAACATCCCTTCTCCTTCGGGCCGACCCTACCGTTTATCAGGTGGAAATACTGAGAAGGGCATCTCAGTGGGGGAGACATTCGAGCAAAGACTGGAGAAAAGTGAGGGCAGCCACGCAGGTGTCGGGTGCACCCGGCAGGGGCACAGCCAGTGCAAAGGCCCGGCGGTGAGAGCGCGCCCGGCGCCCCGCACCAGCCAGAATAGGGAGGGGATGGATCGGTGGTACTTGAGGTGGGAGATACAGTGAGGGAAGTGGAAGCGTGCCTATTTTGGAGAAGAGGAGGGGCTCGACCCCACCCCAGGCAGGACCCGCCCCCCGGCCTCCTCGCAGCTCCGAGCCGGGCCTCGCCCCCAGCCACACCCCCGCTCCCTGAACCGGGTTGCCAAGGGGATAGGCCCCGCCCTCCTAGGCCTGGCCCCGCCCCCTGCCCGGAGCCCCGCGAGAGGCGGCCGCGCCGAATTTGTCCCTCGGCGACCACCGTCGCCCGGGCCGGCGCCTGCCGCGCGCGCCGCCTGCCTCGCTCCCGCGCGCTCTCCACCCCACGCCGTGCGTGCCTTGCGTGCTTTGCGTGAGCGTGCGCGGGCGCGTCGGCCGGCAAGGGAGCAGCAAACGGCCGGCGGCGGGCGCCGCACGGGGGGCGGGCGGCGCGGAGGAGGCGGCAGTGGCCATGGCCGAGGCGTCGCCGCAGCCCGGACGGTACTTCTGCCACTGCTGCTCGGTCGAGATCGTGCCGCGCCTGCCGGTGAGGCCCGGGCCGGGGCGGCGGGCGGGAGCTCTCTCCTTCGGCCTGAGGCGAGCTGGCTCCGACGGGGAAACTGAGGCCCGGGCGGCGTCGGCCCGGGCCTCTGCGGAGGGCCCGGAGGCGGGGGCCGCCCCCAGGGGCGCAGCGAGGCCGATGACCCCAGATGCGCGGCCTCCCGCTCCGGGAGGCCGCTCGGTCCCCGATGGGGAAACTGAGGCCCGCGGAGGCCGCGTGACCTGCGCTCGGCACGCCGCCCAGCGGGGGAGAGGTGGGGGGACCCGGGGGCCGTTCCCAGAGCGCGTGGTCGGCGCTGCGGGCGCCTGGCTGCGGGCCGCCCGGTGGAGCCCTCCCGCCCGCTTTCCCGTGGTCGGGACGAGAAGGCGATGGACCTGGGCTGGGCCTGACAGCTGCCCGGGGCAGATCTTTGTGACCCGGGCCTGCGTTTTTGAGCTTCCCGGGGGGGGGGGGGGCGGTGAGGCCAGCCTGTGGCCAGGTGTTGCTTTTTGCTCATTTAGGGCCAACGTTTCTCAAACCGGGTGGTGCGGGAGGGGGCTGCTTTTTAAAGGTTACAGTTTTCAGGCTCCTCATCCCGGGGGTCCAGGGTGGGACCCGTGTTTCCCTGCCCCAGGCCGGAAGGGAAAGCCGTGGTCCCGTCCGACCCTCTCCAACCTTACAGGTGCAAAATCTGAAACCCGGGGAAGCTCAGGCCAGCCGTGGTCCTGACATTTGCCACTGGGCCAGCTCAGGCGGGACAGGAAGAGGGAGGTGTGGGATTGGGAACCCTCCCCCGCCTCGGTGAAGGGGCTGCAGGCGGTGAGGATTTATTGAGCACTTTCTAGGTGCTCTCCTTGTACTTTATCTCCCGGCGGCATGCTCCCCACAGTCGCCTGGCTAGTGGGTGGTGGGTGGTGGATGGTGGATGGAGGGTGTTCCGGTATCAGAGCCAGACTCCGATCTGCCTTTCCAGCTGTGGGGACCCCTGGGAAGAGGGGGCTGGGAGGGGGCTGGGGAAGGAGGCTTTAGGCATCATCCCAGCCACAGAGAAGGAAAGTGGGCTAAAGTCGGGGTGTGGAGCAGAGAGCGGTGTCTGGGCCCAGGAGGCCAGGAAGGGTAGGGAGGTGTGGCTGCCAGAGGCAAGGGGCTCCTTCCTCCTCAGGAGGAGAGAGAAACAAAATGAAACCTCAGATGTGTGAGCACCTGCTGGGGGAGCTGAGACTTGCCCCACTCGGCCTCCCTCCCGGAAGTCCTGCTCTGCCTCTTCCGGCTTTCTGCAGCCCCAACTCGGAATCTTTTTCGACCATGGCAGGAAGGGGCTGGTCCCCTGACAGCTCACCAGCGTAGATTAATTGCATACAGCCCCTTGCAGCTGGCATGAGCCCCGCGACAGGCCCTGGGTCTCGGGCTTCCCCCAGAGTGGCCTGCTTTGTGGTGGGACTGGGCAGTCTGCACAGCTGTCTGCTCTGGGCCTCTCTTCCTGGGGCCAGCACAGGGCCTGGGTCCTGGCCAGGTGTGGCCGCTTCCTGGCCGTGTGGCCTTGGACCTGGAGGACCCTGACCTCTTGCAGTTGTCGCCGGGCTGGTGAGGACCTTCCTAAGCACAGAATCCAGTGGTGTCAAGGTATCCTTGACTTTTGTCCTCAGAGTTTATAGGCTGGTCAGGGAGCCAGTGTTGAGTAAGTGATTGGCAAATATTTAGTTGGGAGTGCTGGTAAATTCTGTAAAAGCAAATAACGGTAAGGAGCGTGCCTGCTTGTGGGTTTGGAATAGGATTCCACGAGGCGCAGTAGACAGGGTGACTGTTGATCAGTAAGGGGCACACCTGATGTTGCGGGGCCGGAAACGCACACTCAGCTAACCTGGTAGCGGTGGAAGGTCCTGGCCCCCGTGGCGGCATGTTCTGTTCATGGGAAGGTGGTGCTGGTGTTAGTGGGCTACAGGGCGTTGGGGCTGGCTTGTGTGCAGTTCCTACCTTAGATTTTTGTCATTGCGGTGGTCCCTCCAGAGGCCCCAGACAGTGCCTGCTTTCGGGGGCTTCTCTGCAGGATCAGGCTGAGGCCACACCCAGCTGTGCCACGTCTGCGCCATGTGGCTCTGGGCAAGGCGCTCAACGTCCCTGGACCTCAGTTTCCCCGCCTGCAAGATGGGTTTGAGGAGCTAATCCGTGCCCACTCAGTGGGGTCCAGTTGGGAGCGTGTGTGTGTGAAGGAGCCCAGCACCTGACCCGCAGGACGCACAGGGACAGGCTTGCGGCCTAGCTGGGGCAGGGCACGTGGGAGCAGGAGCCAGACAGGCCGGCTGGCACACAAGCCCAGACTCGATCCTTCCCGGGAAACGGCAGCGCTCGGGATGCGGTGGATGTGCTGCTGGTTTGGGTGGCGTGACTGTGGGGCTGTGGAAGTGGAGCGTCCATGGTCAGAGCCCGGATGGGCTGGTGGATGGAGCAGGTGGAAGTCCGGGGTCCTCACACCCTGAGCTCCTTGTTGCAGGTGGCGCCTTAGATGGCCCTCTTTCCACCTGTCGTCTCATGATGGTGACTGCTTTCCTTCTCAGGAATGTCCTGAGTGCACGGTTGGACAGAGACTGGGCCTGGAGGGGTGCTGGGGTGCGAACCGGCCTGCCCTCGCGCTCCTCACGCGTCCGCTGCCCTTGCTCCTAGAGGGGCCTGGAGAAGTCCTGGCCCTCAGTTTTTAGCAGAATGAATGGAGTCCTCTCCACGGAGCCCTCCATGGAGCTGGGCCTGCCTCCTAGGCACCATGTGGCCTCGTTCTGGACCCTCTGGCACCTGACAGCCCTGTATGGCCGTGTGCTGTGTGCTGTGCTGGGCCCTGCTTGTGGCAGGGAGGCCCTGCCCCATGGTGAGCCGTCCATTTGCAGCTGCAGAAACTGGGGCCCTGGGGAGGTTAAGTGTGGAGCTGACTCCGGTGGTTCGCTGGAAGTGCAGAGCACGGAGTTGAGATCGGGCACCAGGGATGCCTAGGGAGCCTCGATGTGTGAGCTGCCCCACCCCCACCCTGCAGCCCCACACAGTGGATGCTCCAAAGAGGGCTGGTGTTTGCTCAGGGTCTGAAGTCAGCAGGGGCGGAAGCAGGCTGAGCCCCAAAGAGGTGGCTGGATGCTGGGCTGAGCCATGCCCTAGGGCACCCCAGGCCTCTGAGCCATGTGGCAGGCTGAAGTGAGGGGGAACCCCCAGTATAGTGGGCACATGTGTCCTATCCTCTGGCGTCCCGGCTAGCAGTGGTGTCAGAAGCACCCTGGGAAGATAAGGAAGGTGGGATTGGATACCCCTGGGTGGAAACGAGTGCTGGGCTGTGTGTGTGCACATCTCTGGCTCACAGCGGGCCTCACACATTGCCAGGTCCTGGTGTGGCTCCGCACCCAGCGGTGTGCGTGATGCTCACAGATGCTCGGGGGACAGATGGAGTGTGAGCGTGGGGCGTGGTGGCCGCTGCTAAGACCCCAAGAATAAAGTGCGGGGAGGCTGGGGAGTGGTGAGGGGCAGGGTCGGCTTTCCCATGGGGTCTGGCAGGTCCCTCTGCCCAGTGACAGCTGAGAATGGCTGTGTGGGGCAGCAAGTGTGCTCCTGGGGTTCGTGGCTGGTGAGCAGGGGGCTGCAGGGGTGCGGGAGTCCCATCATGTCTGTGTTTGGGCCTGAGTCCGTGTCCCTCCGATGTCTGCACCGCACTTGGACTTCTGCCTCCTCTGGAGGAGCCCTGACGGGCCTGGGCCTACAGAGCCCAGCGTCACCATAGAGCAGACCATCCTGTGGGGCCAGCCACCTCTCTGACGCCCGCTGAAGTTTCCCAGATGTAACCGTACTTGCCTGGCCATGGTGTGAAGGGGTGTATGAATGAGGGCTGGTTCCTGTTCCTAAGGGCCATCCTGGCTGACCTCCCTGTCGCTGAGGAGGGCTGAGTCGCACCACCTAGGCGCATCATGGGGGCTGAGCACAGGGAGCGAGCGCTCAGTGAATTTAGCGTCCTGTCCTCGGTGCTGTGGCCACCACTGTTGGTGATGATGCTGGGGTGGTCCCCTCCCTCCCTCCTAGGGGGAGAGGTCACTAATTCACCATGAGGAGCCATCGGTTAGAGACAGGTGCTCACACTTGAGGGCTGGGAGCATGGGGCTGCCACCACCTAGACCCAGGCTCGGTAGACAGGCTCTGCCTTGTGGGCCGCAGACACTCTGTCCAGGGTCTCCTTGCTTGGCTGCAGTTTTCTATTACTGGGTACTCAGGGTTGTTTTTTTTTTTTTTTTTAAGATTTATTTATTTATTTATTTATTTGAGAGAGAGAGAATGAGAGACAAAGAGCACGAGAGGGAAGAGGGCAGAGGGAGAAGCAGACTCCCTGCCGAGCAGGGAGCCCGATACGGGACTCGATCCCGGGACTCCAGGATCATGACCTGAGCCGAAGGCAGTCGCTCAACCGACTGAGCCACCCAGGCGCCCCTGGGTACTCAGGTTTAAGAGAAACCTCTGGGGTGTGCCCATGGAGGAGGAGAGCACTGGGACACCCCCAGATCTGGTCCCTTCCCCACTGCCTAGAAGCAGAGGGTGGAGCCTGCTGAACTCCTAGGTGTCGGGGCCACGGCTCTGACAGGCCAGCCTGGACTCAGAGAGAGCACGGAGGCAGGGCCCTGACCACAGCCAGCAGTTGCCGTAGCCCTCCAGTCCCCAGTGGCTCCTGGATTTCAGAGCCCTAGGGTTGAGGCCATCCTCCATTTACAGGTGGGGAGACCGAGGCTTGCAGCCAGGAGGTGACGTTTGAGCAGAGACCCGACTTCCGAGAGGGGGCAAGCCAGGTAGCTATCGGGGGAGAACACTCCGGCAAAGGGGATGGTGTGCAGGCCCTGAGAAGAGAGGGCAGGTGGAGGTGGCCTGGATGGGGCAGGGGAGCGGGAGTGGCCAGGCCGCGGTGTTCTGAGCTGACCACAGGGGAGAGTGGAGAGCAGAGAGTGGGATGAGGAGCTTGTGCCCCGTGTGAGATGGGGCTCGCAGGTGACGCTCAGGAGCGGCCACAAGCCTCAGTAATGGCAGGAGAGGTTGCCTGTTGCCAGCAGGTCGGGCTGAGGCCACCTGCCACACCGGCCCTACTCTGGCCCCTCCAGGCTGGCTGGGGACAGGCAACATGCTCAGATGAGAGGGAGAGACAGCTTCTCGCATAGGCCCTCCCCAGCCCCGCCATCCCGCTTGGAGACGGCAGGCACAGGTCTGATTTCTGTCTCATGTGTAGGGCAGGTGTGTGTGGGGGGTGGGCTCCACCAGGATACAGAGAGAGCCTGGACCTTCCTGCCCACCCTGAGCCGCGGGCAACCCTGGGCAGACACCCAGTATTGTCTGTGACACGGCCATGCCCAGCAGTGGTTTGATTCCCGGGATCCTAACTGAGGCCACCACAGATACCTGCAGCCACATCAGCCCGTGTCCTGACCCTCCCTCCCCTAGAGGCTCTACCAGGCAGTGAGAACCCTCGCCCCACGTGCTGAGGGCTGGTCACTCACTGTGCTGCAGAGCTGCCCGTTGCCCCCACGTCCCTACTCAGAGGGGCAAAGGGTGCTGTCCTTGCTGCTCCTTCTAGTGGCTTTGTTGAGATACAACCCACTGGTTCACAGTGTGCCCTCAATGTTTCCTGAACAGTCAGGAGTCCTGCACCCACCACCTCATCCAGTTCCAGAACATTCCATCACCTTCAAGGGAAACCCCGTCCCCATCGGCCGTCACCCCACCCCCAGCCCCCGGACCCCCACGAGCCCCCTTCCCGTCCGCGGATGAGCCCGTTCTGGGCGTGTCACCCACGTGGACTCACACCCCGTGTGGCCTTCCGTGTCCGGGTCCCTCCCTGAGCGTCCCCGCCCCCATCAACGGTCACTCCCCACCTTCTCCCC
>NC_138369.1:157908-185012 GCF_054177405.1 Leptonychotes weddellii | reverse complement strand
CGGACACTTGGTTGTTTCTACCTTTTGGCTGCTGTGGATTGTGTTGCCCTGAACCTGGGTGTACAGGTTTTTACGTGGACGTGTTTTCATTTCTCTCGTCTATATGAATAGGAGTAGAACTGCTGGGTCATACGATAATTCTATGTTTCGCTCTCTGAGGAACTGCCAGATGTTTTCCACAGCGGCTGTCCCATCCGCATCCCACCAGCAGTGCGCCAGGGTTCCGATCTCTGCACGTCCTGCAGACGCTGGTGATTGCCCGTTTGGGCTCCAGCCATCTTCATGGGGCAAAGTGGTGTCTCATTGCGGTTTTTCAAGACTTCAAGCCTGTAAGAACAGCACTGTGGGCACCCTATTCCTGCGTTCCCCAATTCTATATATTCTTTTTGCTCTCCATCAGCAGGAGGATGGGTAAATACACCGTAGCGAATTCCCACCAGGGAATTCTGTGCCCAGGAAACAACAATGTGGACGCGTCTCAGACAGGATGCTGAGTAGCAGCAGCCTGACACAAAGGAGGTCCATTTTTTTTTTTTAAAGATTTTATTTATTCATTTGAAACACAGAGATATATATAGAGAGAGAGCATGAGCAGTGGGAGAAGCAGAGGAAGAGGGAGAAGCAGACTCCCCGCCGAGCCAGGAGCCTGATGCCCAGGACCCTGGGGTCATGACCCGAGCCGAAGGCAGACGCTCAACCATCTGAGCCACCCAGGCGCCCCAAAGGAGGTCCATTTGTGTCACGGTCTACAACAGGCAAAACCAACTACGCCGGTGTGAGGCGTCAGGATGGGGGTATCACCCTGGGGGCCAGCGATGAGAGGTGTGGGGGGCTGTCAGGGGCTGGGCATTTTTTGGGATACCTGTGTGTCAGATTTGTGAAAATTGAGCTGTATTCCTGACGTGTGCACTGTTGACATCATACCTGGAAAAAGGCACACAGGTAATCTTTTTATGTAAGTGGATATTTGAGAATAAGCCACAGAGATGGTACCACTTCACCTCTAAACACATGAACGTATTTCCTGCAGGCAAGGTCTTCAGTCATATCCAAGCTGCGATCTAATCCACCATCCATGGTCAGACGGCCCCTGTTGTCCCCACAGCGCCCCAGAATAGCTTTTTCTGCTCGTCACAAACCCAGGGTAGTTTCTGATGAGCTGAATAACAGCCCCTGAAGATATGTCCACATTCTCATCTCAGGAACCTGTGAATTTTACCTTATTTGGAGGCTTGGCAGATACAATGAAATTCAGATCATCGGATGAGGAAACCATCCTAGTAGGCCCCAAGTACTGTTGCAAGTGTCCTTATAAGAGAGAAACACAGGGAGGTTTGACACAGACACAGAGGAGACCACGTGACCACGGAGGTGGAGACCGGGCGGGGTGCAGCCACATGCCAAGGGACGCCTGGAGCCCCCAGAAGCTGGCGGCGGCGGGAACGACCCTCCGCCTGGAACTTCCAGTGGGAGTGCAGCCCTGCAACCCCTTGATTTCAGCCCGCGGATACTGACACTGGGTGTCTGTTGGGTTGGCCTCCAGAAATATAAGAATACCTTTCTGTTGTTGGAGGCGCGAGGTGTGTGGCAATTCATTTATTTTTTTTAAGATTTATTTATTTATTTTTAGAGAGAGCGAGTGAGCAGGGGGAGGAGAGAGAGAATCTCAAGCAGACTCCCCGCTGATCGTGGAGCCCCAACGTGGGGCTCGGACCACGGCCCTGAGATCATGACCTGAGCGGAAGCCGACTGTGCCACCCAGGCGCCCTGGTTTGTGGTAGTTGACTACAGGCAATCCCTAGAATCCGGTATCCTCACCTTCCATCTAGAGATCCTTGCCTTTCTCGACATGGGCACAACCCAGGTTCGTGTGAACGTCTCAGGGCAAGAATCGGACAAAACATTTTGGGTGAGAACCCAACTTAAGCAAACAGTTTCTGAAACACGGGTGTCTCCCAAACTCCAACCTCCGACGCTGTGTTTCCCATTTAATCACACCTCTGTCCACCAGTCTGGTGTGTTATTCCCATTTTTCTTGCTTACGTTTTACAAGGAAACTTGATCTCACCATCAGGAGTGGAAAACCAGAGCCACACACTGACATGATGACAATAAGCCATAACAGGAAACGCTGCGAGGAGAGAGCCGCGTGACAGATCCTCAGATGGACAGCAGTGCAGCCAGAGAGCTGAGGTTGGAATCAGATACAGGCGGGCATGGAGTGAGACCTTCTGTGTTCGAGCAGAAGCAGAAAGAATAACTTTCTCACTGCTAAGTTCCTGGAATCCGGCTCTTGGGGAAATAATGGTTGAGGGCATCTATTCCCAAGGAAAGGAAGAGGGAACGGAGGCACAAAGAACTCCAAAGTGTTGCCTTCCATCCCAGGTTCCTGGCTCTGCCAGACTACAGAGGTTTGAGGGGGTGTCTCTAGGTCTTGAGAGACCAGGTCCAACTGATTCAGCCCCCCAGGGCCAGGAAGGCACTCCCAGGTGTGAGTCAGATCTGAGGTCGAGGCCCCCAGGGCAGCTTGGAGTGGGCTGGGGCAGGTTTGAGAGGACGCTGCAGTCTGTTGAAAACATTCCCAGCCGGTGGAATCATAATGCACAAGCCCGCGTGGGCAGCTGCGTCTGGAATGTGCTGTCAAGAAGCCTCCAGGCCCAGGAGGCTGGCCTTTACAGAGCACAGGTCCAGCTTCCACTCTGGGCTAATGGGGTAACCAAGTTGGAGTATCTGAGGGCAGGTGGCAGCTTGAGCCCAGGCCCCTAAGGCCCGCTGTGGTCTGGCCCAAGAGCCCCTCTAGCTTTGTCTCTGCTTCCTCTCCCTAACTCCAGCTCTGCTCAAGTTCCTCCAGCTATCCACACTTGACTCTGCCGCAGGGCCTTTGCACTTGCTGTGAACGCTGCCTGGAACACAGTTACTCCTGATATTCTTCTTCTCGTCCTTCCCATGCCAGCAGATGCGCCCCTCCCCCGGCCTCAGTTTCCCCAGTGCCTTCCAGGTCTGACTCTAACGCCGGAGTGGGGTCACCCTGAAGGCCAGGCAGGGCTGGGAACCTCCAGGCTCCGGGGATTATCTCATTCTATTCGTCATCCAATCAATTCAGTAGGTTCGTGTGCTCTAGGCGCCCGCTCTGCGCCTGTCCTTGGGAGCTTGAGAGCTGACTACTGGGGAAACTGAGCCCGGAGGGCGTGGCCGAGGGAGATGTCCCGGAAAGGCGACGGCCCAGCTGCCCCTGGTTTGGGGGCACGGCGGTCTCCCTAATGTTGGGGATCGACATCTCCCGACCTCGGCTTCCTCCGCGATACATAGCTCCCGCCCCAAAGTCGACGTTGGAGCAGCGAAAATCGCAGACAGGAATCGCTAAATCGCAGAACGTCTTCCTAATTATTTGGCGACCATTCCTTTAAGAAAAAAGCAAACTTGGCTTCCTGGTCCTCCCAAAGAGGGCTCAGAGTCACGCGGGTTACCCAAGCAACGGCTCTGTCCCGCCCCTCCTTGACAGAGGGAAGAGCCAATTAGAGGGCTCCTTCGGCGCATGCCTCCGAGCCTCCGGGGCCCCGCTGCTCTCTGGGAATTGTGGTTCCGGTGGCCTCCTCCCGCCGCGAGGTCCCTTCGAAGCCGCCGTAGGCTGCGGAACTACAACTCCCGGCAGGTGCGGGCGGCGCAGGCGCAGGCGCAGTGCGGGCTGTGCGGCGGGCGCGAGCGGCATGTCGGCGCTGCGCTGGGGCCATGGCGCGTCCGGTCTCCGAAGGGCCCTGTGGCCGGCGGGCCGGCCCGGCCCCTTGGCGGAGGAAGGTAACGCGGGGGAGGCCCGGGGTAGACGCCGCGGCCGCTGCCCCCTCTCCCCGCGGCCGTGACCTTCGTCTTCTAGGCCGTCAGATCCAGCCACCCCCTACCTTTGCCCCTTGCCCTACGGGGTTCTGGTTTTGGGGAACCCACTGACTGGACCCCACTTTCACTCGCCCTTGGGCCAGTCTCCGGACGGCGATCGGCAGAGCACTTTGACGTTGGAGTCCTGGTTTCTTTTGGAGTCCCCTGAACCCTTATTTGAGATTTAGGGCCCTTGACCTTTGAACTCACTACACCTTTAGTTCGAGTAACCCGTTATCTTCGGTCCCACAGCCAAATTTTCCTTGCTCTGAGGTCCCCTTCACCTTTGACCTCTTGGTTTCTTTCCAGCGTGAGGCCCGTGACCACTGACGGTTTCCACTGAGCGTAGAGCTCTTTTGCCCCCGGATCCTGCTGTTTCCGCTCATTTGAGGACCTCCCACCCCCCTGGGCGGCGGGCCTCCTTCTGCCTCCCGCAGCCTCCCTTTGTCACCCACAGGGGCTCTCAGTGGCGTCTGGGGCCGCAGAAGGAGCTCCTCTGCCAACCCTTGTGAGCAAGACCGCCGGAAGGACTGGGGCCACGCAGAGCTGCTGGAGGGTGAGTCCAGCCCCCCGGGGCTTGGCGCCTGAAGTCCTCTCCCCACTGCCCCCTGCGGGATGTCCTGCTGTAGAGCAGGGTAACTGACATGGTCCCGTGAGGATGATGACAGGAGGCTCAGTTAGTGTTTCCCCCTTCCCCAAACCCAGCAGGCGCTCCTGCTTTCCACGTGAGACGATTGAGGCTGGAGAGGCTGGGCCAGGGCTGCATGCAGCTGCTCATGCAGAGCCAGGATTCCAACCCTGAACTGACTCATGTGCCTGGGCTTGGGCACCTGAAGGGGCCCAGGAGGGGTCCTCCCATCTTCATAACCGGGGAAGGACAGCTCAGTCCTAGCACCTCCAGAGGGAGGTGGGGGCATGTGTCTTCCAGACCGTGTCCGGCATGTCCCGCTTCCCCTCCAGCACCCAGGGGTGAGGTGGGGTAGCCTCTGAAAAGGAGAGCTTTATTTCAGGAAATTCCAAACATACAGAAGCGAAGTACCACCATCCTCAACAGCAGCCTTTCCTTTCTTACCCACCACGTAATTATTTTAAAGGAAAGCCCAGATACTATTATCATTCAACTGTAAGAAGGTTCTGGAAGTCTGAATCGCATTATGTCACTCTCCAGTCTCCAACTGTTTCCTCTCGCATAGAATAGAACCCCCCCCCCCCCTCGCCGCCAGCCCCAGCTGAGGACACAGATCCCTGTGGCCTTTGCCTGCCTTTTCAGCCAGAAGGAGATGTGGCCGCCAGGTCAGCTCTGATGTTGCCACCTCCGGGAGAAAAACCTGTGCCCACAGCCCTGCTGCAGGGTATGGCCTTTGACACGTGTATTCCAAAACACGTGTCCTGGGCGTTGGCGCACTCCAGGGACCAAGGTCACCCTGTCTTTCCCCTTTATTTCAGCAAGTCTTTGCTGAGCCCCTGCTGTGCGAGGCCAGCTCTCCTGTCAGCTGAAGTCCAGTGGGAGGGGCGTGGGCAGGTACAGTCGGTCTGCAGTTGTATTTGCAAAGTTTACTCGTAACCCTGAAATCAGTACTCAGGTACTCTAGTAGTTACTTGTAGACACACGCAGAGCGGCAGACATTTGAGTGGTTGGACATGCCCACCCCCAGCTGGTGTTGAACCAGGTGACACACTGTTCTCTTGTTTCATGCATACTGTAAACAGGTGTCCTTTCTGAGGTATGTTTAGTGCCACGCTGTTGTTTTTAATTTAAATCTGAATTTGTTTTTTAGAGGGAGAGCGTGGGAATGGCGGGGAGGGGCGGGGAAGAGGGAGAGAGAGGATCTCAAGCAGACTCCGTGCTGAGCACAGAGCCCTACAACACGGCGGGGCTCGATCTCATGACCCTGAGATCATGACCTGAGCTGAAATCAAGAGTTGGACTCTAAACTGACTGAGCCACCCAGGCGCCCGGTTTTTGCATTTTTGTGCTTTTGGTGATTTTGCTGTTAAAATGGCCCCCAAGCGTAGTGGTGCTTTCTAGTGTTCTAAGCCCAAGAAGGCTGTGAGGTGCCTTTTGGAGAAAATATGTGGTTGGGCAGGAGTGAGTTACAGTGTTGTTGGCTGTGGGTTCAGTGTTAATCAATCAACATGTATGTGAAATAAGGCATTTCAAGCAGAAAGACACAACAAGGTCATGTGTTGATCTGCTGGGGACCCCCACGATCTGTAAAGTCATCGTGGTGCAAGGCTAGCCACAGAACCACGGCTCTGCAGAAAACTCAGGGTCACCTTGTCCCCATACCCATACCCATCAGGAACAGTGTGTGCAAAGGCCCTGAGGCCGTTGTGGCTGCCCGGAGTGATCAATGTGGGGGAGAGTGGGAGGTGGTGAAGGCAGGGGGCATCCAGGCACCTGGATAGATTTTGAAGGCAGGGGCACACCCCTGAGGGTGTACTGACAGACTGGATGTGGAGGGAGAGAGGCCTAGACGACCCTGGGGTTTCCGGCTGAGCACCTGCAAGGACAGCACTGCCAGTGACAGACGTGGAGGAGCAGGTTTTGGGGGGACACCAGGAGCTTGCTGGGGAAGTTGAGTTCGAGAGGCTCAGAGGGGTGCTGAGCAGGTGGGTAGGGTGTGTGTGCCTGAAAATCATCAAACACATAAAGCTGAAGCCTCAAGAGCTGGTGAGACCAGCCACGCCCCCCCCAGCCCAGGAGGGGCTGGGGAGATTGGGGCTTGGAGACCCCCTGACATCCTTGCCCTTTGCCCCCACAGTGCTTGAGGCGCGGGTGCGGCAGCTGCAGGCCGAGTCTGTGTCGGAGGTAACGGTGAAGAGGGTCGGCATGGCCCGACGACTTCCGGCATCTGGCGGCTTCCAGCCACCCGGGAGGGCCCAGATGGGGCCTGAGGACGCTGCCACTGAGGTCAGTGGCCGCTGGGCCCAGAAACTGGACAAGGAGAAGTTTGCGATGGAGAAGCGCAAGCAGCGGCTGGAGGTGAAGCTGCAGGTGCGAGCCCAGCAGCTGGCTTGTGAGCACAGGCTGCGGGTGGTACCCCGCCTGCTGGACGCCCAGCTGGCCAGCTGCCTGCAGCGCTGGGAGCACGGGGCCCCCCGGAGCCACTGGGAAGAGCAGCTGGCGCAGCTGCTGCAGGAGGCCCCGCGGAAGCTGAGCCACGAGGCCGGGCAGGCCCCCCAGGCTGAGAGCGCCTCTGTGCGGCGGGAGAGCCAGCAGCAGAGGCTCCTGGCCTTCTTCGAGTGCTGCCTGCTCACGGGCCACCTGCCTCTCGCCCACCACGTGCTGGTCACCTTCCACAGCCGGTTCCGGCAGCAGCGGCGGCTCACGCTGGCCATGTACAACACCGTCATGCTCGGCTGGGCTCGCAAGGTGAGCGGCGGCCCCGGGACGGGGGGCGGCGTCCCGGCGGGAGTCAAGGCCCCAGTGGCGCTTAGGCGCCAGCCCTGGTCTTGCTGCTTGTTACCGTTTCAGCGATTCTCTCGGGCTTGTCAAGCGTAAATCACGTGTGTTCCTCAGCAGAAATTTGGCAAACAAGAAAGAAGGAAGAATTCCTGCTAAAGTTCTAGCGTTTCTCCTTCTGACTCCTTGGCTGGGGCTTCTTACCTTCTGGCGTCCCCCCTTACTCGACACCGTGACTTCGATGCTTTAGTTTCCTGAGGTGTAGGTTTTTTGTCGCGATCCTTCTTCCTTAAACGCAGGCGTTCATGGCCGGAACTTCCCTCTGGGCTCCGCTTTAGCTGCATCCCGTGTCTTTCCAAGTTTTCTTAGTTTCCCCTACGGTGTCGTCTTTTCTGATTGTTCAGGACAGTGTTACGTACGTGTGCTTGTGAGGGGCCAACTGCCCTGCCTCCTTGCTCCCCTGCACCTGCAGCCCTATTTCAGGGCCAGCAGGAACCGCGCAGGCCTGCAAAGGAGAGGGTTGTGTGAAGACCTAGGTGTGGGCACAGGAGGGTGGGCTCATGGTGGAGACCGTGCCGCACCTTCCGCACGGACTGGGCGACAGGCCCAGGAGCCACCGTCTCTTGTACGCCTGCATTGGACTACGACGTGACGCGATGTGACACATGCCCCATGTACACCGGTGGCTGTCACAGGCAGTTTCTCTTCTGCACTCATCCCTGGGAGGTGTGCTAGATTTAGGGAGTTGGTGAAGACAGAAGGGCCCTGTTCTCCCATCCAAGGTCACAAGGCCTCCAGGTCCCCCAGCAAAGATCCCTGTTACAGCGGGACATTCCCGCCAGGAGCCTGCGTGTGAGCTTCCCGCGGTCCCTGGGGCAGATGACAGACATCGGGGCGGCTTCAAGTGCTAGGGATTTACTTCCTTTCAGTCCCAGATCTGAGTGTGGCGGGGCCGCACCCACTCTGGAGGCTCTGGGGAGGGTCCTTCCTGCCTCTCCCAGCTCACGGGGGTGCCTGCCGTCCTTGGCCTGTGGCCGCGTCCCTCCAGCATCTGCCTCCGTGGTCACACGGACGCCTTACCGATGAGACGCTCTCCTGCAGATGGCCTCATCTTGACTCGTTACGTCAGCAAAGATCCTGTTTCCCAGTAGAGCCCCTGTCCTGAGGGCCTGGGTACATGTGAATTTGGGGGGGGCACTGGTCAGCCCACTCCAGGCCCCGTTCTTCTGTATTGTGCACGGACTTCACGGCCATCACTGGCTTCACAAGTCATTGTTTGTGGGCGGCCCGTGTGTGTGATGGGGCTTGGCTGTCGCCCAGACCCAAGTTTGAGTCCTGTTTCTGCCATGTGCCCACTGTGTGGCCTGCACTGCTCACGCCTCTCCGAGCCTCGGTTTCCCCATCTGTAGAGCAGGGAATGCTGCTCGACTCTTGGGAAGACTGAGGGACCTAATTCAGGGCTTTGACCGTCATCTGTGTTTAGGACAAGGGCAAGAGAACGTGTGAACTTCAGAAGTGCATGTTTTCGTGTTGTTGGCGTTACCAAGATTCTGTCCGTGTGGGATGGATGTGCTCGTTCGAGACCGGCGCTGTCCGGTAGAACTTTGTCTGCACCAGCCGCGTGTGACCCCCTGTAGGGCTGAACATCCACGGAGCGACCTCGCGTGGCTGGTGACCACGAGGAGGGCAGCCCGTGCAGGGTCGTTGAGACTAGCCCTCCAGAGCCCTCTTGCCGGCACGGTGGTCCCTGCCGCGACAGCAGGCCTCAGATGAGGGCCGCAGGACCGCGGGTGGGGGAGCGCCGGAGCCTTGCCTTCTTGAGAGACTCTGCGGCAGCGCAGCTACACCGCGGCGCGTGCGAGGGAGTCGGCCGCTTCGCAGGCGCGAGCGGAGACGGGAAGGCGGCACCTGCTGGCCCGACAGCCGCGGTGCCTGCGTGAGGCGGGGACGTGCTGAGCCCCAAGCAGGCGGACCAAGAGAGACCGGAAAACCGCCGGACGCAGAGCGGGGTCTCTGCAGATCCCGCCAGAGAGCCTCTTGGGGCGAGGCTGGACTCGTGCTAGCACGGCTCCCCTCGGGGCCCAGGCCCGACCCCGACCCCGCCGCGGTGCCCGTTGCGCTGCCCCCGGGGGCGCACGGTCACGTCCTGGCCAGCGAGCCTTTCCCTGCCTGACTCGCTGGCCACAGAGAGAGGTCTCGAGGGGCGGGCCGGCCACCCCCAGGCCCTCACCCCAACTTTGTCTCCCCAGGGCTCCTTCAAAGAGCTGGTTTACGTGTTCTTCATGGTGAAGGATGCTGGCCTCACCCCAGACCTGTTGTCCTACGCGGCCGCCCTGCAGTGCATGGGACGGCTGGACCAGGACACCAACACCATCCAGAGGTGGGTGTGCCGCCTGGCCCTTGCTGGGGGCTGGACCCCCTCCCCCAGGCCCCTACGGCCACCTGGCGCTGAGACCCATCCCTTGGGTGGGTCTGCACCCACCGTGTGCCCCCTGCAGGTGTCTGGACCAGATGGCCCGGGACGGGCTGAAGCTGCAGGGGCTGTTTACCAGCATGCCACTGTGCCAGGAGGAGCAGGCCATGGTCCTGAGGGCCGTGCACAAGGCCCAGCCCGCCTTCAGCCTGCCGCCGCGGCCGCGGCCCCCGCCCCAAGTCAACACCTCACCACTGCTCAGGGAGATCTACGCCAAGGTGAGCAGGCCCTGACACCCACAGGCGGGGGGCCATGTTGTGTGGGGGACGAGCTGGGACCACCCTGCCCTTGTGGGGTCTCCCAGGCCTCGGCCCCTCCTTTTCTTTCTCTCATCGCCACCCGCCTCCTAGGGACGCCCTCCCTGCTCCTCAGAGGCCAGACAAGCCAGACTTGGCAAGTCTTGGCTCCCAGCGGGGCCCTGACCCTAAAGAAAGGTGCCACGGCTGGGCTGGTGTTGGTCTCCCACCTGGAGGAACAATTCCAGGCAGAGCTGGCGGTCAGTGCCCTGAACCCGGGCAGCCTAGAGCTGCAGGTGGGCAGAGGGGCTCCGTCCGCTCTGGGGATCATGAGTCACCCTGCTCCATGTGGACCTGTTCGTGATTCTCCATGTGTCGGGTTGGGCTGTTTGAAGTGATCTGTTTTCGGACGGGTCACACGTTCACACAGTCCCAAGTTTATTTATTTATTTTATTTTTTTAAAGATTTTATTTATCTATTTGAGAGAGAGAGAGAGAGAGAGAGAGAGCATGAGATGGGGGAGGGTCAGAGGGAGAAGCAGACTCCCCGCCGAGCAGGGAGCCCGATGCGGGACTCGATCCCGGGACTCCAGGATCATGACCTGAGCCGAAGGCAGTCGCTCAACCGACTGAGCCACCCAGGCGCCCCACACAGTCCCAAGTTTAAAGAAAAGACGCATGCAGGCACTTGAACCGTGTCTCCCCAGGTTGTCCCAGCCCCTGCCCAGTGAGGCCGGCCAGTGCTGGGCGCTCGGACCAGCGTGGCTGTCACAGGCTGCTTTGCATCGCGTCCTGCTGGCCTCGTGGACGGGCGGTTTTCACGCGTGGCCCTGCTGGGGCCGGCGGTGGGGTGGGTTGTGGAAGGGCAGGGGGACCAGCAGCTCTGGGCTTCACTGCCCGCCTGTCCGCACCAGCAGAGCGGCCCCGTGTCGTACCCGAAGCTGCACCTGCCCCTGCAGAAGCTGCAGAGCCTCTTCCAGCAGCAGCTGGACGTGGAGATGGCCACCACCGTGGCCGTGGAATCCGTGGAGAAGGCCCGGGTGCTGACCAAGGAGGTCCTGCAGGCGGTGAGGAACGGGGCTGGATCACACCCCCGGTCTGGGGGCGGGGGGGCGTGGCGGGCAGCTGCTGCCTCCCCAGAGCCAGGGTAGGCCGTGTGCCCCCCTGGCACCGCAGGAAGGGTGCGAGGTGGCCCCGAGGGCCTGGAGGGCGTGGCGGTGACGCCTGCTCCCCTGCCCCGCAGCGGAACACCCTGAAGCAGCTGCGTGCCGAGTGGGTGCAGGCGCTGAGCTTGGGGCTGCAGGAGCTGAAGGCCAGCGAGGCCCGCGCCGCCCGTGCCGGCCGCTGCACCATCTTCCCGTACCTGTGCGTGCTCACCGAGGAGGAGCTCGCCGAGCTGCTGCTGCAGGTGGGACCTGGGGGCAGTGGGGGGGGGGGGCACGCAGGGGGCAGGGGCCCGGGGCTCACAGTGCCGCCCCCAGACCCTGCAGGTGCTGCCCCCGCAGGGAGAGTCGCTGCTCTCCCTGGCGCAGCAGCTGGGCCTGCGCGTCTTCAACCGGCACACGGTGCACAGGAAGCAGCTGAGCAGCCAGGTGCGGGCGCTCCAGCAGCGTTACCACAGCTACCTGCACTTGCTGGCCTCCGACACCCCGGTGAGGCCTGGGTCGGGCGCCCTGCGGGTGGGGGCGCGGGGGCGTTTCCAGGTGCAGAGACCGAGGCCTGAGCGCAGCTGGCCTCGCCCCAGGGCCCGGCTTTGCCACTGGCTCCCGCCCTCGGGGTGGTGGGTGGGCAGCTCTGGGCCCAGGCCCCCCAGGCCCCCCTGACCCACACTCCCGCCCCCAGGTGGAGACGCCCCACCTGCCACGGCAGTACTGGGAGGCGCTGGGGGCGCCTGAGGCCCCCCACGAGCAGCCCTGGCCCTTGCCCGTGCTGGTGCAGCTGGGCAAGAAGCTTGCCGAGCTGCTGGTGGGGGCCGTGCGAATGCCCGGCAGCGTGGCCGCCCCGCAGGGCCCCCGCACGCTCATCCCCGTGCTCTACCACGTGTACTCCTTCCGCAGCTTCCGCCAGGTGGGCCGCCCCGGGAGGCCTTGGGCCTCGGAGAGAGGAGGCTGGGGGCTCCGGGTGGAGTGGGGACCGCTGGGCCCCGGTGGGGTCCTCTGGGGCGAGGGGCCCCCGGAGCCATCTTTGCCCGCCTCGCCCCCAGATCGGGATCCTGAAGCCACACCCCGCCTTCACGGAGCTTCTGGCGACGGCCGCAGAGCGCACGCTGACCTTTGAAGCGGCCGAGGTGCCCATGCTCTGCCCGCCGCTCCCCTGGACGTCGCCGCACGCGGGTGCCTTCCTGCTGAGCCCCACCAAGCTCATGCGCTCGCTGGAGGGCACCATGCAGCACCAGCGGCTGTTGGACGGCTGCCCGCCCGCCGAGCTGCACGGTGCCCTGGACGCCCTTACCCAGCTGGGCAACTGCGCCTGGCGGGTCAACGGGCGCGTGCTGGACCTGGTCCTGGAGCTCTTCGCCGCCAAGGGCTGCCCGCGCCTGGGTGTGCCGGCCCCGCCCTCCGAGGCGCCCCGGCCGCCCGAGGGCCGCCTGCCGCCTGGCGCCTCGCCCGCCCACAAGGCCAAGGTGCGGCGGGAACTGGCCCGCTGCCTGAAGGTGGCGCGGGAGATGCACAGCCTGCGCTCGGACGCCCTCTACCGCCTCTCGCTAGCTCAGCATCTCCGGCACCGCGTCTTCTGGCTGCCTCACAACATGGACTTCCGCGGCCGCACCTACCCCTGCCCGCCCCACTTCAACCACCTGGGCAGCGACCTGGCGCGTGCCCTGCTGGAGTTTGCCCAGGGCCGTCCGCTTGGCCCCCACGGCCTTGACTGGCTCAAGATCCACCTGGTCAACCTCACCGGGCTCAAGAAACACGAGCCGCTGCAGGCCCGCCTGGTCTTCGCTGACGAGGTGATGGAAGACATCCTGGACTCTGCCGACCGGCCCATGACGGTAGGGGCGCGGAGGGCACTGGCTGGAGCCCTGGTGCCTCGCCCGTCCGTCTCCCCCAGCCCGTTCCCTGCGCTGGCTACCCGGGCCCCTCCCTCCCAGCCCCCCGCTCTCTGACCCCAGCACAGGCTCCTGGCCTCGTCCTCTCCGTGCCCTTTTCTTTTTTTTTTTAAAGATTTTATTCATTTATTTGTGTGAGAGAGAATGAGAGAGAGCACATGAGAGGGGGGAGGGTCAGAGGGAGAAGCAGGCTCCCTGCCGAGCAGGGAGCCCGATGCGGGACTCGATCCCGGGACTCCAGGATCATGACCTGAGCCGAAGGCAGTCGCTCAACCAACTGAGCCACCGCGGCGCCCTGTCCCCTTTTCTCCGCGGCTCTGCCACCTCCCAGTCCAGGCCGGCCCTTCCTCCAGACCCTTCCCCATCCCATGGCTGGGCCCAGGGCTCACGCGCAGGGCTGCTCGCACAGGGCTGCTCCCTGGTCGCCCTGCCTGCCCATCGCTCCCATTGCCCCCACCCTCCCCGCCGTCCCTGGGGGCGCTCTGAACCGGCCCCAGCCAGGCTGGCCTGAGCCCCACTCTGCCTCCGCCCCCCCTCCCCTCCCCCCAGGGCCGGAAGTGGTGGATGGAGGTGGACGAGCCCTGGCAGGCTCTGGCTTGCTGCATGGAGATTGCTCGGGCCGTGCGTGCCCCCGACCCTGCCGCTTACGTCTCTCACTTCCCGGTTCACCAGGCGAGCTGTTGGGGACCCCGGTGTGGGGTGTGCCTGGCCCTGGGGGGAGCTGGGCCGGATGTGGTGGGGGCACACAGTCCCTGCAGATCCCACCTTGAGTTGGGCCGGCGTGCCCGCGTGGGGACCAGTCCCAGTGGGTGTGGTCTCGCACGGACACGTTCCCTAACCTCAGCACTGGTGGTGTGAGCAGCGCACTGGGGAATTCTGGAGCGGTGGCTCGTTCTCTGGGTCACTCTCCCGTCCTCCCCAGGACGGCTCCTGTAACGGCCTGCAGCACTACGCCGCCCTGGGCCGGGACAGTGTGGGGGCCGCCTCCGTCAACCTGCTGCCCTCCGACCTGCCACAGGACGTGTACAGTGGGGTGGCCGCACAGGTGGGCGCTGCGGTTCCCCCCCAACCCCCGGGGTCTCCATCCTGTGAACGCCTAGATGTGCGGATCCCGGGGGCTCTGTCCTCCGCGACGGGACCAGGCAGTCGGGGTGGGCTTCCCGGGGGAGGTGTCAGAAGAGGGAACTGGGGAGTCCTCGTGGTGGGGCTGCTGGGCCGGGTGGGAGACAGAGGTTCTGCGCACCTGCCCGCTGACCCCCAGCGCCTGCCCAGGTGGAGGTGTTCCGCAGGCAGGACGCCGAACGGGGCGTGCGGGTGGCCCAGGTGCTCGAGGGTTTCATCAGCCGCAAGGTGGTCAAGCAGACGGTGATGACTGTGGTGTATGGGGTCACCCGCTACGGGGGCCGCCTGCAAATCGAGAAGCGCCTGCGGGAGCTCAGCAACTTCCCCCAGGTGCATGGCCTCGCGTGCGCTGGGTTTCCCTGCGCCACGGGGGAGGGGTGGCCCCCCGCCCGCGCCCCGTCCCCCGACCATCGGCTGCTGGGGGGGCCCCTGAGGGACCCCGAGGAAGAAGGCGGTTCTGCTGCTGCTCCGGGTCCCTGGGCGGGGACGGGGAGGGGCGGCCGCCCTGGCTCTGACTGCCACCCTGTGCCGCTGCAGGAGTTCGTGTGGGAGGCCTCCCACTACCTGGTGCGCCAGGTGTTCAACAGCCTCCAGGAGATGTTCTCGGGCACCCGGGCCATCCAGGTGTGTCCCCTGTCCCCTCCCCAGGCCCAGCAGGCTGCCCCTGACCGGGCCCTGCCCTGAGCCCCGTGCCCTGCGTCCACAGCACTGGCTGACCGAGAGCGCCCGGCTCATCGCCCACACGGGCTCGGCCGTGGAGTGGGTCACACCCCTGGGCATCCCCATCATCCAGCCCTACCACCAGGACTCCAAGGTGTTGGTACGTGCGGCCCCACCCCACCGCCCCCACACTGTGTCACGGTGGGACTCCTGACCCTCCCCACCCCAACCCTGCAGATCAGCGGTGGGATCCAGAGCCTCACCTTCAGCCAGAGTGGGGACACCAGCCAGTGAGTGCCGGTGGGGGCATGCCTGGGCCGAGGGAGGGCATATGGACCAGGGGCTGCCCCCAGGCGGGGCCAGGGTGGAGGCACCTGAGTCCTTCCCCCTCCCCAGGAAGCCTAACACACTGAAGCAGAAGAACGGCTTCCCCCCCAACTTCATCCACTCGCTGGACTCTTCGCATATGATGCTCACAGCTCTGCACTGCTACAGGTGGGCGGGGCGCGCTCCACCCAGCTCTGTTCGTCATCTCTTGCATGCAGGCCCTGTTCAGGGTGTTGGGGATGCTCAGGGGACCCAGAGAGTGGCAAAGGCAGGTTGCGAGGCCAGGTCGGACAGGGTCAGGGGGCTGGGGCAGAGGCCTACAGCAGGTGAGGACCCCAGCCACGTGGGTTGTTGGAGCTGCTGCC
The DNA here is from genome assembly GCF_054177405.1 of Leptonychotes weddellii. Taxonomy (NCBI): domain Eukaryota; kingdom Metazoa; phylum Chordata; class Mammalia; order Carnivora; family Phocidae; genus Leptonychotes; species Leptonychotes weddellii. Next base: position 169,504 of record NC_138369.1, on the reverse strand, counting down.
CAGAAGAGGACTATGCGAGCACGTGACGTGCAAAGGCCCCGAAGCAGTGAGGTGTGAGTGGTGGCGGAGCAGCTGGCTGGGCCGGGGAGGGAGGGGTGGTTGCTCTGAGTGAGAAGGGAGTGCTGGCCGCGTACCGCGTGTTCGGTTCTGACAGAACTTGGTGCGGGGGCGGGGGGGGGGCTAGGTGTCTGGGTTTCTGTTCTGAGCCCCTCGGGGCCCCTAAGCATGGCAGTAGGGCATGGATAGTCCTGTTAGAAGCCAGGGTTCAGGGACATGTTCTGTCTGTGTCCCCCCCCCGTGGGGCGCAGGAGGCCTGTAGTGGGGGCGGGGGGGGCAATACCAGCTGTAGCAACCGGGGGCAGGGTGGGGGGAGTGACATGGCACAAAGAGCTTTCTTCCTAAGAGGAGAACTTTCCACCCATGTGCTGAGCGTGACACACAGCGGCTGGGAAGGAGCAGGAGGGGGGAGTGGACCACGAAGGGCAGCCCCCCTTCACGGGAGACCCTCCCCCGATGGCAGGAAAGGCCTGACCTTTGTCTCTGTGCACGACTGCTTCTGGACCCACGCGGCCGACGTGGAGGTCATGAACCAGGTGCTGCCACCCTGCACCCACACCCGCCCCCCCAGATGGCAGCAGGCACCCTTGATCCCGTGGCCCTTGCCTGTGGCTCCCGTCAGTTCAGGGTTGGGCAGGGGGTGGTGACCCCGCCTGACCTCGGAGGCCCAGTCCCGCCCCCCCCCCCCCCCCAGGGCCTAGCTCTCCTTCCCCGCCCCACCCCCAAGGTGTGCCGGGAGCAGTTTGTCCGCCTGCATAGCCAGCCCATCCTGCACGACCTGTCCAGGTTCCTGGTGAAGCGATTCTGTTCCGGCACCAGGTGAAGTACCCCCCCACCCCCAACCCCCCTGCGGCCAGGACCACCCCTCCCTGCCCCGCTCGGCCTCACCCCCGCCCTGCCCTCGGCTTCAGGTCCCCCAAGCACTCCAAGAACGCGTGGATTGGCAAGCTGCAGGACACGCTGAAGTCCGTGCCGAAGACAGGTGGGAGTGGGGACCGCCTGCGTGGGCTCTGGGCGGGGGTCCTGCCGCGGGCCTGCTCCACGGTGTCTGCTCTGCTCTGCAGGGGCCTTCGACCTGGAGCAGGTGAAGCACTCCACCTACTTCTTCAGCTGACACAGCGGTCCCCAGCCAGGCGCGCGGCTAGCGTGTACCAGGGCGTAAATAAAGCCTTGTTGCCACCCGTGGGAGCGAGCGTCTTCCGCCGGTCTCGGGGCGCCTGACCACCTGGGACCTAGCGCCAAGCAATCAGAGGCCTGCAGGCTGGACGCCAATGCTGTCGTTTATTGCGCGGAATGGGGGTGTAGGGGTTAGGGGCGTGGAGCGCGGTGGGGGCGCTGCTGCCTCGCTCGTCAGTACATTCATCTCAACGGCGGCCCGGCCTCACCCCCCGCGCCCCGGCGCAGCCGGGACTGCCACCCCTGGGCGCCAGGCGCTGGAGGGGGCTGGGTGTGCCCGCTCCGGGGAGGTCACCACGGGACGCGCGTGGACGGGGGCCGGGCCGGTTATTGCGTGAGTGCGATGGGGGCAGCAGGAAGCCGGCGGGCCAAGTATTGCACTTAAAAAAACAGAATCTTCATCGGACGGGCCACCTACGAGGGTGGGGGCGGGCAGGACTCCACAGCCATCTCCTTTCGGCCACGGGGCCGTCCCCGTCCCCGTTTCACAGTTGGGGGAACTGAGGCACCGAGGTGAAGGGAGCCCCCTCGCTCGCACGCACGCACGCACGCACGCAGGCGAGGCCGCCGCCGGGGGTGGGGGTGGGCAAGGACGATGTGGGTGGGCGCAGGGCGATGAGGGGCACGGCGGAGGCTCGGAGGGGACTGCCCCGCCGCCCCGGCCCGCCCGTCCGACTACAACTACCTAGGACTCCTCTATGGCTTCTGGGGCGGGCGGCCAGCGGCCGGGGCAGCGCGCAATGGCATGGCTTTGGTGTGGATGACGGCCCCGCCCCCGGCCCGCCCGGGCCCGCGGGGCGGCGTGGCGAAGGTCACAAGTTGGACGAGAGGCGCGAGCGCGCGGAGTCCAGCGGGTCGAGGCCGCCGGCGACGCCGGGCGAAGCCGAGTCCCTGCGGTCCGGGCTGGGCGCTGCGGCCCGGGCGGCGGGCGCAGGCCCCAAGCGCGGCGTGGAGCTGCTGGCCGGGCGCGCCGAGGCCGCGGGGCCCGGGCAGGGCGCGCCATGGGGCAGCGAGGGCTGCGAGGCCGACAGCGGGCGCGAGGCGCGGCTCAGGCGGCGCGCGGGCAGCGCGGATCCCGCGCGGGGTGCGGCGGGGGAGCCGGGCGCGCCGCCGTAGGGCGAGGTCCGCGGCGCCCGTGGGCTGGCGGGCGCGCCCGGGGGGCTGGCGGCGGAGGGCGCGGGCCCCGGCGAGGCGGCGGTGGAGGGCGCGGGAGCGGGCCCCGGGGGCGGGCGGCGCACGAGGCGCGGCGAGCCGAGCGCCAGCGGCCCCACGAGCGGGCGCGCCACCTGCGGGCAGAAGCTCATGGCCACAGCTTGCTGCAGCGTGGCGATGGCCGAGGTGACCTGCGGCGGCGGCGGCGGTGGGAAGAGGCCCACGCGCTGGCCCAGCTCTGCCTGCTGCACCATCTCGCGGTCGTACTTGACGATCTCCTGGATGATGGCGTTCTCCTGGTTGTTGAACACGCCCGAGTTGAGGTCGTGCTGCACTTTGTGCAGCAGGATCGAGTTCTTCTTGCCTGGGGGCGGGGCAGGGGCGTCAGCGCGGGCGCACGGCACGAAGGGTGCACGGCGCGTGTGCGCGGGAGCCCCAACTACGTGCAGCCCGCAGGGAGGCGCGTGCCGTGTACAGAGCCTGTTATCAGGCACCTGCTGTGTACCGTAAGAACTTTTGTATATGCTGCAAGCATACATGGAGCACCTCCTGCATACAGCTAGCAGGTACTGGGCACCCACTGTATACATCCGGTGCACATACCGCTGCGTGTACTGAGTGCCTGCTGGATACAGCAAGCAGGTATCAGCACCTACTCTGTAGGGCCAGTGTGCACAGAGTGCGCATCCTGCGTGCCACAGGCAGGGCCACGAACCTGCTGGTATCAGACACACACCTGTCGTAGGTAATAAACATGCATGGAGGGCGCCTGGGTGGCTCAGTCGTCAGGCATCTGCCTTCAGCTCAGGTCAGGATGCCGGGGTCCTGGGATCGAGCCCCAACATCGGGTTCCCTGCTCTGCGGGAAGCCTGCCTCTCCCTCTCCCGCCCCCCCTGCTTGTGTTCCCTCTCTCATTGTGTCTCTCTCTGTCAAATAAATAAATAAAATCTTTAAAAAAAAATGCATGGAGCACCTTCTCTATACAGTAGAAATCGAGCACCTGCTGTATACAGCAAGCACGTGGAGAGCGCGCCCGTGGAGAGTGAGCAGGTGCTGGGCACTTGTTCTGTGCGCTGGCACACGGATCAAGCAACGGCCGCATCCACGTACGCACTCCCTGTATACAGGGAGTGTGCATGGAGCCCCTCCTGCCTACAGCAAACAGGTACCAACTGTCTGCTATGTATAGCAAGCAGAACTGAGCACCTACTGTATGCAGTAGGCAGGCATGACCTGCCGCCGTATATATACAGCAAGCGGGCATCGAGTTCCTGCTGTATACGACAAGCATAGCCCAGTACTTGTGTGTAGTAAGCACACAGAGCACCTACTGCATGCGCAAAGCAGGCATGAGACACCTACTGTATACTGCCAGCATGCATGGACCACTTCTTGTATACAGGAAGCGTATAGCGCACCCATAGTATACAGCAAGCACATGAAGTGCCTGCTATGCACACAAAGCAGGGATCACCCTGCAGCAAGCACGCGCTGTCCCTCCTGCGCAGTCGTGTGCTGAGTACCCGCAGTGTGCGCCGAGAGCACACCGAGAGCACTTGCCAGTACTCAGCCAGAGCCTCGTGCCCTCCGGATATACAGGAAGCATATGTTGAGAACCTTTTGCATGTACAAACATATCTAAGCACCTGCCGCTTGCGAATATGCTGAGCACCTACTGTATACAGCAAATTGTTGAGTGCCTCCTGTATATAAACATGAATCGAATGCTTCCTGTCTACTCAGAAGTCTCTCCTCTAACACCGCTGCTCTCCACCCCGTCCTTCTCTTCCAGTTGTTTTCATTCCCACAAATAGCACCAAGAGCCGCCATCTGCCTGACTCATACATTCTAGTCATCAGCAGGTCCTGAGGGCTCCACCTCTCAACGGTTTCTGAAATTACCCTTGGCCTCTCCCTACACCGGAGGCCACTTCGCTCAAGGCCAGGCCTCTGTCTCCTTCCTGTGACCTACCTGCCCTCGTACAATGCAAATCCTATCAGGTTCTCCCCTGCCTAGAACCATCTATGGCTCCCTACTGCTCCTGATTTACAGTCCAAGCTCCTGCATCCACACCTAGTCAGTCCCGTGTGCCTGGTCCCTGCCTGCCTCCCCCACCTCCCTCCTCCCAGCTTCTCCAGATCTCTGTGTCCACTCCCAGAACATGCCTCGTCCCTTTCTACCTGGCAACAGCTACTCATCCTGGCCTCCGCTCAGCATCACAAGGAAGCCCCTCCTCTGTGACATGAGTCTGAGGGCGGCCTCCGAGATAGCCTCTCGGTCCGCCGTCCACACCTCCTGGCACATTGTAGGTGCTCAACAAACATGTGCCAAGTGAGCAGAAGTTCTGCACAAATGGAAACACTCCACACTGGCTCTTCCTTGGGAAACCACGTGGGAAACCACGTCTGGCCACGGGACAAAGCAGGCCAGAGAATCTGACCGGGGACTAGAAGGCGCTGGAGGGTCAGCCAGGCCACGCCCCCTCATCACAGGCGGATGCCCCCCGGAGACCGGCCTACTCACCAATGCGGTCCAGGCGATCGATGGCGACGGTTTCGAAGGCCCGCCGCATCATGGGGTACTCCTCAAGCACCTCGTTGAAGTTGTCCACGCTCAGGGAGTAGAGGCGGCAGTAGGTGTCCGCACGCACGCTGGCCGTGCGCCGGCCCCGCGTCAGCAGGCAGATCTCTGCGTGTGGCCGAGGGCGGCAACCTCAGCCCATCAGGTCCTCGGCCGCTGGGCAGCACCTACCTGCCCCATCCATCCCTGGGGCCCTCCCACCGGCTATGAGCGCAGTCCGGCCTCCTCACCTCTGCCAGTGTGACCCTTCCACCCAGACACCCACACTAGCACCCCTGCAGGCTCCCCGCCTTCCCCTCCCCCCCCGGGAAGGGTACAGCTCCGTCCCCAGCCCCGGGCCCCCACAGACGCTCACCCCCGAAATAGGAGCCATCGGACAGCTTCATCTCCTTGTTGCCCTTGGTGAGTACGCTGACCACACCGTGCTGGATGAAATACATCTTCTTGCCGATGGTGCCTTCGCGGATGATGTAGTCACCTGGCTGGAAGACCTCAAATTTGAGTTTGGTCAGCATGGCTGTGACGAAGTTGGGGTCCGCATTGGCAAACAGTGGCATTGAGGCCACCAGCTTCCGGCAGTTGAAGTTGACAATCTCCTGTAGGGGCGGGAAGCAGGGATGACACAGGGCACAAGCCCTTGTTTCCATCTTGCCCTCCCTTTGGGGCCGTCTCCTCCCTCAGACACTCAGTTTCTTCATCTACCAAAGCAGCTCAACACCGTAGCCTGAAAGGTGGCGTCTTACTGGGCAGACCCTGGAGCTTTTACCGCCAAAGGCAGGAGCAAGAAAAGATGTGTGCTGATTCCCCGCGAGTTAACTCTGTTAGCAATGCTGGCCAGTGCAATTAGGCAGGAAAAAGCCACCAGAAGCACAAGAACTGGGAAGGGAAAAGTGACGCTAAATCTCTTTACTATCTTTTTTAATATGATGACCTGGGAAACCCCAAAGAGTCCCTGGGAAACTACATCAGAGAAGTCAGTCAGAATAGCAAGCAATAAAAAATCAGCGTACAAACCCAAGAAACAGTAAAGGACTCAGTGGTGGCAGAGATCAGAGTGAGGGTGGGAACGTTCCACATTCAGTCTGAGCGTTGGTTATCGAGGGTCTCATGCTCACCCATCCAGTGCACACTCTTCAATAAGATACATTTTGATAAAAGGGAGAGCTGAACCTTGAAAATCAACAACCCCTGAGAAGAGGACACAGCGGATGAGGAGACCCTATTTACACCAGCACAGAGAGCTGAGTAAGACAGCAGGGCTTGAGCTTAAGAAACGTCCGGACCTGTCTGAGGAGAGCGTGGAGACACTCCGAAAGGCACGGCGGGATGCCGGAACATGCTCCGTGGTTAGGCAGAGCTCCTCACCGCCATAAAGACAAGAGACGTCCATTCTCTCCATTCATGTACACGTGTGCCAGGATCCCAACGGAAATACCATCAGGTTTGCTTTGGAACTGCTGACACTAGGTAAGGTCATTTAGAACAAACGAGCAAAAATAGCAGGAAAGCCTGCTGTAAAAAAGAAGAGCAGGAAGGTGGGATGAGCCCTCCAACACACTGAAACCCGCCGTTCAGCCTCCGCCGCTCCGTGTGGGTTTGGCACACAGAGCAGACGGGATCGAGTGGAGGGAAGTCTGGAGATCCGTCCAAGTACAATGGGGCAAGCTGGAGGTGGCCCCACAAGTTGCGAGGCAAAACCAGACATTTCAGCCCCAGAGCAGAAGATGAACCTGAATCCCTCCCCCACGTGATACTCCAGGATAATCCCAAAGGGATCTACATGGAAAAACCCAACCATACAAGCACCACAGGGAAGTGTGGGTGAACCCCCCAAATCTGGGTGTGCACAGCAAGCATGTACCGTGCACCTGCTGTATGCAGCAAGCAGGTATTGGGGCCTACTATGTGCAGCACATTTGTACTGAGTGCTTGCTGTATACAGAGAGGAGGTATTGAACACCTACCCTGTACAGAAATCAGGTACTGAGTATCTACTATGTAGAGAAAGCAGATGGAGCACCTGCCGTGTGCAGAAAGTAGGTATGGAACACTATATCCCACTCCACACAGCGAACACACATTTGGCACCTACTGTATATAGCAAGCACTAATGGAGCATGGAAACCCCACATGGCTGCCCCAGATGCACCTCTCACATGTGCATCTGGGGTGGGTGTCCCTCGCAGCGCCGCTGGGTGCACAACATGGCGCCCGCTCTCAGAGGGACTGGACCCTACCCTCACCCCTCAGCCCTACCCCAAATGCGCGAGCAAACCCGCAGGGCACTTGCCATGCGCTGCCACCACGCAGATCAGGGACCCTGGGGGCCAGCAGCCCTGGGGCCTTGCTGCCTGGAGGACCCTGCAGCAGGAAGGGTCCAGCGGAGGGAGCTGAGAGAGGCGGGCACGCCTTTGTTTGCGTTAAGAACGAGCATGGAAGACAGAGCAGGAGGAAATCAGGTAGAGGGACAGGATAGAGACCAGAAAGTTTCTGAATATATGTGTTTTTGTAAATTTGACCTTGGAATTGTGTAAACGCTTAAGTAATTACCAAATATGGCTTGCGAGAGGCTGGAGGAGGGGATCGAGGAGTGGTGGCTAGCGGCTGCGGGCGTCCTTCTGGGGGCCAAGGGTGCTGTGTGCTTAGACAGTGCTAACGGCTATGCTAAGGGCTACTGGACCGCGGGGCGCGCCCCCAGCTCAGCCTGCGGAGCGTGCGGCTCTTGATCTCAGGGCCGTGAGTTCGAGCCCCACATGGGTGCAGAGATGACTTAAAATAAATAAATAAATAAATTAATTAATTAATATAAACAGTTTTTAAAACCTCCACAAACTACCGGACTGTATGCCTTTTATGGTCTATGGGGTATCTCTCTACGAATGAATGAATGATCCGGTACAATTAAACATTTTCAGTGAGGTTAAGCATAGCGCCTGCCTCCTGGGAGGCAGTGGTCCCCACCCTCAGAAGAAATCCCAGTCTGCACCGACCCTGTGGCAGTGCCCAGGCCCCGTCCCACTGGCCCTCCTCATCCTCACCCTGGTCCTCAGGACGCGCGTCATCTTTCCCTCCACCTTTCCCTGCCACCAGGACACCTGCAGGCTCGCCTGGCCTCGCTCAGACGTCACCTCCCCGCCTCCCCCATCCTTTCCAGAGCTGCTCCTGCAAGCTCACGGTCACTGTGATGGTCCCTCAGCCTCGCCTCCCTGATGGCACAGGGCAGGGCTCATAGTAGGCACCCGGCAACTGCCTGGTGAGCGTTGTGGGCTCAGTCGTGCCCCCCAAAAACATATGTCCAAGTCCTGACCCCTGGTACCTGTGAACAGGACCTTACTTGGAAATAGGGTCTCGCAGGTGTAATTAGTTAACACGAGGTTGTAGTGGATTAGGGTGGCCCTGAAGCCAGTGACAGGTGTCCTTCTAAGAGGAGGGACACAGGCATACAGGGGAGGAGGCCATGTGATCGCAGAGGCAGCGATGGGGGGTGGGTAGCCACACGCCGAGGGCCACCAGGAGCTGGGAGAGGCAAGAAGGACCCTGTCCTGGAGCCTCCGGAAGGCGTGTGGCCCCACGACACCTGGGTCTGGGATTTCTGGGCTCCAGAATGGGACAGAATCAGTCTCCGTCATTGTAAGCCCCCCGGCTGGTGGGAACTGATTACAGCTGCCCCGGGCACCTTGCCCAAAGCCACACAAGGTCCTCGTACTCAGCCAAGGCTGACGACCACCCTGGGCTCATCTGCTCTGGTCTGCCTCTCCCCTGTGTCCCCTCTGTCTAGCAAGGGACCCCAGATGGGCTAAGTGGAATCAGGCAGAGGCTGTCGTGGGGACCCTTGGGGGGTCGTGGGGATGCAGCACAGGAAGGCTCCCAGAGGGAGAGAGCGTGTGGACGCGTCCAGCCGACGCTGCAGCTGGGCCGGCCCCTCATCTCCAGGATGGGGAGCCTGGTGGTCGGGAGAGTCCCGAGTGAGGGAGACCTCACCTCCCGCAGCGGCCCGTTGAGCTCCCCCAGGATGCTGTCCTCGTCGAACATCTTGCCTTGGTAACGGTGTTCATAGTAGTCGTGGATCTTCTGACGGAAGTCGGCTGGCAGCTTGTGGAAGGACATATACTGCTCCACCTGCTTGTACTGCACAACGTGGGGGGGGGGGCCCGGGTCAGCGGCTGCCGGCTCCGGGGACCCCACTCCACCTGCTCGGACTGCACAACGTGGGGGGGGCGCCCGGGTCAGTGGCTGCCGGCTCCGGGGACCCCGCTCCACCTGCTTGGACTGCACAATGGGGGTGGGGGGGCCCGGTCAGCAGCTGCCAGCTCCGGGGACCCCGCTCCACCTGCTCGGACTGCAGAACGGGGATGGGGGGGCCCGGGTCAGCGGCTGCCGGCTCCGGGGACCCCACTCCACCTGCTCGGACTGCACAACGTGGGGGGGGGGCCCGGGTCAGCGGCTGCCGGCTCCGGGGACCCCGCTCCACCTGCTCGGACTGCACAACGGGGGTGGGGGGGCCCGGGTCAGCGGCTGCTGGCTCCGGGGACCCCGCTCCACCTGCTCGGACTGCACAACGTAGGGGGGGGCCCGGGTCAGCGGCTGCCGGCTCCGGGGACCCCGCTCCACCTGCTTGGACTGCACAACGGGGGTGGGGGGGCCCGGGTCAGTGGCTGCCAGCTCCGGGGACCCTGCTTCAGCCCAGGCTGGGCTGCCAGCTTTGACAACAATGACAAGAAACACGAGGGGCTTCCTTAAATCTGAATTTTAAATAAACAGCAAAAATAGTTACGGATGTCCCGTGCAATGTCTGGGACAAGCTTATACTGAGAAGAGTTATTCCCTGTGTCCTGAATTTTATCTGGCAGCCCTACCCCTTAGAACTGGGTGGACGGCTTGACTCTAGGCCCTTACAGTAGGCTGGACTAGACCGCCGAGGGCCCCCAAGGTCCTGGGCCCCATCCCAGAGCCTCCCCTCCCCAAAGATCTTTCCAGAAACTACCGGCTCAGCCCCTCCTGAGCAGAGCGGGGATGTGGGCACCAGGCGGGGGTGCCAGGCCCTGCTGTCCCCAGGATGGTGCTCCCAGGGGTGCCCCAGCCCCGTTTCCGCCACTGCTCCGCCCGGACACAGCTGCCCTGAGCTCAGCGGAACCCGTGATGTGGGGCGGGTGGCAGCACCAGCTCATGTCTGGGTGTGAGGCCCGTGGCTTCCGGACAGCCGGGGTGCCTGGCACCAGGCCCAGCTGACCCGGCTGACCCAGCTGGCACTGCGGGGGGGCAGCGGCGGTGGGGGTGGCCCAGCCAGGACTGGCCACTAGGTAGCAGTGCAGGACAGATGGGGCGGTGTCCAGGAGGGCCAGCACCTGGGGCCACCGCCCCCTCTGCCCTTCCCGGCCTCCCAGCCCTAGGACTAGCCCTGTGGAGGCTGTCCCCACCCAGAGGCCAGGTCTGAGGGGCCAGGCCTCCCTGCTCCCCCAGAGGCCTCCTCTATGGGCCCAGCCCCTGAGCATGTCCTCGAGCGACCTCAGGACTTTTAGACTCTACCCTGTGCCTTCCCTGCCCTAGCCCCTCCCAAGCTGGCCCAGAGACCCCGGGGTGAGCCCTGCCCCCTAGACAGCCCCGCTCCAGCTCCCCCAGCCCCCATGGAGCTCTCTGGTGCCCCACAGACTGGCTTTGCTCTGTTTGGACCCCCTGCCTCTCACCTTCTGCTCAGCTTGTGTCCCCCTCACCCGTCCCGCCCCTCTCCCTCCAGGCTCAACTTTCCTCCCTCCCTCGCCGTCTTGGGGACCTGCTCCTGCTAATCACAGCCACAGACCTCTCTAGGGTCCTCAGCCCCCACACTCCCTGCTGGCCCCTGTCCCAAGCACAGCTCAGGAAGCTGGGGGACGACGGAGTGGACCCCCCGACCTCCAGAGCGTGCCTCCCCCTCAGACCTTCTCCTGGTACTGGCGCCGTGAGGAGTCCAGAGACTGGATGAGGGCAGTGGCGTGGCCAATGAACATGGCGTAGCAAGTGGCACCCACGATCATGCTCAGCATCGTCAGCCAGATGTCTGTCATGCTCTCCGGGGCCTGCCGCCCGTAGCCGATGCACAGCATGTGGCTCATGGCCTTGAAGAGCGCGAAGGAGTAGAGCTCGCTCCACGAGTGGTTCTGCAAGGCCATGGGGGGGGCAGGTGGGAGGGGGCTCACGGCCCCCAGGGAGCCCCTTGACCCCAGACCCATGCCCCCAGACCTGCCGAGCCTCTAGGCCTGCGTTTGGCCCCCCAGACTCGCCCCTGCTAACAGACGGCATCTCAGCCAGGAATCAACAGGTGCTCGGGTCCTCCCTCTGTGGGTCTGTTTCTTAGGGCCCATGACACCGCTTTCCCATTTTAGGACGCAATAAAGCTGCCTCTTAAATAAATTATGGAAATAAAACATGGAATCAATCAGAACACTGTAAGCAGATGACATTATCTCTGGGTGACAGGAGGTGTGGTTGTCACGCTCCTGCCGCCAAGGAACCCCCTCTCCACCGCCAGGGTCCGAAAGGCTCCAAGTCGCGGGAGCACCCCAAGCGCGCGCTGAGTGGGGTCTGCAGGGACCGGGCACTCCCGGGCCTCGGTTTTGCCGCCCGGCCGCGCACCCCCGGGGGCTCTGAGTGGGGA
>NC_138369.1:148844-157808 GCF_054177405.1 Leptonychotes weddellii | reverse complement strand
TCGGTTTCCCCGCCCGGCCGCGCACCCCCGGGGGCTCTGAGTGGGGACTGCAGGGACCGCGCACTCCCGGGCCTCGGTTTCCCCGCCAGCCGCGCACCCTCCGGCTCACCACCATGCCGTTGATGGAGACCCAGCAGTTGCGCGGGAAGTCCTGCAGCATGGGCACCAGGAACTGCAGACACCCGTCCCAGTGGCACAGCAGCAGCATCATGCTGATGAGATTGCAGATGCGCATGACCGCGCTCGCCAGGTCGTAGGTCATGTGGAAGATCTGCGGGGCGGGGCGGGGCGTGAGGGGACCCTGCGGCCGCCGCTTCTCCCGTGCAGGGGCAGGAGGAGGACGGAGCGCCCAGGAGAGACCTATGTGCTGCGACAGCTGCCGCAGGCGCCCCGGCCGCCCTTGAGGTTAGCAAAATGCCGTAGACGAGAGCGTGGCCCGGGTCGGCCGCCCGCTCCCCTCCCAGGCCCGCCGCCTCTTCCCCAGGCCCGGTCCCCACCCGCCTCCGCCCTCGGAGCCTTGGGCACCCCTGAAAACCGGGGCGGGGGAGGGGGCGACATCGCCGGGCGCGGGCTGGAGGACATGGGCGGCAGGAGTCGGGTGACTCTCAGTGCTGAGCGGGTCCCCGACTTCGGGAAGAGGGGCGTGATGTCGCTCCTGGGAGCCGAGGGGGCTGTGGTTCCTCCTCTTACAGGGCACAACGAAGGGAAGGGGCGCGAATGCGTCACGTGACCCGCCCCGCGGACCTCCCCCCCGACTCCACGCATGTCTCCCCCGCCCCGCGTGGCTCTGCCCCTGGCCCTCGCAGCGTCCCCAAGACCCCGCCTGGCGGGCGCACCTGCCCACACCTGGCGCCCTCCGCCCCGCCCCGTGACCCCGCGCGCGCGCGCACCTCCTCCCACTGGTGGATGTAGCGGATGAGGCGCGACAGGCGCAGCAGCCGCAGGAGGCTGAGGATCTTGGTGAAGCGCACGATGCGCAGCGCGCGCGCCGTCTTGTAGACCTCGGAGTCGATGCCCTTCTCCACGATGAGGAAGATGTAGTCCACGGGGATGGAGGACACGAAGTCCACCACGAACCACGTGCGCAGGTACTTCTTCTTGATCTTCTCGGGGTCCAGGATGATCTCCGTGTTGTCCTCAATCACGATGCCCGTGCGGAAGTTCAGCACCAGGTCCATGAGGAAGAACGTGTCCGAGACCACGTTGAACACGATCCACGGGGCCGTGGTCTCGTCCTTGAAGAAGGTGATGCCCACAGGTATGATGATGAGGTTTCCCACCATGAACAGCAACATGGTGAAGTCCCAATAGAACCTGGGGGCGAGGCGTGGGCTGTCACGCCTCCAGGCCGTGGCCCACGCCCAGCCCTCTGCCGGGCTAGCGGTCCCCACCTCACACCTGCACCTTCAAGAATCCAGCCCAGACCTCGCCTCCTCCAACAAAGCCAAGACTTTGGCCTTGAGTCACAGTTAGTGTGTGCCCCACCTCCAGTAAGCCCTCCCACCCCCAGACAGCACCCCACTGCCCGCTGGGCTCCCCCAGCCTGGGTCCCTCCTGCTGGCCCAGCTCCCACCTTCCCTCCTGGAAGAATCAGGAGACCTGGCAGAGCCCAAGAGATGGCCCCAAATTTGGTTACATGTTTCCCATGACCAAAAAGGTCCAATATGTGAGACCAAGGGTTAGCGCCAAAAAAATACTCTGGATGAGGAAGGAGAGGGGAAAAAAGCGAGGAGGAGGGGGCAGCTGGGGTGACCGGGAGTCGGGGGGGGGCAGGGGCTGGGGGGAGCGGAGCAGGCAGGATCTGGAGTACTCCATCTCTTTCTGGAGCACCTGGGCTCCCGCGTGAGGGCAGAGAAGGGGGACCCTTGGGGGTGGGAGGCAGCAAGGAAGAGGCCAAGGCCCCCCAGGAGCTGCAGGGCTGCCTGAGGAGCTGAGAGGCAGGACATTTAATGTGACAAATTCACCTGAAAACGTGAAGACTGGTTGATCCCACTCCCAAATACCCCCAAGGCAGATACAAGTCCCTGGGGTCAATTCAAAACTCCACCTGGGAAGTGCTCTCAGAGAAAGGCCTGTCCACGCAAGGGGCATCTGTCGATGGCTGGGCAGGTGCTCTGAATAAAGCATGGGGACCTACGGGTGCTGCAGTCGGCCCCACACGGACAGATGCCCAGCACAGAGCCATCAAGAAAACACAAACCAAAACTACTCCGAAGGAAAACTGTTCTGGGCGCCTGGGTGGCTCAGTCGTTAAGCGTCTGCCTTGGGCTCAGGTCATGGTCCCAGGGTCCTGGGATCAAGTCCCACATCGGGCTCCCTGCTCAGCAGGAAGCCTGCTTCTCCCTCTCCCACTCCCCCTGCTTGTGTTCCCTCTCTCGGTGTGTGTCTGTGTGTCAAATAAATAAATAAAATCTTAAAAAGAAAGAAAGAAAACTGTTCTGTTGGTTCCTCAAAAATGTAAACAGAGGGGTGCCTGGGTGGCTCAGTCGGTGAAGCATCTGCCTTCAGCTTGGGTCATGATCCCGGGGTCCCAGGGTTCGAGCCCCGAGACCAGCTCCCTGCTCGGTGGAGAGCCTGCTTCTCCCTCTGCCCCTCCCGCCACTCATGCTCTGTCTCTCTTTCAAATAAATAAATAAATAAAATCTTTTTAAAAATGTAAACAGAATCACTGTCTGACCCAGCAAATCCACCCCAAGTCTGAACCCCAAGAACTCAGATAACCACACAGCACATTCACAGGATCACGATTCACAACAGCCAAAGATGGAAGCTTCAGTGGGTCCGTGGATACACACACGGCCCCCCACACATGTGCGTGTCCCTCGGCCACGGACAGGAGCGAAGTGCCCACACTTGCGGCCCCAGGGACGGACCCCGAGCCCACGACACTCAGGGAGGGAACCAGACACAGAAGGCCACACGGGGTGTGAGTCCACGTGGGTGACACGTCCAGAACAGGCTCATCCGCGGACGGGAAGGGGGCTCGTGGGGGCGGGGGGCTGGGGAGCAGGGAAGGGGGAGAAGGTGGGTGAGGGAGAGTTTTTGTTTGGGAGGGTGACAGAGTTCCAGACGTGGATGGTGGTGATGATTGCACAACATTGTGAATGTACTTAATGCCATTCAGTTGTACTTTTGTAAATGATTAAATGCCAACCTCTATGTTTTATATATATCGACACTATAAAAAAAAACACAAGGAAAACTCTGGGACCACAGGGTGGGGGGTCTCAGGGATGAGCAGATGCCCCAGATCCGGGGTCTGAGCCCACACACCCTGTCTAGATTCAGGCAAAGGAGGGTCTCGAATTCTGAACAGAGTCATTTATTTTATTTTGCCCTTACTTAACACTGCGGGGAGCAACCCCCACCCCCAGATCACATCAGCCCCAGGCAGGTGTGTGCAGGGCTCTCCCATGGGCCGGGTGCGCCCCCATCATGGCTGGGGGCCCCACATGCATTTAGAGAAGGCTCGATCGCACATGGGCAGGACAGGGCCCCTGAGGACCCTCAAAAGCTGCCACTCCCTGGCTCCTCCTCCTGGATGGATAGAGGAGGAGACCGAGGTTCCCAGGGGTGGGGGATTCGCCCAGATGAGCACAAGTAAATGAGAAGCCATGAGACCAAGCCCTGGCTGGGCCACAGCGAGCTCCCTGTTCTGGGAGCCACTGGAAGCTCCTTTCTGGAAGGGCGGACCTATTAACACCATGTGTGCGGGGTGACCCAGGAGTTCCACTTCAGGGAAGTGATCCCAAGGAAACTGTCCAAGAGGAAGAGAAAAAATTAAAAACCAATTTGTACCAAGATGTTCACAGTAGCTCAGTCTTCGAGAGCCAAACGCTGGAAGGCACCCAACGTCTGACACCTTGGTGGAAACAGCCAGACCTGGGTTGACACCCAGTTCTCCGCCTGCGGGCAGGTGTCACCGTGGGTAGGTCCCACGGCCCCGGGGCCCCCACTCTCCCCTCCATCAGGGAGGAGCCAGGGGTGGCAGCCTTTGAGGGCTCTCCAGGGGCCTGGCCCACCCACACCTGGTGGGGGGAGCCCTCTCTGAGTGGATGTGAGGACCCGGGCTGGGATGAGAGAGCCTGGGGATGCAGGGGAAGACCTCGAGGGAACTAAATGGATGCACATGATCTGGGGGTGGGGATTAAGGGCAAAACCCAATAACTGCTCAAAATTCAGTTCCCTTCCCCTGCCTGAATCTAGCCAAGGCATGGGAACCGGGATTGAGGGGCCCCACCTGCCTGCTGCCCCAGCACTTCCATCGTGGTCAGCTTCTAATCCCACCCCACACCCTCTGTGAACTGAGACTTGCCCTCCTCCCCAACTTCGGGGCACAGGCCCTGGGACAAAGCAAGCAGGAAAGAGTAACTGAGAAGGCCAGAGGGCCCAGAAACCTTTGTGGGGAGGTACCTAGAAACCAGGAGAGGGCCTAGAAACCATGGGGTGGGGGGGATGAGAAACCACCAGGAGGCCTAAAAACCAGGGCACGGGGAGACTAGAAACTATCAGGGAGAGCCTAGAAACCATGGTGGGGGGGACCAGAAACCACCAGGGAGAGCTTAGAAACAATCTAAATGGCTGGAGTGTGAGGGCCTCCTTCACAGTTTATTTTTTTTTAGTTTCTGTGTTTTATTTTTATTTTTCATTTTTTAAAAAGTTTTTTTTTTAATTTATTTGACAGAGAGAAGGAGAAGTCACAAGCAGGGGGAGCGGCAGGGAGAGGGAGAAGCAGACTCCCCGCTGAGCAGGGAGCCTGATGTGGGGCTCGATCCCAGGACCCTGGGATCATGACCTGAGCCGAAGGCAGATGCCTAACCAACTGAGCCACCCAGGTGCCCCTCTCTCCCTTTATTCTTGGGTGGAGGTTAGGGGCAAGCATCACACTTCTGCACTGACAGACCACAGAGGTGACCCCGCCAGGGAGTGGGGGCAAAGAGTAGAGACCCAAGCCTGCCGCTCCCAGGACCTGTCCTCAGTTCTCTGCCTGCCTGTTTAGGGTTAGGGTCAGGGCTAACCCTCCTGCAGGCCTGGAGCCCCATCTAGAGCCCCTGGTCCCTGGGGAATGACCGCTGGCCCTGCCACTTGGAGCAGCCTGTTCTCCCAAGCTGGCTGGTGTCCTCTGGGTTTGTGAGGAGTTGGAACAGAATCAGGGGGCTGGGGAGGGGTTCTGAGGCAGCTCTGGGGCAGAATGGCCCAACCCCTGGGCCATCAGTAGGGTGACCCACCTGGTCCAACCGGGATGCCCCCACGTGGGCCCAGAGTCCTGATCCTTGTTCCCTCCAGCCCTCCAGTCCCCCTGGAAGAGGGCAGGAGGCAGAAGAGGGACCCTGCACACACCTACCAAGGGAAACCTGAGGACAGGGGCAAAGGATCCAGGCAGGGGACAAAGGACACCCCCCACCCCCCGCCCCGGCCAGACCCCGACCCCTACCCTGACCTCGCTCCTGGGCTGCATGGCCTGGGACTAATCTCTCTCCTCTGAGCCTCAGTGCCTCATCTGCCTAGATCCTTCCCTCGTTGGGCCATCCAGGCATGACTGGGGTGCAGGGACCACAGGGGCCCCACTGGGCAGGCCCCTGGCGCACAGTCAGCTTTCAGCCACCCAGGGCCTTCAGTGACTGTAATTCAATCCCATATTTTAAAATCTTTCCTGACAAATAACAGTGAGGCCCCAGGGGGCCCCGCTTCTGTGGGAACACCCAGGTCCCTACGTTGTGTTTCCAGCGCAGCCGTGGACGGCAGCAGCGGCCTCGTTCACAGAGAAAGGTAGGCTCAGCCAGGAGAGACGCCGCTGGGACGACCAACAGTCTCCCAGGGAGTGCAGGGCTCCGCGACAATGACCCCAGCCTGGGCCTGCAGCTGGGAGAGGGTCCCAGAGCCCTGTCCCAGGCGCACCCCCACACACCCACGTGGGCACGGGCCTTCAGCGGGGGTTCCGGAACTGCCACCACCCCAGGCCCAGTTCTTGCTGGAGCAGTTGCCCTTCCTTTCTCTCAGCTCAGATGGAGAAACCAAGGCACGGTGAGAGCTGAGTGAGAGAAGCCAGGTGCCCAGACTTCTCCAGGCCAGAGATCAGGGCCCCTTCCAGTAGCTGACAAGCGGCCTCCACCAGGACCAAGGGGGGGGCGGGTCAGATGGGGGCTGGTGAGCAAAGGCACCCTCTCCCCACCCCTCCCCACCCCGCAGGATCCCAGCTCCAGGAATTACAGATCAGGCAAATCTGAGGGGATTAGGGCCGAGGTCGGTGATTAAGGGCGAGCAGGGGATGGAGGATTAGAGTCTGAGCCCTCCGATGAAGAGTCACAGGTCCAAGTCGAGTGTCCGGGATTAGGAAAGGGAGCCCTCAGGAGGTGAGCCCGAGACAGGGCAGGCTGTGGGGGCAGGGAGTATGCCAGGCACCAGGACACCTGGTGACCACACAGACCCAGCTCTCCCCTGGCACCGCAGTCCGGAATAGGGGAGACGGGCATTCCACATAAACAGATAAGTGAATGGGATGCTCCAGAGGGTCACTCCTTAGCCAGAGTGGGTGGGGAGGGCTTCTCAGAGGGTGTGGTACTTGGCAGATGATGCAGAAGTAGCTGTTTGGCAGTGTTCAGGGGGACCCTGTGCCCCAGGTGGAGGAAGCAGCAAGTGCAAAGGTCCTGTGGCTACAGTGGGATGTCCCCTCTCATGGCCGGCCAGGTGGCCTGATGCTAGAGCAGGGGTGAGAGGAGATGGGTGAGGGCGGGAGCCAGGCTCTGTGGGGCCTTGGGAGGCTTTAAGTGAGAGGGAAAGACGGACAACTGTGTATCTTGGGAAGCTGGTGCTGGCAGTGGGAGGGTCAAGAAGGGGGCAGAAGGCAGCGTCCAGGAGGGAGATGTGGTGGCCTGTGCTGGCTGGATTTGGCATAGGTTTCTTGATGGGGGAAACTGGGAAGGGTGTGCCCCACCTGTGAGGGCCCCATGATGTTGAGGCCAGGGGCTCGAAGACATGAAGTTTTTAAAGCAGGGAACAGAAATTCCAAATTCTGGCAGGAAGCCCCTACAGAGAGGAGGGGGACCTCAGCCACAGCTGGTTCCTTCCCCTTCCTTCCCATAGACCATGGAGCTTCCTTCCTCCTATCAGGTGGGCCCTGGGGAAATGGATTTGTCCCCTGTCCTTAACCCACCCCACGAGCCTCCGTGCTGGGTCTGGAGCCAGAGAAAGCCTCGTCCCGCCCCCGTCCCCACCACACCCCAGATAATGCAGGATTTATTCCCATGAGCTAATGCAGGGATTTGCAGAAAGCACACTACACTGATCTGCCGCGGATCTGCCGGGCCATCTGGGGTGGGAGACAGGGGCCTCCAGCCCCATCAGTTTCTTCAAGCCAGCCCCTCCACCATCCCAGTCCCCCTGGGGCCCCAGGGGATGTGACAGACACAGGTCAGCGTCCACTGGTCCTGGCTTTGTCTAAACGCCTCCGAGGGGCAGGAAAGGGACCAACTCATCTCTTTCCCCTCACACCAGGCCTCCCAGCGGTAGACAGTCGGGGAATATCGAACTGAAAACCAACAGCAGCAGGAGAGACTCAAGTCAGACCTTAGAGGCACTTACAGACTTGGGAACGGGTTGAAAGCCACTCACCCAAACTCTGTCTGGGGCGACGAGGACTCTTGGCCTCTAGATCAGTGCTGGTCCAGGGAAAGGGAGCAGGAATTAACTTCGTTTCTTATTGTTTTGGAGGGGAGGGGCAGAAGGCCCTGCCAAGGCCTGGGCACTCGCTGAGGTGCTGGCCGTGGCTATGGGCCTCCACGCAGGCCCCGTGGCTGCTCCCCTCCTCGACCTTTGGTTCTGGCGCCCGTCCCGACTCGGGCACGGACTGCAGGGTGCCCAGAAGGAACATCAAGGCTTCGGCGGCTGAACCGCTCTCTCTGTCCCTTGAACTTGGTCCTCCACCAGCTCCCCCCATGGAAGCAGCTGGAGCATCTCCGTGGCCTTCTCAGTGCCCGCCCCGGCGTTACCCACAGGCCCGGATTCCCGAGTGAAGAGACAGCCTCAGAAGGGGTTGGGCCCATCCAAAACGGCCTGGGGGTGAGAGTCACCATCCCACCGGCCTCTGCTTGGGACCCGTGCGTGCCCCTCAGCGAATCCACAAACACTCCAGGCCCCAGGAAGGGACAGCGGCCTCGACGGGCCCTCGTGCCCATGGCAGGGGATGAGAGGCAAGCAAGCCATGCTGAGTGGAGTGGAAAGGCTGCTTGTGATGCAACTGGCAGGGCCCACACACATGAGGGGGAGGGGAAGAGGGCCCAGGGGAGGCGAGGGGTGAGCTGGGAGACTAAGGGTCAGAACTGGGGGGGAGGGCATGCGAGGGCAAGTGGGCAGCACGTGCAAAGGCTGGTCACTCCAGGGAAGCCGGGAGAGGGGTCGGGCGGCAGAGGAAGTCAGACACCCCCTTTTGCTCACACCACCACCTCTCACGTTTGGGGAAACCAAGGCAGGGAGGCCCAAAGGGGACTCAAGCCCAGCCACAGGGGCTGGCAGCAGATGGCCCCAAACACCCTCCACCACTGGGGCCTGGCCCGGGAGCACGGCAGGCTCCTGCCTTCAGGCTTTCCCCGGGACGCCCTCCCCACCCATTCCCACTTGTCAAGAGCCTCCCTCCTCGAGGCCCCTGCAGATGCCCCTCGCCTCTGGAAGCCCCATGTGGCCTGGGCACAAGGAGGCGCAGCAGGGTGGGTCCAGTTCACCAGACATTAATCAGCTCCAGGTGTGTGCTGGGCCAGTCTGCACGGGAACAGAGCCGGTGCTCAAGCAGGTGGAGACACCGCGGCCTTGAGCAGGGAACCTGGGGGCCAGTGGGGGCGCCTCTTTTTTTTTTTTATTTGACAGAGAGAGACCCAGGGAGAGAGGGAACACAAGCAGGGGGAGCGGGAGGGGGAGAAGCAGGCTCCCCGCCGAGCAGGGAGCCCGATGCGGGGCTCGATCCCAGGACCC
>NC_138369.1:128974-148344 GCF_054177405.1 Leptonychotes weddellii | reverse complement strand
GCGGGGTGTGAGTCCACGTGGGTGACACGTCCGGAGCAGGCTCATCCGCGGACGGGAAGGGGGCTCGTGGGGGCCAGGGCTGGGGGGGGGGGAGAGGTGACAGCTGATGGAGACGGGGTTTCCTTCTAAGGTGATGGAATGTTCTCGAGGTGCTGGTTGCACAACCCTGTGAATGTACTAACACCCCCTGAATTAGGCAGCAAGCATGTAAACTGTATCTCAATAAAGATGTTACCAAAAAAATAAGAGGAAGAAGAAGATACTGGAGTATCGCTGTTGTCTCCACACCCCACGTCCCAGCGCCCCGCCTCCCTGCAGGCCTGCACAATGCAGCGGCTGCCCCGGGCCCAGCGCCGGCTGACGCACCTCTGCCCGGGTCCCCCTGGCCCCTGCCTGGAGCCTGCCTTGGGCGAAGCTGGTCCTTGACTTTAGCTGGACTCCACGAACAGCCTTAAAAGTGCAACCTGCCTCATCAGTAGGGAAACTGGCCCGTGTGGAACAGAAGTGGGGTCGGAGTCCACACAGGCCCATATGGTTTATTACAATCCTTCCCCCCCGCCCCCACCACCCTGCAGGGGAGGGTTCTGCCAGGCAAGGGAGTAGGGTCGTCCCCGGGGTGCCAGGTCTGAGGCTGGGGCCACAGTGGCTGGCGACCTCACTGAGACAGGACACGAGGGGCCAGAGCAGGGGCCTGGGAGGTTTGACCCTAGAGCCGAAGGACAGGACTCTAGCCAGCCGACCTCTGCCCTACACCAGGGCCCCCCTGAGTTCCCTGCCGGAAGCTACAGAACACAGGTCACCCCCTGTGCCCGCTGGAGGGGCCCTGACTCCGGGGCACAGACCCAGCCCCCAGGGCCACAGGGGCCTGTCCCATGACTCCCCACATCCTTCCTTCATGCCCTTCTGACGCGCTTTGCTGCTCCTTCCTGTTCTAGGGCCTTTGCACATGCCGCATCCGTGCCGCGATCATTGGCACTAGAGTTCAAACCCCAGCTTCACCATGGCCTGTGTGCCTCTGGGCAGCTTACTTAACCTCTCTGTGCCTCAGTTTCTGCATCTGAGAAATGGGCTAATGCTAGTGTCCACCTCCAGGACCACCCAGAGAAGGGAAAATAGGGAGCTTGTCCGGTGGGCCCCCGCCACGGGCTGATGTCCTGCTGCCAGGCCAGGCTGCCCCAGCCCTCCCCACTGGTGCTCCTGCACCTTGCAGGGAGTGATGTTGCCGGGCCAGAAGTGAGCCTTGTTGCAGGTCTGTATGTCCGGCACCTGCGGGCCCAGCTCCCGAAGCGCCCTGGCCAGGGGGTCAGCCTGTCATGCTGCACCGTGTTGGTCCTGCCACCAGAGCCAGGCCAGGAGCCGGGTTCCTGCTGCAGGTGACAGGAAGGGGCAGGTCAGTGGAGGGGTGCGGGGAGGGGAGCAGTGGAGGATGGGGACCTGGGGTGCAAGCTATTACTCCTCCTGGCTGCCCCCAGCACCTTGAGCCTCTGGAGGTGGTTCTCCAGACTAGGGGCCAGCTTACGTGTGGGATGCTGGGCAACTGCCCTGATGCAGAAGGCAAGGCTGGGGTCTCCAAGCGCGGGAGCCCCCGCCCCAGCCTCAGCGGCTGTCGTGTGGGCAGCGGGGTCAGGGTGTGGGCCACGGCCCCTCCACCGGCTCCTCTCTGGCCAGTCCTCCTCTGTTCCCACCACTGCCCCAGACTCAGAATGTGCGTCCAAAAATGCCAACGCCCTGGCTGCAGCCCCTGCAACCCAGTGACTGGTTCAGAGGCTGGGCCCATCAGCACTGATCCTCGTCAATGTGGAGAAGCAAGCTCTTTCCACGGGGCCCAGGGTGCCCGTCCTTCCACCATGTGGGAAAGTCTTCCTGATCATGTGGCTAAGGGGCAAGACAGCAGAGCTGAGAGGCAGGCAGGCTCCCGAGGGCCCCACGTGAGCACCTGAAGCGAGCTGTGCCTGAAAGATCCCCTTCGGTCACCTCACCAGCTTCATCTGGGGCCTTTATGGCCAGCCAGCTCCAGGATGGGTTTATGTGGTGGCTCCACCAGGGCATCAAGGGCCAGGTTCCTGCTGGTGATGACCGTGCCACCCTCGTGAGCCAGCTCTAGCCCCATGGCCAGGTGTCACAAGACACCCAGCTCTGTCCAGCGGAAAGGCATTTGTCGTAGTCAGTAGCCCTTCCCCAGGGATCCCCCGCAGCCTCCCACGGCCCCACAACCGGCTTACATCTCTAAGGACCTACCCACCCCCTTGGGGTGGCAGAGTAGGGCGGGGTCCCTCACGGCTGGGCCTGGCAGCCGTCAGCACCCACGGTGGGTGTACAAGGCCTGCACCCCAGCCCCACACAGGTGCAGGAGACCACGTGGCGGAAGGAGCGGGGGGCATGCTTACAACCCCGTGACGTGCATCTCAAAGCGCTGTCGCCTCCTGGGGACAGAGCCAGGTCAGGGCTGGGTGCCCCACGCCCCGCCGTGACCTTCCTACCGCAGCGGCGAGAGGCCCCGGACCCCTGACATGACCACCCCACCTCCTGGGCGGTTCGGGTTGATGGGCGGAGACAGTCGCCACCGCACTCTGGCTCTCTCACCTGTGCACAGGCCCTGGCAGGGGGAAGTGGGGTCGCCATGGTGCTCAGGGTGTCTGACCTCTTCCACGGAGCTCTTCCAGAGCAGCTCTTACTCTGCGGGACGTGGAGTGATTAGGGTGTCCGCCTGGCTGGTCCCAAGGGAGAGGAGCCCCCTGAGGAGGAGGGTCACTCAGAGAAAGCTGAGCCGTGCAGCTGTCCCGGATTAGCAACTTAGCGCACATTCAGCACCCGAGACCACACAAGCTTATTCTTCCACAGTGCTGGGGGCCAAACGGAGGGAACGGGCCTCAGGCGGCCAGAGTCCTGCTGTGGGCAGGGCTGGCTCCTCCAGAGACTCCAGGGCAGAACCTCTTCCTTGCCTTTTCTAATTGTCAGAGACAGATTCCAGGAGTAGGGCATGGACATCTTTGGAGCTGTTACTCTCTGACCACAGGCCGGGGGAGACAGAGTCTGGACAGAACCCGTGCCTGGATCCAGCTATGCCTGAAACCATGGCCTTTCGCTCACAGAAGCAGTGAAATTCCGGTTGGCTTGAGTCAGTTTATTTTGCCCTTTGCCACTGAAGGGGTCATTATAAAGGAGAGGTGGCTAAAACCAATTGATCACACAGACCGATGAACTCATCCAGGTGCGGGGACTCTGGAAACATGTTACCACCCATTTTCTCATTTGGTGGCGTCTGGCAAGGGAGGCCAGGAGTCCTGTCTTCACCCAGGAGGTGTGTCAGGCCAGGGATGAGTTCAAGAGAAATTAGTATTTAAAGTGTGTTCACGGGGCACCTGAGTGGCTCAGTTCTTAAGCGTCTGCCTTCGGCTCAGGTCATGATCCCGGGGTCCTGGGATCGAGCCCCGCATCGGGCTCCCTGCTCCGCGGGAAGCCTGCTTCTCCCTCTCCCACTCCCCCTGCTTGTGTTCCCTCTCTTGCTGTGTCTGTCTCTGTCAAATAAATAAATAAAATATTTAAAAAAAATAAAAATAAAGTGTGTTCACATGTCCTATCCAGTTTAACTGTAACCACCCCAGGACGTAGGCCCTCACCGAGCATCCAGACAGAGAGTGCTTGGAATTTCAGATCAACGACAAACACTGTCTTAGTAAGAAAAGTGTGCCCCAAACATTGCACAGGATACATATATATACTGTATAGTATATAGTAAAAACGATTTATCTGAATTTTATATATAACTGGGCAACCCTAACTGTCTTTCTCTTGCAGCTTCCAATGCTGAGGATCGTTGATGCCACTTGTCCACGGACAGGTTACAGGATTTGAACTGAGGCCTCAGATACCACTGTCAGATCTGGGGTGTGAGGCAGTTGTGGGGGGGATGGTCCGAGGGGGAACATGACTCCCATCAAGAGGTGGGGTCCGGGTCCCCTCCTCTCGGGTCTGGCCGGGCTCATGCACGCCTGTGTCCGATCTTGTGTAGAAATGGTGGTGTGACGTCTGCATGGGTGGAAATGGGCCTTGCTTGCGGCCCCTCATCCTGGAGCACAAGCCACCATGCCGTGAGGAAGCCCAAGCAGCGGGCGGGGGGGGGCCACCCATGGGCGCTGGGTCCGTGGAGCCCAGGGGAGGACGCTGAAGACACCTCCGGGCCACCCAGACAGGGCAGAGCAGGGACAAGACACCCCACTGTGCCCGTCCCCTTCCTAACCGGCACCAGGGTCCCCTAGTGCAGGGTGCCAGCCACATGGTGGATTCACGGGAAACCCAGCCCCAGCCCCCACTCACGATCTGGACCCCCCGGTGCCCCGAGGCCCAAATTAGGAGCGGGGGGAGGGGAACAGGCGTGGCTGTCACAGGCCAGACTACTCACATCAGCTGAGAACACCAGCTGCGAGTCCTGTCCAGAGGGGCCCCTCGCCGGTCCAGCACTTCCAGCCCTCTGGGTTGAAGAAAAGCCAGAAACTAAAATGAGTGCGTGAAACCTTCCACGTTAGGAGGCCACCAGACCATGGAGGCTCAGAGAGAGCTGTGTTCACAGGGCTGTGGGCAGGGGAGAGGCCTTGGCGTGCAGGCCTCCGTGAGGGTCTGACCAGGTTCACCCTGGATGTCCCGGCCCCTTCTGCCCATCCCCCTCCTGCACGGGGTCCGCCAGGCCCAGCTGCGGTGACTGGTCAGGCCAGGCATGCACCCGTCTGACCCATGGGGGGCCTCGTCCCGACGCCGCCATCTGATCCTGAATCTGGGCCACTCTGGACTTGTCAGTTACATGAAAATGAAGCCACAAGGCCTGGGTGACAGCAGCATGACGTAGAACCCCTTGGGGTGCCGTGGCTGCAGAGGGGCCGCCAGGGGCCCGATGGTCATCATGGGGAAGACTTACCACCCCGAGGCCCCGTGGGGTGGGGGTGGGCCAGCAACAGGTGTCTGGCCCCAGGCCGCCAGGGCGTCTGTTAGCACAATGGCATCCTTCTGCCCAGACCCCAGATCCCTGCGGTGCCCCCACCGCATCTCCTGGGACGCTTGCAGGCACACCCCCTGCGCCTGGCATGAAGGGTCACAGGCACATGGGCACCGCGGGCATCCAGGGGCCTGGTGACAAACCGTTCTCTGCAGTCCTTTGGGGAGGCCAAGAAGAGCTTGGTTCTCTCGCTTCTCATAAAGTCGTTTTATTTAGATTCCAAACAAACCAAAGCAGAGAAGAGGTGACCACAAGTGAATCCGTCCACACATGAGCTGGGAGCCCAAGTCTCTGGCTCCAGCCAGCAGGAGCCGCGGACGAGCGGGGGGTCCGGGTCCCTCAGGCCCCCGCCGCCCAGGGAGGGAGGACAGGGCGAGCGGCCCTCCCCTCGGAAGCAGAGGACCCAGAACGCACGCGGGGAAGGAGGGCGACCCCGAGAAGAGACCACCCAAGGGGCCAGGCAGCACCCCTCCCGCGAGGCAGTCTCGGCGCCACACAGTCCGGGCCTGCTGAGGTAAAATCTGTAAGTTTATTCTCAGGGTCGCGGTGTCAGGACTCCTCGTTGCCAGAGTCGTCCTCGTCGTCCCCGAAGCAGCTGTCGGCCTCGGCCTCGGGCTCGCCGTCCTCGTAGTAGTCATCGTAGAAGAGGTCCGAGCCCTCGTCAGGCGCCGGGGCCTTGGTCTTCACACAGTACTCGGCCAGCGTGGTGGGCACCTTCACGCCGTCCCGCTCTGCGTCCACCTTGGTCCCCAGGACCTGCTTCCTGGGGGAGAGAGGGCCTGCAGGTTACGGCTCTGTCCCCGCCGGGGTCCCATGCCAGGAGCCCAACGCATAGCAGCTCAGATGCCCCAGGGCAGGGCCAGGCAGAGCAGGGCCCACGGCACAGGGGGACGCTAAGGACCAGAGACGAGCGCTTCTGTGAGGCGTTCGGCCCTGCCTGAGACAGCAGAGATTTGGCAGCAGGGGCGGCAGGGTTAGGACTTTGGCGGGAACTCCCCGCTCTTGTGTTCGGTGCCTGGGCCAGCGTGGCGCCCAGCACACACGGAGGGACGGGCTGGTTGGGGGGCAGGGCACGGACAAGCACGGCCCACAGGAGGAGGAAAACGGGGCTGCGGACGCCAAGGGCTCACACCCAGCGCAGCGCACGGCTCTCTGGAGACTTCTACCGAGCACAGCACGGCTCCCAAGGTGGGGGTGCTCCCACCTAGAGCCCGACGTCCCAGCACAAAGCACCCCCGGAACAGACACCCTGCAGGACCACAGACAACGCGTCCTCTAAATGCACCCACCGGCAGAGCATGCGGGGACCACGGCTTGGTGGGGGGTGGGGGGTGGGCAGAAGCACGCATCACAGCCTCCCTCACGTGGGCGCATGTGAGCGGCCCCATAGGGAGTGTCTTAAGGGATAAAAACAGTCTGGTTTTAATTCTGGTGCCACGTGGGAGGTGGCTGGGAAAAGAACTGGGGCGCGGAGCGGGCCGCGTGGGCAGGACCCTCCCCAGGTGCTGAGCCCTGCAGGGAGGGTCCCGCAGGGCAGCACCTGAGGCTTACAGCGCAACTCCGGGGACATGCATTCCCTGCGGCAACAGCCAGCTCTGCTGCTCCTCAACTGCACAAACCAAAAGCCGTGACCGCCCAGCCTCAGGGGACAGACTTCCTGGGACAACGGACGAGGAAACGTGGGAAGGGGCCGCCCTGCAGGCACAGGGATCACCTTGGCGCCGTGTGTGTGGTGTTGGGGGGGTAAAAGGCACTCGGGTCACACAAGCAATACTGCAGAAATTGTTCACAGATTCTGCTCACATAAAACACTACAGAACCAACAAAAACGGGCCGGATCCATGGAAGAAAGTGGACATGGTTTCACTCTGAGAAAAGGGAGCTAAAATCAGCAGAAAGGGTTACTGCAGAGCAGACGGCGGGGGGGGGGGCTGACGACACCCTGCCATCCAGGTGCACCTGGAGGACAGGGAACCAGGGGGCTGCAGACGACAGGAGCGGTGTGTGTGTGTGTTGCGCGTGTGTGTGTGTGTCTCTCTCTCTCTCTCCACGGACGGGCCTCCAAGGTCAGGCAGAGCAGCCGCCACAGAAGGCCAGGCCGCGGGGAAGTCTCAGGGGCGGGTGTCTGCAAGGCCACACAAAAACAGTAACTGTCAGGTGACCTAGGAAAATCACAGGGCTTCCTTTTCATTTCTCCTTGAACATTCACTTCGCTGTCACGAACGCATCACCTCCTCACCCAACGTGAGCTTCTGTAGCTTTATCTGCACGAACTACGCCAGACTGAAGTGCACAGCGGTGAGTTCTGAGCCACGTATGTCCCGTGACGCCGCCCCCTCTCCCCGGAGGTTCTGCTGTGCCTCTTAAGTCCCGCCTCCCCGACAGCCACGGACGTGCCCTTCGCTGCCGCGGGGACGCACGCCAGGGTTGTTGCCAGTTTCTGGCAAACAAGCCAACGTTCTGAACGTTCACGTGGATGCTGGCGTGGACACCGTCCCCACCTCTCTGGGACACTTAGACCTCTCATGGCGGGGTCGAACCGCAGCTACACGCAGACCTTACTCCTCGTTCTAGGTAAAAGGTAAACAACAAAGAGTTTTTGGAAAAAACCTCACGAAGGGTTAAGATGGTCATGAACAAATCTGTGAACCACATTACAAAGTAACAATGGACAATGGACACAGAGCAGCTCACACTATGCAACAGAACAAGAGAGAGAGAAAAGGAGGTCAAGCAGCTCTGGGGCCTGAGTGGACAGCTTGTCTACCCTGGGCCTTAAAGCACGTTCCCACCCTGGCCCGGCACCTGCACAGTGCAGCATCCGTTCTGTAAAAGGCTTTCTTTCCAGGGATGGTCACCCACTTACTCCTAAGTGGGGAGCACTGGAAACGGCCAAGACGAGAGCTGGATGGTCAGTTCGGACCAACCCCTACACGACACGCTGCTTGTAAAACCAAGAAAAAAAATCTATTTTTTAGAAAAGAAGTGATTTTCTAAACACACCAGTATTGTGATCATTTTCTGTCTTTAGGGAATAATTCTAAGTTTCAAAATTACAAACGCAAATAATGTTCACAGCAAATCATGACGTGAAAAGATACAGTGTGATATGTGAAAAATAAACTCCCCCCAGGAGAGAAAGCATGAAAACGAAGTTGAGGGCAGGAGCCAGGAGCCAGTCCGGGAAGGACTTGTTACGGAGCACCTCACTCAGCAAGCAAACCACCCCCCATCTGCTGGATACTCGTCACGGGGTAAGCAGGAGGCCAGGCTGCCCAGGACGGGGTAAGACCATGCCGAGTGTCACCGTGTTTCAGTCATGAAGCGAAGGCACCATGGTAAGACCTTGTTCAAGCTTGGTGGTGGATGCTCGGGGGCTCGAGAACGCGCACGCCATTAGGCCTGACCACGTGTGCTTGGAAGGCACGGACACCGCCGTATCACACGGTTCAGACTCAATAAGCTACACACGTGTGGTAGATACACGGACCATGTGCTTGCATGACTGGGGTACCTCACAGTGTGACAAAGAAAAACAACACCCATTTTCTTACAAAAAGCGGGGTGGGGGGCACCCAGTGCATTGGCCAGTGACTGGGTCTCCCTCCTGGGACCACTGCCCGTGAGCACACCCCAGGCGCGAGGGCCTCACCTGATGATGTCTGTGTACTCCCGGTCCTTGCCTTTGCTCTCTTTCCACTTCCTGTACATCACAGAGGCATCCACGTTGGCCGGGGAGAAGGTGTTAGGTTCATTGAGGAGCGAGATGACGCTCAGCAGGATGGTCCTGGGGGAGCGTGGAGTCAGCGGGTGCAGGGTACTCTCTGGCCACACCATCCCCCAAGGAGCTGGGCCTAGTGCCAGAGCATTCGTGGGGATACCCAGAGGCCAGCAACTGCCCAGGGGCCCCCCTGGCCCCCAACCCTGCAGGCGACATTTGGTGCTGCTGGTTTTTGTCTCAGGCCTCTAGGATGGCAGGGGCCGACTCCTAGCCCATCCCCCGCTTCGCCCCGCCCGCCAGCCCAGGCCCTGGGACAAGACACGTGTGGGCAGCTGAAGCCAGGACCACCTTCGATCCACATGTCCCTGTCCCCAAGGCATCCTGTAGGCAAGTGGGTCCCTCCGTGCCACCAACTTTTATGGCTTGGGCTGGACTAAAGATGTGCAGGCCAGGAGGCAGGGAGGCCAGCCACTCAGGGTGAACGGCTCAGTCCTGAGACGGAGGTGACTGGGCTCTGTGAGAGGACTGAGGCAGGAGGGGAGACCCCAGGGATAGGCGGAGGGACTGTGGGACAGAAAATATGGACTCGAGATTCCCAGTGGCTGTTCCCGATGGTGGGGCATGGGGTATTAGGAAATGAGAGGAGAGGGTCTTTGGGGCCCCCAGCATCCTGGCAGGAGGCCAGTTTCCACGGATTTCACAGTACTGCAGGGAATCGAGAGCAACAGACATGTGTCCTCCCATATCTGTGTCTCCAGGCCTGGCCAGGCCTCAGGAAGCCCCACAGGAGCAAAGTCAGGAATGCTGCTGGGGGACAGGGTCCATCTGCTGAGCAGCCCCTCAAACAGGGCCTGGTCTAGTCTCACCTGACGTTCTGGGTGGGGTTCCACCGCTCTGAGGGCAGCTCCCCACTCTGGGGGTCATCGACCGGGGGGTGGAGGATAGAGATGCATACGTCCCCCGTCTGTGTGGCGACAGGAAAGAGGGGTCAGTGCCCACACCACTCCCCACTCTCATCAGGCGGCGCAGTGTCTCCCCCCACCCCCCAGCCCCAATATGGAGAGGCTGGGAGGGGCATGCCTGGTGGACTCACCTCATAGATGTTGGGGTGCCACATCTTGGTCAGGAATCGGAAGGCCGGTGGGGAGTACGGATAGTCGATGGGGAACTTGAGGCGTGCCTGGGGAGGGGCAGAGGGCAGGAGGGCTCAGCCAATGCTTGGGGACTGTGCCCACGAATGCTCAAACAAGGATGTCAATCAGGACAGACACACCCACCACAAGAGGGCCGCCTGGACCCTGCCTGTCACACACGCCCCTCAAAGGCCTCCTAGGACTATTTGGGGTCATCTGAGCTGACCTGGGCCCCTACCCTGCTGCTGAGGAGCAACTCTAAGGCCCGTCTCAGCGCAGACCTGTGGGAGGGACCAGGAGCTGGGCCCCAGGGAGCACGGCGGGTTCAGGCCAGCACACTGCTCCGGGCTGGCAGGGTCCTGGACGCTGGGCACCCCCAGCATGGTCGGTGGTGGACTCCCCAGCCTCAGTTTCCAGGTTGTGGGGAAGATTAAAATAGACGTGTGTTCACTCAGCAATCACTCCCGACACCTCTGTGGGCCGGGCCCTGTGGGAGGAGATGAGTCAGCGCTGGATGGACAGGCTCTCTGCCCACAAGTGTCCATTACGGGGGGCCAGGAAGGCAGACAGGAAGGTCATGGGACAGATGGGGAGGGCCACCTGCCCAGGTGACAGAGCTGCTCAGGCCTCAGCGGTAAAGAAGCTTCGTTTGCTTGTTTAAGCCCCAGTCCCAGACATCGGGATGCCTGGCGGCACTCCAGGCTCTCGGGGGCGAGCCTGTGTGCTGGGAGCCAGAGCTGGGCACCTGAGCCGCAGCTCCCCTAGGCCCATCTTTGGAAAGTCACCCTCCTGGGCAGGGGGCATTCAGGGCATTTAGGGGAAGTCCCTCTGTTCTGGGGTGACCGTGCTGAGGCCCAGAAGGCAGGTAACTTGCTGGTGACTGCAGAGCACACCTAGAACTCGGAACCTGCCCTACAGATTTCTAAGTGATGGCCCTGAGAACAGGTGCGGCCTGCTGAGGCCTCCCCAGCACCCCAGCACCCACCAAGTCCCACCGCATACTCTTTCAAGCATCCCTGGAGAGGACTTCACTGCTGAGCCAACCGAGGCTCAGAGAAGGAAAGTACCTTGCCCAAGGACACACAGCGATAAGCTGGGAGGAGGCTCCTCAAATGCTCCTCTCTGGCACCCCTTTCTGTACGTTGCATTGCCTAAAAGCTCACTATGGCTTAGGTGGCCAGGCTGGCAAAGAAGACGCTGTGGGAACTGGCTGGGAAGTGATGATGGCCCTCAGGTGCTTCCCAGCGTGCATTTCCACACTTCCTCTCCCCGCCCAGCCCCACCTAGACAGGAGGACCTCAGTGGGTGACCACCCCGGGGCCCGCTGACTTTGTGGAGGACAGGACCTGTGGCAAATGTGTTTGAAATCTGGCAGTCCCTTCTCTAGAAACATGGGATGATCCCCCCAATGCCAGCCTGGAGGATCTACCCACAATCCCTGCAACCATTCGTGGGCAAAAGTCAGACCTGCAACCTCACTTAAGAGTCCTGGCCTGCCTGGTCTCAGGGTGGGCTCCATCATCCTGGGTGTGAGTGGAGCCCTTCTCCTTACAGCCCGAAGCAGACAAGAGAGGCCGGGGGAGGGTCCTAGTTAAACCGTTAGGTGATCAACCCCAAATCCATTCCCTGAGTGTCAGAGGCCGGGTTCCTGATGCAGAAGCCAGCCCAGGGCTGCCCACACTCATCCCGATCCCACCCCAGCACCAAGGGAACCTCAACGCAGGAATCACCCCCAGCTGACCAGGCTGCTCCCTCACGGCCACTGAGCAGGCTCAACTAAAACGTTAGCGAAAGTGCAAACACAGACATCTGTCCCAGGAGCATCACCTGCCCCTCCCCCACGGCCTGGTCTCGCTGTGGTTTCTGCTCCCCAGCAGGCCTCAGCCAGGCAGAACCTGGCAGGGCTGTGCAGCCTCTTGGCAGGCAGGCAGGCAGGCAGGCAGGGGTGGGGCGGGCCGGGGCGGGGGGTGTTCCTAGGCCCAGGGCTCATTCCCCACCTCTCATGCAGGGAGACCCCTTGCCCTGTGCCTGTGGCTCAAAGAGCACAGCCCTGCAATCTGAGAAGAGGCCTTCCAAGGCCACGTCTGGGCTCTGATGGTGAGGCCAAGAAAGCTGCCTGGGTCCTGGCTCGAGTCCTTTGTCACACTAGTCGGAAACACAGCCAGTCCCAGGGACAGCAGCCCCTCCCTGCTCCCAGCAACAACAAAAGAGAACTGCTCTGGACGAAACTACCGGAGGACAGAAAAAACGACCCAGAGGGTGAGATCCGAGCTCCAAGGGGCCATCTGCCCGGCGGCGGAACCGGGGAAAAGCCGGCTGGGGTGAGAGAGGGGCCCAGGGTCCAGCAGTCGCTCTCTGCGGTGGACGGCGGTAGCGACAAGCCCTGCCTCAACCCTCCCGAGAGAACAGGTTACGTAAAGCTCGGATGAAGCCAAGAGGGCCTGGCCCGCTGCTATCGAGAAGGGTGGCCGCTTTCCAAGCAGGCCCCAGCTGGCAAGGCCCCATCCGGGCCTTTGTTGGAGCCCCAGCAAGTGGCGGGGCAGGCCCCCCCGCCCGGCCGCCCTCCCTCTCTCCCCCAACCCCATGCTCCCCAACAATAGGGCTTGCTGGGTCTGCGGAGGCTCTTTGTCTCCCCCGGGCAGGGGGCGGGGAAGGCAGCTGGGGGCCTGGGCCGGGCTGAGGCAAGCAAGAGCCCCACACCCAAACCAACAGGCAGCGCCCCCGGGGCTCCTCTCTGGGGCTCTCAGAGACCGGCTGGGAACGCGGGGGCCTGAGGCTGCTTCACAGGAGCCGGACGGACAGAGACGGAGACCACCGAGAGGAGAGGGGCTGATGGGAACCGGGACCGCGAGCCGCCGGCTCACCTTGAAGTAGCCGCCCTCGTAGTAGGTGTTGGGGGGCCCGAAGATGGCCACCTCCCAGTTGTACAGGTCACCCTCGTCCACCAGGGTCACCCGGAAGCCCTCCACCGGCTCCTCCTGCAGCCCCTTGAGCTCGAGCAGCAGCGCCTTTTGCGAGCTGGGCACCAGCGGCCGGGCCATGGCGGCGGCGGCGGCGGGGCCCGGGGTCGGGGGCGCGCTGGGCCGCGGGGCCGCCGCGGAGGCGCGGGACGGGCCGGGCCGCGCGCCGGTCGGGGGGGCGCCGGGGCCGGGGCCGCCGCCGCCGCCTTCCTCCTCTACGCCGCCGCCGCCGCCGCCGCCGCCGCCGCCGCCGCCGCCACCGCTCGGGACCCCTGCGCGCTCCACTCGCTCTGGCGCCGCCGCCCGCCCGGGGCTCGCCTCGGCTTCGCCCGCGCGCCCCGCCCCACGCTGCGCCTGCGCACCGCCTCCGGCCCCCGACCGCGCCTGCGCGCCGCGGCGGGGCCCGGACTGAGCCTGCGCGCCCGCCCGCGGGGCACGCCGGGAAGTGGAGTCCCCGCCCCCCGGCCCGCCGAGCGCGCAGGCGCGACCGCCGGGAGGGGGGGGCCGAGCGCGCAGGCGCCTTGGCGCTTCCGACCCCCGGGAGGCCGCCGCCGCCCCCCGCTCGGACGAGCACCCCGGATTCCTGTGCGCGGGGAGGCGGGCAGGGCTGGGCTGCGTCGTCCCGGCACCGGCCGCTGGGCTTTTGGGGTCTTTTTTATGACGTCCCAGCGCGGGGTGGGGCCGGGGGCGGGGAATTGGGGAGCCGGGCCGGGGGCGGGGCGGGGTCCTCTGGCCCGGGCGGGGCGGATGCGGGCCGGCTCCCTTCTCGGGTGGTTCTGGGCGAGCGGAAAGGGAGGGCCGGCCGGCAGTGGGGAGGTGGGAGGCCAGGTTGAGAGCGCTCGGCGGGCGGTGCCTCTGTTTCCCCTCCGAGGAGCTGAGAGTAGGGCGGAGCTTGGGGCGGGGTGCGAAGGCCCCGCGAGCTTAGTGCGGGATCCGAGGTCGAGGCGGGGAGGAACCGCCCTGCTCGATTCAGTCCGACGGGGTGGAATCGAGATCCGCGAGACGCCCTCCCCAGAGAAGCTGGGGAGATTAGCGTATCCCGTTTTCAGCTTTCGTTCGCAGTACGGATTCAGCACCCGTCCCGGCCGAACCCCCAGACTGAGTCCCACTCTCAGACGAGCCCTGGCCCTGGCTGTGCCCTAATCTCCCCAGCTCTCCCTTCCGACGGCGCCCGGGCTCAGACCTGGCTGGTCCTCGGCCTAGACACACGCCCCCCTTGCCAGGACACTTGGGCGTGAGAATTGAGCGTGGCGCCCCGGCTTCCGTCCTCCACATCCTCGGGGTGACAGCTCCCCGTGAGGGTGGGCGTGGTGCTGTGGTCGCGCGCCGGGCACGCGGCTGCAGCCTTGCTGGCCAGCGTCAGGGCAGCCCACAGCTCCAGCGCCTTGGGTTGTGCCCAGGGGACCCCTTCCTCCAGGTGCCCCGACACCTGGCCCCTGGCCGCGGCCTAGCTGAGGACAGGCAGGTAAACCTGTCTGGGGCAAGGAAAGCCAGATTTCAACGACGGGAGAGGGACGGAGGACTCTGAGGGAGAGCCCTGGACCGAGTACGGCCCAAGGCTGGGGCCTTGACTTTCTCACCTCCGCCCTGCACCCTGGGGCACCTGGAGCAGGCCCCTCGTCAGTAAAAAGGACTGTGTGCCCTTTGCCAAGTGTTCCAGATGTTCTCACCCTCATTCTCTGCCTAGAGCACCAACGTCAGCATCGGCATGTGGCAGCTTGTCGATAAATAGGAATTAGAACTAATCATGGTTCTTCCAGACAGGTTTCCCAGGATCTCCCTATGTCAGCCCCACATCCCCATGCAGCATTGGGTGGGTGGGCCGGTTCCGGAAAGGTAAAGGGAGGTACTGGTTTATGGCTGCTCGAGCAGGTGCCACATGGGGCCTCATCCCCCAGGAAAGCCTGCTCTTTGGGCTCTGAAATCCTGGAGTGCTGGTCATCTAGGGTTTCTGCCATCTGGGTTTTCTGTCCACAGCACCTTGATTTCCTCTTGGCTTCCCATTCTTAGTCTGTAAGGCTCAAATTGGATTGACCTCCAATCCCTGGCAGTAGCCATCCAGTCAGAGCACTCCAGGCCCCCTGCTGCAGTGAGTTTGTTTAGGAACAGCATATGGCTCAGCCATCTAATGAATGCAGCTTTGGGACTTTTTCTGAGAACACTGGGCTCAGGTGGCTGAGCTGGGAGGAACTGGGCCTGGAGTAATGGGACCATCTCATCACCACAAGCCCTGTGAACGAAGTTGGCACTCAGGGAACCTGAGTCGATGGACAAGAAAGTGCCAATGACCCTGTGTGTGCTCCTGGATCCAGCCAGGCTGACCTTCCCTGAATGCTCCAAAGATGCAAGCTGATAAATTACTTTCGTTCTTATTAAGCTCGTTTGACTTGGACCTTCCATCACATGTTGCAGAAGAGCCCTGCATTCAGATCTAAGTTCTGCCACTACCTTGGAAATGGTCCTCAGATGCTAAGCTGGGTCTTAGTTTCTCTATCTGTAAGATGAGGTACATGAGATGATGTTTGAAAAGCTCTCAGCATAGACCCTGAAGATATTATGGACAGGCACACAATAACGTTTTGCTGCAATTATGCCAGTTGAGAAGGAAGACATGATCTCAGGAGGCAGGGGCTGCAGGAGTGAAGCAAAAGGATGCACAGGGGAGGATGTGGCCCTCAAGGGCAGGGGGAAATGGAGTCCAAAGACAAAGGCTTCAGGGCTAGTGTATTCTGGATGCAAAAGAACCGGCTTCAAGGCCAGCTCTGCCCCTTCTTGCGGGCTGTGCCCTCTGGGGCCGGTACTATGGTAGAGAATAATGCCCCCCATAGCCGTCCACATCCTACTCTCAGCCTGTGAATATGTTCCTTTATAGGACAAAAGGGACTTTGCAGATGGGATTAAGACTCTTGAGATGGGAAGGGGCACCTGGCTGGCTCAGTCAGTAGAGCATGCAAATCATTTCATTTTTATTTTTTAAAGATTTTATTTATTTGAGAGCGAGCTAGAGAGTGGCAGAGGGAGAGGGAAAGGGAGAAGCAGGCTCCCAGCTGAGCAGGGACCCTGGGATCATGACCTGAGCTGAAGGCAGACACTTAATTGCCTAATCGACTGAGCCATCCAGGTGCACCAAGCATGCAACTCTTGATTTCAGGGTCCTGAGTTCAGGCCCCACATTGGGCGTAGAGCTAACATTAAAAAAAAAAAAAAATCTTGAGATAGGGAGAGTATCTTGGTTAATCCAGGTGGGCCCTGTGAAATCTACCCCGCTCCCGAGAGAGTCAGAGTCAGAGAGATGGGCTGACCTGCCACTGCTGGCGGTGAGGATGGAGGGGGGCCGTGGGCCAGGGATGTGGGGCCTCTGGAAATGGGGTGGGGGGCAGGAGCCGGGTCTCCCTGGGGTGCCGGGGGGAACCAACCCTGCCCACGCCTGGGTTTTAGGACTTCAGACCCCAGACTGTCAGAGGATCAGTGTGTGTGGTTTGAGCCACTGTGTTTGTGGTGATTTGTTACAACAGCCATAGGACTTGAATGCACTTACATCTATGAGCTTCAAATTCTTCCATTGGAAAATTGATTGACTGTTCAGTGACACTGAACTGGGGCGCTGGGGATGCAGCAGTGAACAAAACTAGCAAAACCCCTCACCCTTGGGGAAATAGGGAGAGAGGTCATAAACAAGCTGGTAAATAAGTAGCAACAATAGCTGTGAAGGCAATGCACAGTGAGCATTAGCAGTGGGGGTGGGCGTTGGAGTGTTAATTTAGATAGTGGTCAGAGGAGGTGTCTCTCACGAGGTGGCATTTGAGCAGAGACCAGAGTGGAGTGAGGAAGCGAGCCCCATGGGTCTGGAGGAACAGTATGACAGAAAGAGGGAATTGCATGTACAAAGGCCCTGCGGTGGGGACAAGTGACTAGAGACCAGGGTGCCTGGGGCAGAGTGAGAGGACAGAGGCAAGAAAAGAAGCTGGGAAGTCTCCTGGGTCCGCTTTCTTGAGTGCTGGCTTTGTTCACAGGACTTGTGGTGACGGAATTCAGGCCCAGGTCCTCCCAGCTCAGCCACCTTAGAAAAAAAATGCCAGAGCTGCCCCTCATTGGCTATCCCCGAGTCACCCTGAGGACAGGGAGCCCGGAGCACTCGCATTGGCTGGTGGGGTCAGCCAGGTGGGCTGGACCAGTGTGCAGGAGGAGTGCCCAGGATGAAGCTGTGAAGGGAAATCAACAGGATGCAGAAAAGGGCCAGCTGGGGGGCAGGAGGAGGCATCCGGTCAGCTCCCCCAGATCTCGGTGGCCTGGGAGCTTCTACAGAGACCACAAAGGCCAGGGGAGCCCCAGGTTCGGGAGGCTGACTGGAGGGTCTGTCCTGGATATGGCAGGCCTGGGATGTCCTTGGGACATCGCCAGAAGACAGCCAGCAGGCAGTTGGCTCTCGAGGGCAGGGCAAGGGGCCCAAGCCATGCATTTGAGAATCCTTGGCGTCCAGGGGGTAACTGAAGCCATGGGCTGGTGAGGTGCAGAGTGAGGAGGATGCGTGAGGAGAGAGGAGAGCCAGGAGGCCATGTTCCCCCAAGGAAGCTGAGCTAGGACGAGGAGCCTTCTGGGGGGAAGTGGGGAAACCACTGTGGGGCGGGTGCATTTGGAGAGCGGGGGAGAGGGTGCTGCCAGAAGAGGGAGGTTTGCAGTGTTACGCGGCCCACACTGCCGTGAGGTTGAGGTCAGCTAAGGAGGTCATGTCAGCTTCCCAGGACTCTGTTGGCTGGCAGAGGTCGAGCCAGGATCATGACACACGGGACTTCTGGACCCAAGACCAAGCAGCCAGGCGACCAGGGAGGCCGTGGGGGGCAGTGGTCCTGGCTGGGGTTGGCCTCAGTCTGATCCGGGGGGCCCTGAAGCATGAGCTGCCCGGAGTTCCCTCCACCTGAGACAAGGGGGCTGGCTCATGTACGCCCTGGTCCTCACTCATCGGTGACACCTGCCCCACACGGAGGGGCGGGGCCTCCCGGGCCGTGTGGCTCCGCTGCTGAGGGAGACACCCACCGCACACTGTCCACCCTGGCTTCCGATGACTAGGAGGGACCGCCCCAGGGACCACGGAGCTGGCCCGCGGTGGCCTTGGCCTGTGAGTCCCGGGGAGCTGCCCGCCCTGCATCCCTGTCTTGGCTTCCGGGACAGTTGTGCACGTGACACGGATGGTCCGCCTGTCTGCAGGCCCCGCACTTGCTCCCCGCACTTGCTGCCCAGCCCTGTGGTGGCCACGTGGCAGACACGTCCGTGTGGGGACTCCTGTGTGGGGACCCAGGACGGGTTAGAATTCTGACAGCTACTGTGTGTTGAGCTTGCTGCACGATGTATGACCCGACAACTCTGTGGCTGAAAACAAGAATTTGCTTAGTTCCTGCATCCGCAAAGCAGGAGTTATCCGTCACCTGGGCTTCCTCACAACATGGCTGCTGGGCGACTCGGTGAGCCCCCGGTGGCCGTGGCACGCGCCACCTTTTGTGACCTCGCCGTGGAAATCGTGTAATGTCACAAAAGCCACTCACGTGCAAGGGAAGGGAATGCAGATTCCACGTCTCCGATCTGCCTTCCGAGGGGAAAGTTGTGGAGGATCGTGTGGGAACGGAAACGTTGCTGTGGTTGTTTTTGGAAAATAGCAGCCACAACTCACCGGTTCCCTGATTGCCTGGTCTGTGCTGGGGGTACCAGGGACTGGGAAATGGGGAGATGAGGTGGTCCTGGCCAGCAGTAGCTTGTAAAGGGGTTAAACTCTGTTCCCGTGGGGTCTCCCTCAATCAGAACCGTGGCTGTCCTGGGTCCCATTTACCGGAGCTGGAGGCTGAGTATGAAGTCACTGGCCAGCAGTCATTCTGGGCTGGGAATCTGACCATGGCCTCCCTCCTGCTCCCAGTGGGCTTCCCTGTGGAAGAAGCCATCCCCTTGGAGGGGAGGAGGGATGCCCAGTGGGTGCCCGGAGAGCAGCGACTGGACGAAGTTCCCAGGCGTGTGTGGATTCTGGGTGGGCTGACGGCAGGTGGTGCAGGTGGTGTGGTGTGAGGGTTCCAGAGTGGGCCCCTTGCTGGTAGGGTGACCCTGCACCTCTCTGGGCCTCGATTTCCCCATCTGCCAAACCTGGGTAGTCACTTCCCTTCCTCAGAGGGCATGTAAGACCTCGTAGGGCTCACCCACGTTGGCTGTTTCCACCATCACTGTCGCGATGACCTGCCCAGTGGACCCCTTCCTTTGACAGCTGGGGAACCCGAGGCCCAGGGTGGAAGCACTTGGGCACTTGCAGAGAGCAGGGCCTCCTGGGCCTCAGGGTTGTGAGTCCAGGGCCCGACACTGGGCTTCCATAAAGTGGAGTCCAGGGGCGCCTTGGCATTTCCAGGCGGCCAGGCTTGCCCCCAAGCAGCACTGAGGGGGTTGCAGCTGAGGCTGGAGCGGAGAAGCATTTCCGCAGACCCGGGTCGGGGTGGGGGAGCGGACCCGGGACGGGGTGGGGGAGCGGACTCGGGACGGGGTGGGGAGCACACACGGGTCGGGGTGGGGAGCAGGGGGAGCAGAGCCGGGAC
>NC_138369.1:107276-128474 GCF_054177405.1 Leptonychotes weddellii | reverse complement strand
AGACTCGGGACGGGGTGGGGAGCACACACGGGACGGGGTGGGGAGCAGGGGGAGCAGACCCGGGACGGGGTGGGGGAGCACACACAGGACGGGGTGGGGGAGCAGACCCGGGACGGGGTGGGGAGCACACACGGGACGGGGTGGGGGAGCACACACGGGACGGGGTGGGCAGCAGACACGGGATGGGGTAGGGGATGCGGCAGAGGAGCAGACACACACTCCAGGTCAGCCTGGAGAACAGACTTTATTACTCTGAGGAGAGAGGGCCCTTTGCGGGGGTGCAGGGAGGGCGTGCCCACTTCCTGGGACCCCTGGCTTCCCCTCTGAAGGGACTGGGGCATGATTCCAGGTTGCAAGGTGGGTGTGGGGAGGACTCCCTGCACCCCCCTGCATGTAGGGACTGTCCAGTCCTGGCCCCAAACCCGTGTTCTGCCCAGGAGCAGGTGGCGACGACCCCCAGCTGTGTAGGTGGAGGAGGGGCAGGTAAGGTGTGCGGGGGCGGGGGGCGCGCTCAGGCCACCGGCTTGACCTTGGCGATGAAGAGAGCAGCGGCCTTCTCCAGGAACTCCTCCCGGGTCATTGGGGAGCTGGGCCGCCGAGCCACCAGGGCGCGGTCCATGGCCAGTGCCAGGCTGTCGGGGCCCAGGCGCGAGCCGGCCTCCAGGTAGCGGGCGGGCACAGCACCTCCATCGCTGGCCTGCAGGGCCCCCTCCAGGGTGTCCAGCACGGCCTGGCCCACGCGTCGGTCCGCCACAGCCAGGGCGGGGTCCTCCAGCAGCCGGTAGAGGGCGCTGGCCCGCGCCACGAACTCCAGCAGCACGAAGCAGGTGAGCATGCCGGCGCGGAAGACGTCCAGCGGCACAGCCTCGTGGTCCCGGCACTGGATCTTGTGCAGCAGGGGCGCCACGACCTCCTCGGGGGCTTCCCCGTCCCGGCAGATGCGTTTGAGCAGCTCGCTGTAGGTGCGCCCATCCAGCCCTGGCTTCTTCTTGCGCCCACTGGCGCTCAGGCACTCGTAGGCCACGCTGACGTTGTTGTTGAAGGCCGTCCTGTAGGAGGACGGGAGTGTTGGGCCAGCTGGGCAGAGCCCCGCACAGCCCACGGCCCCCTTGCCCGCCTGCCAGCCCCAGGGCCTTTGCACAGGCGGTGTCCTTTGCCT
The DNA here is from genome assembly GCF_054177405.1 of Leptonychotes weddellii. NCBI lineage: Eukaryota > Metazoa > Chordata > Mammalia > Carnivora > Phocidae > Leptonychotes > Leptonychotes weddellii. Next base: position 127,315 of record NC_138369.1, on the reverse strand, counting down.
GGAGTGCCCTTCCCCCAGGTCTCCCCATGGCTCCTCCAGCTCCTCCCAGTCTTTGCTCAAGTGTCACCTTTTCAGTGCCCCCCCCGCCGCCTCCTCTCTTTTTCTTCACGGCAGTTACCACCATCTTAGTGTAAGATGTTCTCAGGATGAAGTTTCATGTCCTTCGGAACGTCAGCCCAGGAGCACACATCAGGGAGTTTATGCACAGCCCCCAGTGCCTAGAACATGGCCTGCACACGGCAAGTGCTCTATGAACATCTGCTGAGCTGGCTAGTGGGCATTGCCCCGCGGGGCTCTCCCACTGCCCCCCAACCATGCCACTCACACTACGGGGTGGTCACTCCTGGCATTTAATGTGCATTAACTTGTTTCACACTGGCTGAGTCAGCAAACTACGCCCATGGGTCATATCCGGCCCACCGCCTAGTTTGTAAATAAAGTTTTACTGGCACATGGTCTCATCCAACCACTGACATGCCACTTGGGGTTGCTTTCCTGCTGCAAAGGCAGAGCTGAATGGTTGCAACACGGATTGACCCACAAAACTGAAAATACGACCTGTTCTTATATGGGAAAGTCTGCCTTCCTTGCTATCTGCTTTGAGGCGGGCATGATTCTTTGCCCCAGAAGAGCCCGAGGCTCTACTATGTGGCCTGGCTGTGCTGTGAGCTTCACGAGCAGATTTGGGGAGCGTGGTGGTTAAGAGGGCTGCAGGGTGAGCCTGGGGGGCTGGTTAGCCTGGCCTGTAGCCCAGCACTAGCATGGCTGGTGGTCCTTTGGCATTTCCACCATGACCAAAAGGTAGTGAGGCTCGTTGGGGGCTCACGGTTGGGCCGAGGGTCCCAGGGAGGAGGGGGTGAGCCAACCCTTTCTGGGAGCTCGGCTCCATGGTAAGGGAAGGCACATGTGGCTCCATTCACCTCCCGTGGGACCTGGGCACACTGTCTCACCTTTCCGTGGGCCAGCAAGCAGTTGAGCCCAGGCTAGTACACACCGGCTAGCACACTGTAGATGCCCAGGACAGGCCGGCCACTCTGGCCAGCGCCGCTGCCCCATGCGGGGCTTACGATGCATGTGCTGACCCAGCGAGCTCTGTGCATCAGAGGAGGAAACTGTGGCCCAGAGGTACAAGAACAGCAGGCTGTGGGGGTCTCCCTCCCAGCTGGGACTCAGTTCTCAGTCCGTCCGGCTATAAACCCCTTTTCCTTCTCATTCGTTGGGCCCTTGCGACGTGCTGGGACTGGTGTAAGTGAGACCAGTGCTGGGAAGCTCCTCGGGCGCTCCCTCCCGCTATCTCCCCCGTCACCTAATGCATTAGCTGGCTGATGCCTCAAACCAACTCTCTGCAGGAACTCTGAACGTTAATTCCCTTCACCAGGAAGGGGGGAGGTCCGCTGTGAACACACGTGCTGGTCACTAGTGCTCTGCCAACTAGCCATCCTGCGTAACAAATCACCCAAACCCAGCAGCCTGAGATGGCAGCAGATGTTGCTGGACCACCGAGGCAGTGGCTCAGGGTCTGCCCGCCCTCTGAAGGCGCACACGCCTGGGCCTCGGTCCCCAGCCCACGGCGTCTCCAGAGCCCTCCCCACACGATGGCCGTGCACCAGGAGGGGACACAGAGGCCATTGCCCGCCACGCGACCATACCCAATGGGGGTGCAGGCCGGCCCCATCTGATGTGGGAGGTGAGGACTGGCGGGCCTCCTGAAGGCTGGCCCCCCCTCTGAAGTGAGGATGAACCACAGGACTTTGTTCCGCCAAGAGATGGGCATGGAAGCCACACGTGGTCCACTTCCGAGGCAAGTTGTGAGAGCTACAGTGAGTCCCTGGGGTCCACTCCCCGTTGCCATGCTTGGGTAAACTCCCAGTGCGTGTGTGAGGGCAGTCCCCTGGGCCTCCGCCTCGTGCTGCGGGAAGCAGTCCTTTGTGTTGGGGCCACCGAGGTCTCAGAGCTGTTACTGCCACGTGACACAGCTTGTCCCGATACAAACATGGTCCACAATTCATCCAACTCTGGGCCGCGATGCCTCTTCTCCAGCAGCCTGGTCTGCCCTCCAGGTGAGCGAATTCCCTCCTCTCTAGAGGCTGGGGCCTGGCGGGCAAGACCCCCGTGCCGTTTGGTTCCCATGTTCACCGAGTGCCTTCTGGGAGCACAGCTCTGTCCCTGGACCCCACCTGGACCGACGCTCGGGTTCTGGTCACTGGAGAGCGAGGGTCCCCATCCCTGCCTCTCAGGGTTCTCATGAGCCAAGTACTTAAAACAGGGCCTGGCACGTGGAGGGGTCCCTCCTGCACTCAGCGTAGGCTGTGACCAGGGCGGGACTCAGTGGGCTACCCATACGCTGTTTGCCTTACACTCCTGGCCTCATGAGGCAGGAAGACACGCAGAGGGGTAATCACAGCCCTACGAGATCTGAGCTGATGGGAAAGACGCTGAGGAAGGTGACACCCAACCTCTAGGCTGCTGGCCGCGGGTCTGCAGCTCCCCGGGGACCCCCACACAGTTCCCGGCGGCCACCAGGGAGCACCTGCTCTGTCCGCGGGATCGCCGGGCTCTGGGACTTGGCTTCCCCATTTGTGACGCGGGGACTGGGGCTCCACTGAGGGCCCCACCGTATCAGCTCCCACCCAGAGCACTAGAGTGAGCATTTGCTTAGATAATACCTACGTGAGAGTGTGTCGACTATTTCTGGAGTGAGACACGGAAACGTTTCACTTTAGCCCAGGGGTTCTCCATGGGGGTGACTCCTGGTGAGATCTGGGGGCACTTTTGGGTGTTATCACTTGGGGGGAGGTGGGGGCCAGGAAGGCTGCTCAACACCCCACAGTGCTCAGGAGGGCCTGGCCCAGACTGAGCTGAGGAACCTGGACTTGGGGGTGCCCTTTCGAAGGTTTTCCCAGGTCAGGGGGGCCTGCAGGAAGGGCACCCTGGCTGTTACTACTAGCATTGTGGTGGCTCAGAGGCCTTGGGGGTGAGGGGGCCACACTGTCCAGACTGGACTCTGTACCCGCCCCTTAGTGACCATGCAGCCCTCAGCAAGTCTCACAAACATGGTTTTTATGCCCTTGGGGCCTTGAGGCTGGCAGGGGGGTGGTCGATTGCACCTGCGGCCACCATCTCCAGTCCCTCCCGGAGACCAACACTTGCGATCCGCACAAAACAGAGGAAAAGGAATTTTGGATGACTTCTCCCCAGATCTTTCATGCTGATGAGGCCCTCAAGAACAGCTCCCAGGTGGCCCAGTCAGCCCCTCCTCGTCAGACGGGGCACCTGCTTTCCACACTGGCACTTGCCTGGCCTGGCTTCTGCTTTTGGCCCCTCAGGCTAGGTTCAGGGGCTCCTGATGGGGACCCTGTCTTCTGAGCTAGCCACTGGCTCCGTCTCTGGGGGGGGCAGGTGGCGCCCGCCACTCCCCTATTCACTCCGCCCTCTGTGCCCCTCCAGCTCCGAAGTGCCTCCAACCCACGGCTCCAACACCCCTGCAGTGCAGTGAGCCGAGTCCCCCCAAAATGCATGTCTATCTGGAACCTGTGAGGGTGACCTTATTTGGAAATAGGGTCTTTGCAGATGTAATTTGTTCAGGATCTGGAGATGAGATGAGGTAACCCTAAATCCAAGGGTCCTTAAAATAGAAAGAAAAAGACACAGAGACACAGAGGAGGACACAGGCAGGCACCGGAGGGATGCGGCCACATGCCGAGGGACACCTGGAGACCCCAGGAGCTGGGAGAGGCAGGAGGGACCCTCCCCTGGAGCCCCCGGAGGGAGGGCAGCCTTGTGACAGCTTGATCTCAGACTTTCAGCCTCCAGAACTGTGAGAGAATAAATTTCTCCCCCCCCACCTTTTTAAAGATTTTTAAGTAATTTCTACACACAACGTGGGGCTTGAACTTAAAACCCTGAGATCAAGAGTCACACCCTCTACCGACCCAGTCAGCCAGGTGCCCCACATTTCTGTTGTTTTAAGCCACCAAGCTCGTGGTAATTTGTTACAGCCGCCACAGGACATGAATACAGCTCTCCTGGCCCTAAATCCAACAGGCACTTGTCGGCCCTCGTCTATGGGCCACTGGATACGGGACTGCCGCCAGCCCACCACAGGGTGCCTCTGCGTGGATTAGGAAGAAACTGCAAAAAGCCTTCATAGACATATCCTCATTTGTGACTGTCTATAGGTGAGTGGCTTGTGCAGTGCTTGGCCTGAACAACCGTACATGGTGGCCCAGCCACTGACGACTTTTCCCCTTTGGAAGATGTTCCACGACGCCATTCTCTTCTAGTTCCCTCCTTCATGTCTGGTTGGCCTGATCGTGCTTTTCTTGTGGGTTCTCTGAGGCTGGGGCTCCTCAGGGTTGGGTCCCAGGCTTTTCTTGGTTCTCCTGAGGCCTTCACAACCCCTTCTGGCGGACAACCTCCTGTCCCACTTGCAGAGCCACCTGTCCACCCTCCAGCTGCAGGGTTCTCCCAGCTGCCCGACTTAAGAGTCCCCAAGCAACCCTGGACACTTCCTCCATATCAGTGACCTCCCATCTCAGTGGGCAGCCCCATGGACGACCTAGGACTGTCTCTGCATACTTCTTTCCCACCCTTGCCCCTGCAAACCCAGCAGCGCGACCTTCAGCGCACATGGATGCTCTGCTCAGATTCCCACCCTCCACACCCCTTCCCATACCTGAGACCCCTCCCCAGCTTCCCAGTGCTGTCCTTATGGTCTGTACTCTGACTCTCCTGGGAGGGCTGCCGAAAGGTGGGCAGGTGCTGGAAGCACAGCGGGGAATCGCCTGGTGATCAGGCTGGAATGTTCCCTTGCTTGGTTTCCTCTCCCTTCCTGGGTTCTCCTGGGAGCACTCCCTTGTAACATTACCCACGCATGAATGCTTGCCTCAGGTTCTGCTTCTAGGGACCCCTCCCCACCAGCCAAGGCCCAGCCCACCCACATCCAGTCATGACCTCACCTGGTTGATGTTGCATGTCAGAAAGCTCCTCAATCCATCTCATGTGGACCATTCATTCAATACATATTCCTCAATCACCTTTCGTGGGCTCAGAACTGTTGGGGGGGCACGTGTAGGGGGGCAGGCTCCATCCCCCCCACCCCCCCACCGTGCTTCAGCCACAGAAAGGCTGAGGAGCCTGTGGGTCCCACACGGCAGCTTTATGGCCTCCAGGCCAGTGCACCTGCCCGCCTCGTGCCTGCAGCCCCTTTTCCTGTGCGTGAAGCAGGCCTCTTTCTGGACACCCCTCCTGCCCGCTGGGCGCTGCCTCCGGGGGTACGGGCCTCGGGTGACTGAGCTGTTCTCAGCCCTGTAAATATCCACTTTCTGGCTCAATGGATGGGATCGCAACGCCGCCAGTAACAAGGCATTTAAAGAAAAACCTAGTTTGGAAGGACCTGGCTCGGAGGACCAGCTCTGTGACTTTGGGTCCTCTCTGGGCTCCGCGATTTTTAAAAGTGGGGAGGGCTGCAAGGGGGCACTGAGCACCTGCAGAAAGGCATCACAAAAGACCGGCCCCCCGCGCTCTGGGCCCACCCCGCGCCAGGAGGCGTGCGGACTACAGTGCCCAGCGTGCCCGCGGGCAGCACGCCGGGGCTCCAGGCCCGCAGCGGCCCCGCCCCGCCCCGGCCCGGCCCAGCCCCGCACCTCTGGGAGTGGTGAGCCAGGCGAAGGTGCCACAGCGCGCGGCCCAGGCGCTGCTGCTGCAGCAGGAGCTGGCCTGGGGGCTCCCCGGCGCCGCCGTTTGCAGGCGAGCGCAAGCCCATGTTCTCGAAGTAGTGCGCCAGGAAGGCGATCGGCTCCTCGGGCCGCGCCTCCAGCACCTTCAGCAGGGCCGCGCGCAGCATCTCCGTCACGCCGACCTGCCGCAGGAAGTCCTCCTCACTCTCGGCCGTTGCTGCTGCTCGGGACACCGCCGGCCGCCCGCTGTCGACAAAACTGGCCGCCGGAGCCACGGCCGGCCGCCGCTTCTCCACTGCCGCCATCTTCGTTGCGGGCAACGGGACCGGAAGCGCCGCCGTATTCCACAGTGCGCTGGCGCCTCGGGGCGGCCATCTTGGTTAAGGGCAGGGGGCGCCCGGATTCCGCTGGAGACTCTGACAAATAACCAGACCAGGCTACCCCCGCCCCCCCCCCCCCCAGGCTCTCATCGGCATTCTTCCTCCGGTTCCTCTTTGCGTGTGCTGGTTAGCTTTCCGAGCTTAGGCCCGGAACCTGAATTTTGCCAGACTCCAAAACGGCTCTCTAGGAAGGGCATGGTGTTTGGCCTGAAGCCGGATTGTAGTGGGCGAGTCCTTCATTAGCATGGTCCCCTAGCAACCAGTCTCCTTGGTTATCTGGGTAGCCAGGCGGAGCATGCGCAGGGATGGTTCCAACTCCGGGACTGAGCGCCGACCCTGCCCCGCTTTCTGATTTTCCTCTGAGCCTTTGTGCTCAGTCTGGCCTTCAGCCCGGTGCGGTCTCCGTCTGAGTTTATGGATCACCCCGTGGGGAGAGGTCTCCTTTCCCCCGCCAGCCACCCGCCAGGCTGAGTTAGGGGGTCTGCTCTGGGTTCTCATGGCTCGCCGAATGAGTGGACCACCTGAGGTCCCCAGTTCCCCGCCCCATGCTGTTACCTTTCCTCACCACCAGAGGGATCTTTCTCACCACAGCCTCTGCAGCTCTGAACTCTCCCATAGCTCCCCAGTGCCCGCAGCGGAATCCCCAGCTTTCATCTGCTGATCTGATTCCCAGACTCCTCCTCGCCTCTCCCCCACCCGACCGACTTAGCTCCCAAGCCACCCCAAGAGAGAGAAAATTTCCTTTAACAAGCCACTTCTGTGTCTTGTCCACACTGTCCACCCCCTCAACTTTCCCCATTTCTTTTGAGGACTTCTAGTTATTCCTTAGGTGTCCCCCCATCCGGGGAAAGGTACAAGCTGTGTTCTCCCCACCGCAGGCAGAACCCACGCTCCCTGTTGCTCCCTTTCCCCAGACCTGGCCAAGTAGGGGTTGGGGGTCCTGTCCATCCTCATCTCTTGGGGGAGTCTCCCAGTGCAGAGGGTAGCTGGAGCTGTATGGAAGATTCCAGCATCCTTGTAACACCACAGAAACCACTGAGGTCAGACCAGATGCTCTTTATTCTCCAGCTCTGGACCATTGCTGGGGGGGGGGGGGTCCTCAGGGGCTCCACTGAGGGGAAACTCAGATGCTGGCCATCAGGGTAAGGGGCTAATGGTCAGCTCTCAACCATGTAGGTCCAGAACCCTGCAGTTGTCCTCTGGTTGCAACTGTGTGGAAGGAAAGGCAGGCCAGTCCCCCTCAATCCGTCCAGGTGGGGCAGGGGGCCCAGAGGAGCCGGTGGGCTTGGTTGTCACTGGGTGGGCCTGCAGTGTTTCCACAGGCGATAGGTGAGGAACACCGAGAAGAGCAGCCCCAGCACCAAGCTGCCCATCCACAGGGCTGGGGGTGTTGTCTGGGAGCCTGGAGAAGGAAGCGTCAGGAGTTCTGAGCACCTCTTTGCAGGTGTGGGGGAGAAGCTCACAAGAATCTGCTAGGGGCTTCCACAGTTACTGAGTTCCCTGAGATTTTGCAAAGGACTTCATGGTTTAGAGTGTCTTTTGAAGTGTATAAAAACTGCTGAAATATCCAAAGGACTTCTGGAGTGGATCTTTTGAAAGGCACATAGGACCTTATGGTTGGAAGTGAGTTGGCTGCCCACCACGCCTGTTTGAAATATGGCTCATCCGAATGCAACATGCTGTTAGTGTAATTACACACATTTTGAAGACTTAGTTTAAAAAAAAAAAAAGAAAAGAATGTAAAATGTCTCATTTATATTTCTAAATGTGGCTACTGGAAAATTTGAAACTACCTAAGTGGCTCTATTCTATTTCTATCCTACAGGCTGTTGTGGGTTGTACAGGTTAGAGTTTACGGAGTGCTGTGAAATCTAGAGTTTCTGAAATTGGCAGTCCTCACAGTGCCAAGTAACTGGAATCTTCCACCGTTAGGGAAGCCCACTGGACAACTGGGGAGACTGAAGCTGGGCAGGCCCATCCCTTGTCTGAGGTCTTGATGCCAGGCTTCCCTCCCTCTGAGGTTCCCCCGGACCCCTCCCTAGCCCCCAGAACTCACAGATTTCCGGGACCAGGTACAGGCTGGCCATCTGTCCCCCTGGGTCCAGGCGACACCGAAACCAGCCTTCAGGGCTGCAGCTGGCCCAGGGCACGCTCAGCCAAGCCTGGGCCCCAGCCTCCCACCTTTGGTAGGCTTCCAGACCCCCGGGGGCCTGGGTCCAGCCCACTGCCACACCGGGGTCACAGACAGCCTCACAAAATAGCTCCAGACCCCCTGCTACTGGTGACTGGCGGATCTCAGGGTGGCAGGGCCTGGTGGAGCTGTTCCCTGGTGGGGGTCCTGGACTCTCGGAGCTGTGGGTGGAGCTCAGCTCTGGGATGGCCTCGGCAGAGGTCGTGACAGGGGGCTCCGGGGAGGTCAGCCTGTGCAGGACTGGAAAACAAGGTGATGGTTTTTCTCCTGCCCCAGGCTCCCTCTTCTGCCCGTCTCTCCGTTTAGACCATGGGGTAGGACCAGAACCGCTGAAGCCCCATCCTGGGCCACTTGGGCAAATCAAAGGGTATCCCAGTGGGTAGGAGCGGGGTCAGGGTCTGTCTTGGTCCCCTCCCCACTCTGGGTGAGCTTCTGAATGTCTGCGTGTCAGTTTCCTCAACTGTATAGGGGGTGAGAGCCACATCCTGGGAGTTGCCATGGAGAGTGATCAGAGTGCACGTTGGTGAGTCCTGGATTTTATAAATTACAGGACTGGGAGGTAGAGAGGGGAAGGTGCTCCCTGGCAAAGGGAAGGGGTGCTCCATTCCTTGTGGTACAGATGGGGAGACTGAGGATCCAGGAGGGGATTTGTCCATCCTACCATGAAATGTCTTTCAAATCCAGTGGCCTCTCTGGCCTCCCACCGCACCCTACCTGCCCCCCCTTCCAGTCCCCTGGGAGCTCCCTTGCTCCATCCCCACCCCTGATGACCCCATGTGCATTAACATGAATTTCAGGGTGCCCTGCTGGAGAAGGAATTTGTGCTTCTTTAGTGAGAGGTTGCTGGGGGCTTCATGATGTGGACAGTGCCTGTCCCACATTAGACATGTTTGTTAAATTAATAATGTCTGACACGAACTGAGCACCTACTGTGTCCTCAACCCCAAGTTAAATGTTTTCATTTGTTCATTCAGCAAGTAGTTATTGTGTACCTGCTCTGTGCTGGGCACTATGGTTTCATCCATCCATCCATCCATCCATCCATCCATCCATCCATCCATCCAGAATGTATGTGTTGAATACCTACTCTGCGCTGGGCACTGTTTTAGCCACTGGGGACATAGCCACGAACAAGACATATTCCTTTCTCAGTGAAGCCAAGAGTAGGGGATACAGACAATGGGAAAAATGAGCAGAAAATGCAGGATGCCATATATTGATAAAAGGTGTCAAAAAACATACAATAGGAGAAAGGGCTTGTGTGTGTGTGTGCATATGTGTGTGTGTATATATCTATGTGTACGAGGTAGTAAGGATACTTTGACCCTTTAGACAGGTCAGGAGAAGGCTCACAGGAAGGTGAGTGAGGGAGCAATGGAGAGAGCTAGGGGAAGAGCATTCCCAGTGGAGGTGGAGCATATGTAAAGGTCCTGGGGCAGGACCATGCCTGGCCTGTTGGAGGAGCAGCTGGGAGGCTCATGTGGCCGGAGCAGAGTGATGGGGGGAGACGGAGGAGGTGAGGGCAGGTGGTTCATGGCCCTGTGGACATGGGAGGATTTGGGTTTGTACCCCGAGGGAGGTAGGAACCTTGAAGGACTGTGGGCAAAGCAGGACAGGATCTTAGGGGTCCAGCACAGGGTAGGTGCTCAGTTAACCTGTTGAATGGCTGAATAAACTTATGAGGAGTATCACACTGGAGGCATGTGGGATTCCCCTGCTGTGGCTGCTGGCTGCTGTGGGTATTGTGACCGATTCAGACTGGGACACTGGGGGCGGGGGGGGGGGGGGCGGAGCCAGGATTCCAGAAGAGCCCCTGGGCACCACTCATCAAGGCTCATAGGAGCTGGGTGGGGGGACTTCACCTACTTCCTGGGGCACTGAGTGCAGGCTGGCCAGAACCCCGAAGACTCACCTGGAATGGCCCGCTGGTAGCTCAGCTTCAGGCCAGGTAGTTTCATGGTTGCTCGGCAGCGGAGGGTGAGTGGGGTGGGGGTCTCCAGCGGGGGCAGCACCCAGCGCTCTGTTACCCGAAGCAGCTGGTCCTCACCCTGCTGGGGCTCCTCCTCCACATCCCGGCCCAGGGCCTGCACCCCCTCCAGTTCCTGGTCCCCCAGGAGCAGGGACAAGGAGAGGGCCTCAGGGCTGGCAGGTGTGATGTTATGGGCGGTGCAGGCCACTTCTCGGTCCTGCTTGGCCACCAGGGCTACTGGGGAGACAGTCAGCTGGTCTGGGAATGCTGTGGACAGAGGGTGTGAGCTGGGCGGGCCGAGCCCATACTGTCAGTACTGGGCCCTGAGGAGGGGGCTTGGGGTGGGGCCAAGGGGTGAGTGGGGACTGCTGGTGCGTGGGGTCAGGGGAAGACCCAGCGGCCACAGCTTGTGTGTCTAGAATGTCAAGTACTGGAGACAGGTCCAGAGCAGAAAGAGTGGGGGTCAGGTAGGGGGAGGAGGGATGATGAAGGGAAGAAATGGATTGCAGAGCGACATGGGTGGAGCTGATACAGCCTTTGAGCTGGGGGGCAGGGTGGGCAATCTGGGAAGGCTCCCAGGAACAGGTGGTATTGGTAGGGAGGTAAGGCAGGGTTGCTGGGTGGCCAGAAGGTGCACAGGCGGCGGGGAGGGGTGGGAGCTCACCGAACACCAGGAGCTGCACGGTCTGCTGGAAGGTGACGGCCCCGCAGGAGCCCACGCACACGCGGGTGCCGGCCGCGGACAGGGACGCATTGCGCACGGAGAGGACACTGCTGCCCGCGTCCGACCGCACGGCGCCCAGGCTGGTGTCCAGGCCCCGCCACTGCACCGAGCGGGTCCTGTGGTCAGGGCAGACCAGCCGGCAGGTGAGCTGCTGAGACCCGCCCAAGGACACTGCCACCACGGAGTCTGGGGGCTCCACCTCCAAGTGCCCACCTGCGGGCAGACGGCGCTCTCAGCCCCGCCCCCCGCCCCCCGCCCCCAGCCGCGGGTCCCGGCCCCAGACCCCCCAGCCTGAGCTTCCCCCCCACTGCCCTTCGCCCGGCCTCCTCCGAGACCCCCCACCGTACGGTCCTCCGCACCTTCCCCGAGCCACCGCACCGCCCTGCTGCGAGCCTTCCCTCGGTCCCAGCCCTCCCCTCTCTTCTAAACTCACTGCCCTAACGAAGCCCCCTCCCTTGCTCACCCTGGCCTCGTTGGAGGAGCCCCAGGAAGAAGGGAAACAGGAGGGCGAGACTCTGCTCCATGCTCGGTGTCGGCTCTGTCCTCTGCCCGCCGGGGACGCGCCTTAAATAGCGGTGCCCCCGGCTCTTTTCCGCCGCCCCGTCCTCCAGCTGCTCCCCGGGGCTTTCCCGAGGGGATTTCCCGCCCTGACCCCGACCCTGGAGGCGACAGAGAGGCAGGAGCCGGGGGCCAGGGTTGGCGGGGACCCAGCATCCAAGGTCAGAACAGACGGGGCGGGAAGGTGTGAGCGGACTCCACTTTGAGGGATGGGAAGATTGGAAGATGGAGGCCACAGAGGGGCGGCGGTCCAAGTCCACCGTATGGAAATCGGAACCAGACCCGGGGTTGGCGGCACCCCGAGCCGCCCCGACGGCCGTGCGATCTCAGCCTCCACTGCCTGGAGCGGCTGAGCCGGGGCGACGGAGAGCAGCCTTCTTCCAGCGCGGAAGTGCGGAGCTGGGGGGGCGGGGCAGGTTCTCCTTGGGTGGGGCCTCCTGCGGGTGAGGGTCTCTGGGGTGGGGGGGTCACCTGGAGGTGGGGGGCTTTCGGGGGGGAGGGTCCTCTGGGGGTGGGGTCTCCTGCGGGTGAGCGTCTCTGGGGTGGTAGTCCCCTGGGGGTGGGGGGCTCCTGGGAGTGGAACCTCCTGGAAGAAGAGTCCTTCATGGGTGAGGATCTTGTGGGGGTGATGGGGGTCTTCTAGGGGTCACATTCTCTTCGATGTGAGGGTCTCCTGGGACTGATGGAGCTGAGACACTTCACCACCTACCTCTGAGCTTGTCTCTCCTCGGTAAAACAGCTAGGGCTGTGGGACACTGGGAACTCAGGGTAGGGGGCTGCCTCCCTGCCCTGTTCCACACAGGGATTGAGGTCTACAGGGGAAGACCAGGAAGGGACTCTGGCCCGGCTGCCCACTCACAGCTGTCATCAGTGAGTCCTGAGATATCCATCCACCTTTTTCTCCTTGCCCCTCAGCCTGGCCTCATTTCTCTGTCCTTCATGGCCGTGTACCACCCAGCACCCAGAGTGGTTTTAGAAACACCTTTCTGAGCATGCTGACACCCCAAGGCTGCCTGTGGCACAAAGGAGAGAAGCCTCGCAGGATTGGGAAGCCTCAGGGCCTCGGCAAGGCTGTGCACTCACTCACCCTGTCCAGTCTCTGCCCAAATGTTGCCTCCTCAGAGTCTTCCCCAACCAGCTTCACTCCTCCCCACCTCCCCACTTCCCCCCCCCCCCCCCGCTGCATTTTCCTTGTAGCCCTTAATGACGTCATGTAGCTAAAACCTCATTTCCCATTTACTGGAGGTAGATCTTATCTGTTGTGCAGTGCCACCCCACGACCCCAGACCCCATGCACAGCAGGCATGCAGGAAGAAAAGAATGGAGGGTCCTGGTGTGCTTCAGGTCGACCTCAGTGTGTGGCTGGTGCCTCGCTTGCCCTGGCTGGGGAATAAAAGGAGGGGCAGTCGGGCAATGAAGGGTCGAACCTCACTAGCTCTGCATCTGGGCCTCCTTCGTGTCTTACTTGCCAGAGGCGGAAGCTGAGGGGTGAGAGGAGGGGCTGGGAGCAGAGGGGGGAAACTGAGGCCTCGGTGAGGCAAGGGTCCACCTGTGTGAACTTGGGAGTCCTGTTTTCCTTGGTCCCATCCCCCCTGTAGCCTTGTGCCGGGAAGGGTGGCACAGGAAGGTGGACTCCTAGGTGAGGCCCTCCCCAGGCCGGAGGTGTGGGCCTTTCTCGGGAAGCTGGGCTCTTAACCCGGGCAGGGGGCAGTGGGCCTGGTGAATGGGCCTCTTCCCAGCCCCTGACCCTGCTTCCTGCCTCCCTCCCAGCCAAGGCCCCTTGGAGGGCGGGACCTAGCTCTCCGGGCCCTGCCTCCCGCATCCATCACCAGTCCTCCATGGTGCTCATTCCAGGCTCCAAATGCTCTACCCCTGTGGATGGCAGACCTCCACGCTCAAAGACACACACAACTCTAAGAGAACAGAAGGAGGACCTGGTGATATGGGTGCCCAGAGGAAAGGGGGCAGGTGGGCTGATCAGACCCAGAGGGTTCTGGGCAGAGGTAAGGAAAAGCTGGAACCTAGGGTGGGGAGGGGCAACAGAGCGACAGAGGGAGGGAGGATGGCAGAAGAGGGAGGGGGCAGGGGCCTAGAGAGAGGGGCCCAAGACCAGCACTAGCAGGGACTGAACCACATGTCCTGCCTGCATCTGGGACATCTGGTCTTGTGCTTGGGAGACTGAGCCCATGGAGCCAGCCGCCTCCGTGGGGACTGAGGTCATCCCTCTACCTCCCCCTGCCCCCACAACCTGAGCTTCCTGCTGTGCTTGCCTGCAGATCCCCTCCCCTTCCTGGCATTGTCCCCACCCAGGAGGAAGTCCTCAGTGGCCTGAGCAGGAAACCTCCTTCCCATGGGGGGTCCCAGCCCCCCCAAGACCTGTCATCCTGGCCTCAACCTTCCATGACAGCAGCAGCGCTTTGAAGGGGACCTGGCCTCCTCAGAGGGTATCCAGGAGGGGCCAGCTTGCCCCAGCCCCCCAGAGATGCCCATTCTCTCCAGGGACACCCTTCTCACCTGGGCTGGGCCAGCTCCACTCATTGGTACCACCGGCCAGTTGGGGGCTCACAGCTCTTTCTTTGGGGTGGGCTGGGGCCACAAGAGCAGTGTCTTTCATGCTGGAGGACCCCCTACCTAGGACATGCCCCCCTCCCCCCGCCCCACAGTCACTCCCTGCTTCTGTGGGTCTCAGGGATGGGGGAGGGGGGAAGGAAAGGGAAGTTGTGAATGATTATTTATTTATTTATTTATTATTTTTTGTGAATGATCTTTTAATAAATACCCATAGAAGGCTCTAGAAGGCTAGAGAAATTGCCCTGAAGTTGCCTGGCTGAGCTAGACCAAGGGGGCTTGGCAGGAGGGATGACACCCAGGGCACCAAGGTTGGGGGCCAGAGCCCCAAGTAAATAACACCAAATGCCCATGAAGACAACTTCTCTCTGGGGCGCCTGGATGGCTCAGTGGGTTAAGCATCTGCCTTTGGCTCAGGTCATGATCCCAGGGTTCTGGGGTCGAGTTCTGCATCTAGTCCCGCATTGGGCTCCCTGCTCAGCGGGGAGTCTGCTTCTCCCTCTCCCTCTGCCCCCCCCACCCTGTGTACTCTCTCTCTCTCCCATATAAATAAATAACATCTTAAAAAAAAAAGACAACTTCTCTTTCTCTGGGAAGCTGAACCCCACACTGGTGGTGGCCAGGGCTGTCAGAGCGTGGCGTCTGCACACTGCCTGACCCCTTGAGGCCGGTCTGAGGGCCTGAGATTTAAGTTGTCATGAGCATCAAGGGGTCGGAGGCTTTGGGCTGTGACATCTGGGTTCAGACAGACTGGATGGAGGCCCTTGGGGGTGGAGTAGGGTCAGGGTGGCCCTCAAAGGCCCCATAGCTGGGCCCAGCATCCCTGGGGACTGTGGCTCGTCCCCTACCAGGAGTGGAGGGTTCATGCTGGGGTAGCCCTAAATGAGCTGAACAGGCAAAGGTGAGGGCCTTGAGGATCCTCAGGCCCCTCACCTGCCCCAAGGAGCAGGAAGGCACATCTTGGTGAGAGCTGATTTTGGGGTGCTGGCTCTACCATCCTGAGGCTGGGGCTCCCAGAAGTATAACCCCTGATCTCAGGTCCTGTTGCTAACTCAGGCTATGCTGCCCTCCAGCAGCAGCTCCTTGCCGATGGGGCCCCCACCGAAGGGCTGTGGGACAGCTTGGGGACCCCCACCAAGCTTCTTGTGGGCTCTGGGCTGCAGGGCCAGGTGATTGTGCTGGGGGGGTCAAAAGGGTGACCAGAGGCTGGAGGAGAATGGGGCAGGTGCCAAAGAGAAAGAGTGGCCCTGGATGAAGGTCCAGTGAGAAGAGAGGCCAATGTGGTGTTCCTGTCCCTGGAGACAGGCAGGGGGACAGGTGGGACACAGGTGGGTGGAGGGTGGGACCTTGTCTGAAGGGTTTGCCATGTTGGTCCTGGCAGCATTGTCCGGGGCCCCAGGCCGCCATTTTGCTCAGCTCCACGTGGAACAGGTAGAAGACGAAGCTGTAGAGGGTGGGGCCCTTGCACAGGCTGAGGATGCTGGTGATTATGTTCTGCCCCACACCTGGGGATGGGACTGCAGGCGGGTCACCACCCCCCCAGACCTGCAGGGCAGAGGGCAGAACACACCCAAACTGATCCTAGGAGGTGTGGGCAGACCAGGGTGGAGTTCAAGGGTGAGGTCATCATCTATCAGTCTAACCAGAGACTGACACGTTCATGCATCACCCACCCACCTGCCTGTCCATCCGTCTTTCCACTTATTGACCATTCATCCACCTACCCATCCATCCATTCATCTGCCCATCGTCTGGCCATCTACCTGTCCACATGTCCATCATCCATCGCCCATCCACCCATCCAGCCACTCTTCTGTCCTCCGCCGACTGAGGACCCTCCCCATTCTGCCACCCCAAGCTGACCATGCCCTGTAGCCGTCATGGAGTGGGGGCCAGCGGTATCTGAGGAGGTAGTCACTGCTATGACCCCACAGAGATGCAGACCCGGTGTTGATGAATCTTTGGGTTTTCTATGAGGAGGTAGACCATCTCCCAAAGCAGATGTGTGGTGATAAATTCAAATAGTTCAGAAGGATTTGTCCACGGTCACCAGGTCCAGGGCTGGATCTGCTCTCCAGTGTCCAACCATGTGCTAGAGCGGCCCGGCTGCCCAACCCCCGGAGAGCTGGGCTGGGGAAGTGTCAAGGCTGGGTCACACGACGGAGGCTAGGGCAGAGCTGCCAGCCATGTGTGCCTACTGATCACCTGAAATGTAACTTTTAATTAACATTTCAACTTAAAAGCAGATACTTGACTCATTTACTGGAAAACCTTAAAGTGACTTTGTAACAACTTGGGTTTGTGAATCTACTTTTATTTAATTTTTAATTTTTTAATTTTATTGATTTTTAAAGATTTTATTTATTTATTTGAGAGAGAGCGCGTGAGCGTGAGAGCGCGGGGTGAGGGGGGGAGGAGCTGAGGGATGGGGAGGGGGAAAGAATCTCAAGCAGACCCCCTGCCAAGTACGGAGCCTGGTGTGGGGCCTGATCCCAGAACCCCAAGATCCCGACCTGAGCTGGAGGCAGATGTTTAATGGACTAAGCCACCCAGGCATCCTGATTTTTATTTTTAAGTAACCTCTCCACCCAGTGTGGGGCTGGAACTCACAACCCCAAGAACCAGAGTCGCACTCTCCACCCACTGAGCCAGTCAGGAGCCCCTATTTATGCCACATTTTTTCCTGTTTTTTCAACATGGTTGCTGGAGAATTTAAGTGACCTGTGCGCTCTAGTGAGCAGGGGGCTTTGACCTCAGGCTGGGTTTGTGGCCTGTCCTGAGCACCGAATGGAAATGTCCTTTCCTGAGGTGGGGAGCTCCCCTCTGCTCCACCTAACCCCAGGCTGAGATGTGGGAACCCCTGGTGTTTCAATGGGTTAGGACAGTGGTTCTCACCCAGGCAGTCCTGCCCTGAGGGGACACTGGGTAATGTCTGGGAGACACACGTGGTTGTCAGAGCTGGGGTGCTCCTGGCCTGGAGTGGATGGGTGCCCCTGCTGCTCAACACCCCCACACCGCCCAGGGAACAACTCAGCCCCAATACCAGCGGTTGGGAAACACTGGGTGGGTAAGCCTGGGGGAGGCATAGGGGCTAGGCTGGGGGTCCCATACGCCAGACTGTGGAGGGAGGAGGCGCTGAGGCTGGGGGTCACAGTCAGCGCTCAGAGCAGACCCCCTCAGGGAAGCTCTCTGCCCAAGGAGCTTCTTTCAGGAGCAGGGTCTGCACCTGCTCTGTGAGTGAGGTCCCGGAGCTTGGGCAGCATGGGAGTCTAGGAGCCAGGTCTGGGTGATGAGGTGGGGCCAAGATCAGAGCGTGGTTAAGTTGGAGCGGGGGGTGGTTCTGTAGGGAGGTGGGGAACTGAGGTTGCAGGGCTGTGCCTGGGTGGACCACGCTGGGTTTGGGGGTCCTGGGGAGGGAATGGCGTTAGGTTTCAGCGTCCAAGGCTGAGACTGGGAGTCCCAGCCGGTCCAGATGGGCTGTGCGTGCCCAGTAGGGCTAGAGTTGGGGGTGGGGTCCCGGATCGGGCTGGTGCCGAGCGCTCTCGCCGCCACCGAGCGCACTCTCGGTGACCACCTTCCTAGCCAGCAGGGCGCTGCGCTTCAGCCGCTTCTTCTTGCCGGTCGCGGGGCCCCGGCCGTGCAGCGCGTTCGCATCCTGCAGCCCTGCGCCCACTGGGGCCCCGGCCCGGCTCAGCTCCTCCCGCGGGGCTCTGCAGACGCTCCCGCGGCGGCCACAAGTCCCGGTGGCCCCGCGCTCGCCCCGCGCCGCCGCGCTACAACTCCCGGCATGCCGCGGGCCCCGGGGCGGTGTTTCCTCCGAGGTCGCGCGGGTCGCTGCGCCTCCCGGGCCCTGAGCCGCAGACCCGCGTGGGGAGGCCAGCGTCCTTGCGGGTCCGGGCCCAGCCGCTCGCTGGGGGCCGAGGGCGGGGCTTCGCGCCCCCGGCGCCTCCGGTCCGCTCGACTCTTACAGCGAATGACCAGGACGCCGTGCTGGGCCCCCGACCCCGCGGGGCGGGCACCGTCCGGAGCCGGGAGGGCCCGCGGTCGGATGTGTGGGTCGTGCGGCCCTGGGACCGGCCTCGGGGAGGCGGCGAGGACGGCCCTGCGTGCCAGAGCCCAGAGGGCAGCAGGCGCGCAGGAAATCCGTGCGGAATGACCGGAGTCAGAGGCCGCGGTGTTTCTGCTCCCTTCCCCGCGACCGCGGGGCTGCGAGGGGACCGGATTGCCCGGCCTAGGGTCGGGGTGCTAGGGAGCTCGAGGGATGTATCTAAAGGCGGAGGGTGTTTCTGGGGTCTGGCGAAATGGTGCTAGGGACCAGGGTCATGCCGAGGGGTGGTTCGTCATGGGACCTGATGTCAAAGTTGGAGAGCAGTTGCTAGGGATGAGGGTCACTCGATTCAGCAAGTATTTATCGAGGGCCTGCTGGATGCCTGGGTGACTGGGCAGACCCCTGCCCCTAGGAGCTTACATTCTAATGGAGGCAGGAGGAACCAGAGGCCACAAGCACTAAGTGTAATAAACAGGCAGCTGTGTGTTGATAAATGTTGATTCCTGGCTTCAGCCGCGTAAAAAGCCTAACTCTGTAGTGCATGCTGATTCCTGTGGTGTAATCATTGCCATCATGGCTGATTTCAAGCTACCAACATGACCTCAATCAGCTCACAAAACTCCGGCCCACCACTGTGCAGTGGGTAAAGGGTATACTCTGTTTGCCGGTGATAAATGCTGTGAGCGAAAGAAAAAGTAAAATGGAAGAGGGTCTGGTAGTGTGGAGATGGGGCACGTTGTAGGATTAAATTGAGCACTCAGAGGAAGATTATATGGAGAGGCCTGAGCAATGACTTGGAGGAACTGAAGAGAGTTAGCAAGCATCTATGTGGGAAAGGGCATACCAGGGAGAGGGTACAGTGAGTCCAAAGGCCCTGAGCCTGGAGCTGCCTGGTGTGTTCTAGGAAAGCAAAGAGGCCAGGGGGGCTGCTCCAGAGGGATGGATGAAGCCAGAGGGAGAGAAAGGACCTGGTTGGGTAGGACTCTGTAGGCTTCAGGAAAGCCGGCCGATACATCTATCCAGCCCTCCAGTCTTCTGAGTACAAGCCTTCCTTCCTCTGAACCTCAGTGTTTGCATCTGCAAAATGGGGACTTGGCAGACATGCAGCCAGGTACCCAGCAGAACACAAGAGCTGAGCCTACCCCTGCTCTGTCCCACATGGAAAGCGGCCACTTTCCCGGATGGAGACAGGAGGGGAGCCTGGCAGGTTCACTGAGTTCTTGTCTTGGGGAGAACAAGTCTTCTTTGTTAGAGTCCCGTCGGAACAAAGGGACGGGCAGCCACAGAGGCGCATGAGTCAGGGGGCTGGCCTCGGGACAAAGGACAGTTGCAGATGCCCTGGGGGAGTGGGTGGGAAGTGACAGATTGTGGCAGATGGGAGGTCAGAGCTGCATCTGACACTGGAAGGGGCGGCCTATGAACACCTGCTCGGCTGCCACCCCCTTTCCAGCAACAGAAGACAGCAGGTCACTCAATAAACCAGCCTTCTGGGGCGCCTGGCTGGCTTAGTCGGTGAAGTGTCTGCCTTCTGCTCAGGTTATGATCTCAGGGTCCTGGGATTGGACCCCACGTCGATCTGCTTCTTCCTCTCCCTCTGCCCCTCCCTCCTGCTTGTGCTCTCTCTCTCTTTCTCAAATAAATAAATAAAATCTAGGGCGTCTGGGTGGCTCAGTTGGTTAAGCGACTGCCTTCGGCTCAGGTCATGATCCTGGAGTCCCGGGATCAAGTCCCACGTTGGGCTCCCTGCTCAGCAGGGAGTCTGCTTCTCCCTCTGACCCTCCTCCCTCTCATACTCTCTCTCATTCTCTCTCGCAAATAAATAAAATCTTAAAAAAAAATAAAAAAAAATCTAAAAAAACCCCCAACAAACAACCCCCCCCCCCAGCGTTCTGGGGGCACATCCTCACTTTCAGCCTCCAGATG
>NC_138369.1:59372-106776 GCF_054177405.1 Leptonychotes weddellii | reverse complement strand
TGGACCCCACCCCTGCCTCCAGCGGCACACCTTCCTCCTCCTACTCCTCCTCCTCCTCCTCCTCCGCCCCACCTCCAGCGACTCGGCCCACAGGCCTCACCTGTCTTTCGAGACTTGCCAGTTGGTCTTGGGCTTTGCCAGCTCAAAGACCCTCTTCCTCTTCCTCCCTCTGATGGAGGAGATGCTGGGGAACCTCTGGGTGATGGACAGCCGGCTTTGGGAGAGGTGGGTGGTGAGTGGGTCAGGCCCTGCCCAGCGAGAAGGGGCCTCTCTGGGGCGGTGTCTGGAATCGCAGACCCCTGAGTGGAAGTCCTGGCTCGGAACTGGCCGAGTCACCACTGTGAGGCCCTCTGTAAAGTGGGGAAGACCGGCTCCCGAGGCACCAGACACCTGAGAAGACTAAAGCGGACTAAATCTCATGAGCAGGTATTAAGTGCCAACTGTGGCCAGGCCTCTGGAAGCCCAGAGACTGGGAGGAATAGGGTGTCTGGGGCTGAGACACCTGCCTGTTCCCTCGTTGGGTGCCACCCCTGGCCCAAATGCCACCCCCCAGGCCCCCCTCACTGGCCTGCGCTCTTCCCCCCACAGCAGATGTCGCCGGCCACCACCTGCCACACCGTGTGTGTGTGTGTGTGTGTGTGTGTGTGTGAGAGAGAGACACAAGCTCTGTGAGAGCAGGGGTGGGGGTGGGGGTGGGGGCGGGGTCCATCTGCAGTGGCGGGGACAAGGGGAGAGGCTCTTCCACCGGAACAGCCGAGCCAGAGTGAGCCCAGAGCGTGGACCCAGTGCAAGGCAGGCCGGAGGGACGCGGGTTCCGGCAGAGGAGCCGAGCTCGGAGTCCCGCAGGAGAGAGAGCTCCTGTTTCTTTCCAGGACTCCACAGCTTGCCACAAATCACTCCCTGCAAACACTCAGCCCGCCAGTTACCCCTTGATCTGGAGTGCGTCGTCCAGGCTGTCTCAAACGCTTCTGGGAGTGTGAGGTCCTTGGAATGGTTTTGGCTTTGAGTTGGGAGGTTCTCCCCATTTCTCTTTCTCTCTGACTGAGGGCCTCCACTCCTGGCTTCCCAACTCTGGCACCCCAACCCTGTCTGTCCAGCTCCCCAAATCAGTGCTTTTGTAAGGTTTCCAATTCTGACCCTTCCCCGCTCCACCCCCCCCCCCCGCCCCGGCCTCGATGTGGCTGTGTTTGCCTCAGAGGCCAGTGAGGGGCCACCCTCCTGTCCCGCACAGCGCACACTTGGGGTGCCGCGGTCCCCAGCAAGGGCACACAGGGCCACCCCGGGGCGGGGGTGGGACCGCTGCTCTCCCCCACTGCCCCCACCCCAGCTGGGCAGGCCCACCTCATCTCAGAGACGCCCTGGTCGGCGTCTTTCTCCAGAACCCTGTCCAGCTGCGGGAGGGCCACCTTGGGGTTCCGGGGACTGGGCACTTCTTCCCCAGTCACCTCCTCTGGGAGGGTCTTCCCTTCTTGGTCTTCAAATCTCAGCTTCCCATCATCTGGGTACCCGGTGTCCGTGGTCCGTCGGCTCCCAGACACCATTCCCTGCATGCCCAGGACGCCATAGTCCTGTCCCCTGGGTGGGCTGCCTTCGGCCTCTGAGCTGTGGTGGTTGAGGAGCGAACTTTGCCACTGGTCCCCCATGCACTGGGCCCTCTGCAGTCCTGCAGCTTGGCTCCCCAAACACCCAAGTGTGTCTGTGGTCACCCGGCGACAGGAGAATGGCCCGCCCACATTCTGGGCGCCCACATTCCACTGCCAGCGTGGCCGTACGTGCCATCCCCGGACAACACGGCAGCTCCTCGTGGGGGCCTGCTCACCCACCAGACCTCAGCCCCTTCTCTGTCTTTTCCTGGCTAAGCCAGGACTAGTACCCAGCCCCATCCTACATTTCTTCTTAGTGAGACCCCATCTGTGCTCCGTTCAAGGAGCCAGTCCTGGTGGCTGTACCCTCCCAGCATTGGTTTAGGGGTGAGACCTGAGGGGCAAGCTGCAGGGGGCTTCTGGGAATGGCTTCCTTGCTCTCAAAAGGACACAAGAGGAAGAGAGCCCATCTCTCCTTCTTAGCGGTTTTGGGGACTGTCGGTGATGTCTGGAGCGCAGGTAGCCGTCTTGTGACCATGAGACCACCTGTGAGTCTGAGAATGGTGGGTTGCAGGATTTTGTGGCGTGGTTGAGCCCCTGGACCTGGCAATCATGGAGCAGGCTGTGTGTCTGGCCTTCCTGTTACGGGACAGTGAATTCTCTTAGCTGCGAGTGGTAGCTGGGTTTCCCGAGGCTTGCAGCCAAAAGCACCCTAATGGATACACAGTCTTCCAGCCCCAACATTTCAAGAAATAACTTCAGCTACAGCCGGTGTTCAAAACAGGCTTTCTTACCTTGTCAAAACAAAGCAGTAGTTATGGTAACTGAAATATTCTCATGGCCCCCGACGCACACCCCAGGCTCCAGTTTTGAAAAATTCCCTGCAGGCCATCAGAGGAACTGCCTCTGCCAGGCCACACTCCTACATATCATGCCTTTCCCTTTCTCTGCTTGGCTGTTTCCTGCTCATTGTTTAAGACCCTCCCGTGCCCAGCCCTGCCCTCCAGGTCCTGCTCTGTTCCCCCAGCCCAGGCTGCTCATCCCCAGGGCCTGAGGGAACCCTCCCTGTGCAAACCGTGAAGTTGCAAAGTCCTTTCCAGTTATCCATCCTGCCTCCCTAATGCTTTGCCCCACCATCATCTCTGTCAGGAAAGGGAGAGAAGGAAGGAGTCTCTTGGATGATTCCAAAAGAAAGGCTTTTGAGGGCATCTGGTTCAATCTGTAAGACCCTTGCAAAAATCCCCTTTACTGGCCTTAAGTGTCCTAAACCCTCTCCTTGCACTCAGAGATTTATTTTTCCCTCTTAAGTTAAATCTGACCAAGATCCACAGGCGCCTTTCACAAAAAGGTGAAGTCCATATTGTTGCACTCAGAGGGACCTGTCATCATTGCAAAGTTCTGTAAGCAATCTCTGTTCCAACATGAGTCCACTTTAGGGAACGGGGTTGGGGGATGGGCAAACTAGGGGAAGGGGATTCAAGGTACAAACTTCCAGTTATAAAATTAGTCACAGAGATGAAAAGTGCAGCATGGGGAATATGATAATATTGTAATAACATTGTTTGGGTGACATATGGGATTGTGGAATCACTATGTTGTGCACCTGAAGCTAATAGAACATTGTGTGTCGACTGCAATGCAATAATAAAAACTATTTTTCAAGCCCACTTTCCTACTAGAGACAGCTCATTAAACCTGCTTGGCATGAAGTCAAGCCTGTATCTGCCACATCTAGCAGCCACGAGTGCCGTGAAGGCCAGGCATTGCCTTGAGCTCACAAGAGGAACAAGGTCTCGGGAGCCAGGCACTTACACGAGGACAAGGAGAAGGCGCTGGAGGGACCAGAGCTCCACCAGCCTTGGAGGGAGCGCTGGGAGGTCCATTTCTGCTGCTCAAATATGTGGGAAAGCAAGAAAGTCCACAGCCGAGGAGCTGGAACCAGGGGGGTGATCCCTGGATGTGTAGGATGTTTTGAATGGAAAACAGAGGGGACCGGAACTGGCTGAGTGTGTGTGGAGTTTGGTGGGGAGGACAGCAGGTGGTGGGGAAGGAGGGGCATCTCACTGCATGGTGCCAGGACCCGGGATAAGCATAGAACAGAAAACAAATTGGACCCCTATTAGATTCCTTTCCTAGTGCTGCATAGCAAACACCGGCAAACTTCGAGGCTTCGACAACAGTAGTTCGTTATCTGGAGGTTCTTGAGGCCAGAAGTCCACAGCGGGTCCCACTGGGCTCAGACCAAGAGGTCGGCAGGGCTGGGTCCCTCTGGACGTGGCAAGGGAGGATCTGTTTCGGGCTTTCTGGGGTGCTGGCAGAACTCAGCTCCTTGCGGTTTCGACCCGGAGCCCCCACTTCCCGTGGCTGTCAGCTGAGGGCTGTCCCAGCTTCGGAGGCACTGCAGCCTTGGCCCGGGGCCCTTCCTCCATCTCTAGCCAGCAGTGAGGACCGTCCCTGTGCTGCTTCTTCTCATGTCTGTGGTCTCAGCCAAGAAAGGGCCCCAGTTTCTAAGGACCCACATGATTAAATGAGGCCCCCCTGGATAATCCAGGCCAGTGTGCCCACCTGAGGGTCTGTAACCTGAATCACATAAGCACAGTCCCTTTTGCTACATATGGTCCCATGTCCCCAGGTTCCAGGGACGAGGATGTGGACGATGTCCACCTCATCTCTGGAGCGACTGTTCTCCCTACCTCACCCACCTCACACCACACACACAAATTGACTCTAAATGATTTCAGGATCTAAATGTCAGTAAGAAAAAAGGTAAACCAAGTGAAAAATAGGAAAAAGACACGAAGAGGCATTTCACAGAAAACATGAACAGATGATACTCAGTGACTGACCAGTAAAACGTTGGAGAGAATGATCTCTTTTATACGTTGAGGAATTCGGTCTAACTTTGGAAAACAACTTGGCATTACCTCATAAAAGAGTGAGTGTCTGGACCGGCAGCCAAACAGGCCGTGGGACTTACGAGAGGGTCACACACGGACTAACAGCGCTGGCGTCCTGGGAAGGACACATGGTCGCCACTGGGATTGCCCACACCTGCCAGGGGACAAAGGAGAGGGGAGGGAGGAGGAGGAGGGAGGAAAGGGGTGAAGGAGCGGTGGATAACCACGTACTACTAAAACGTCCTCCACCTAGTTTACTTTTAAATATCTCCAGATGAAGCAGGGGCTGCAGAGAAAAGGCATCCCATACACCTGCTCCTTTCAAAATAAGGAGACCGGGCCTGGGGCGGGGTGGGGGGTGGGGGGCAGAATACCTCGTTCTGCTGGTGCGTGCGTCGGCCCCTCGGAGGCAGGGAGGCGCCGCAGTGACGCGAGTTGGCCACCAGGGGTCGCCCCTCTCAAGGGCATAGCGGGCTCTCCGCGAGCCGGGCGCGCCGGGCCGGGAACTCCGTGCCCCCAGCTCCTCGACGCCCCGCCCCCCGGCACTGTCGCTCCTCCCCCTTCCTTCCAGGAGGACCCGTGGTCCGGGTGTGCACAGCGCTCGAACACGCAGCGTTCAGCGCTGGGCTGCCTCGGGTGGGGCCTCCAGCTGGAACCACATTTGCAAAATTCCGTGGTGTTGGGAAGTGCCTTGGACCAAAGATGACACAGGGAGCCGGGGCTTCCTGGGTCTAAAGTGAACTCACTGGAGACCAGCCCCAACTGTGCTCTTCCCTCACGCCTGCTACAAGGATATTTCCCAAAGCAGGGACACAGACTGGTGTCTTCAAGGGGCCGGTAAGTGGGACACAGGCCCAGAGCTAAATGACATCAAATAAGGTGATGAGAAATCACTCCCCTTTGTCCTTAATTACAATTCTTCTGGGTACCTCAAGAGGGAAATCTCAGCTTGGCAGCTAGCAGAGGTTTGAATTCTCCAGTTTTGTTCATCCTTTTTAACCAAGAGAGAGCAGGTCCCTGTCTGGGCCCGGCTGTGAAAGCTGGACTCTAATAAACTTGTTTTGTTCTTACTGCTGTTGGTTTACACACCTTGTTTCTGGTTTTGTTTTGTGATTGTTACATAATAATTGCAAACAGGCATCATGACCCTTTACCCCTGAACACTCGGTGTGTGTTTCTAATGTCCTCTTATATAACCACAGCATGGTTATCAAAATCGGTAAAAATAACATTGATAAAATACTATTATCTAGTCAAGAATTTTTTTTAAGATTTTATTTATTTGATAGAGAGAGAGAGAGCACAAGCAGGGGGAGCAGCAGAGAGAGAGGGAGAAGCAGGCTCCCTGCTGAGCAGGGAGCCCGACTCGGGACTCGATTCCAGGACTCCAGGATCATCACCTGAGCCAAAGGCAGATGCCCAACTGACTGAGCCACCCAGGTGCCCCTAGTCAAAAATTCTTATTTATATATCACAGGTTGTCCCAATCATGTCCTTTCCACAGTTCCCTCCACCCCTGGCTCCCAAGCCAGTCCAAGTGAGGTGTCATATTTATGAGCCTTTTCAGTACCCTCCACTCTGGGACAATTCTTCACTCTCTATTTCATGAACTACACAATTTTGAAGAGTTTTGTCCAGTTATTTTATAGAGGCTCCTTCAGTTTGGGTTTCTCTAATATTTTCTCATGATCGGTGAGAGGATGCGCATAAAATGAGATAAAATGCATGTCGGCGCATTTTGGCAAGAGTCCCTCAGCGGGTGCTGCCCATGGAATCATCACTGCTGAGGCTCATCTCCATCCTTTGACCCAGGTGGTCTGTCCAGGTTTCTCCAAAGGAAAGTGCCATGTTTTCCCCCTTGAAATTAACAGATAATCTTTTGAGAGATACTTTAAGATGATGCAAATCCTGTTTTCTCTCATCAGGCTTTCATCCACGACTTTTACTTCTTTCCTTTTAGGGAAAGCCGTGCTGGTTTCCCATTTCCAGACATGATACACCCTTTTTTTGTACAAGTTTACTTAGGTAACAGAAATGGGTCCATGCCTGACTTAAGCATATCATGACATAAGAGTGCAAAAGAGTGGGCCAAAATCGTGACAAGGGCTCAACACTGATGGGGATGCATAGGCTGTGTGGTCTCCTCCAGCTGACACACCAGGCCCCTCTCCCAAAATTCCTCCTGCTCGGGGCGCCTGGGTGGCTCAGTTGTTAAGTGTCTGCCTTCGGCTCAGGTCATGATCCCAGGATCCTGGGATTGAGCCCCGCATCGGGCTCCCTGCCTTCTCCCTCTCCCACTCCCCCTGCTTGTGTTCCCTCTCTCTCTGTCTCTCTGTGTCAAATAAATAAAATCTTAAAAAAAAAAAAATTCCTCCTGCTCAATGAGAACAGCTCTCCTCAGACTGCAGGCTCCCCCATGGTAGTTCCCAACTATAGGCTGCTTTTGGAGATTTGTGAATCACCCGAGCACAAGCTCTAGAAGGGGAGTGATGTGTGACAGCTGGGAGTCCTCCTCCCCATAAAGACCGTTGCCTGGTGTATTGGATGAGTCCCCTGCAGCTGCTATAACAAACTGCCGCAGAGGGAGTGGTTTAAAACTACACACATCTGGGGCGCCTGGGTGGCTCAGTTGGTTAAGCGGCTGCCTTCGGCTCAGGTCATGATCCTGGGGTCCTGGGATCGAGCCCCGCATCGGGCTCCCTGCTCCGCAGGAAGCCTGCTTCTCCCTCTCCCTCTGCCTGCCTCTCTGCCTACTTGTTCTCTTTCTCTCTATCTCTCTGTCAAATAGATAAATAAAATCTTTAAAAAAAAAAAAAAACTACACACATCTATTCTCTTATGGTTCTGGGGTCAGAAGTTAGCTGGGTCTCACTGGGCTAAAGGCAAGGTGTGGGAAGGGCTGGTTCCCTCAGAAGGCTCCAGGGGAGAATCTGTTCCCATAGCTCCAAGAAGCCAGGCAGGGGACAGGGTGTCGACTTAAAGACTAGCCACATCATACCACCATCAGAGGCTAGAGCAGAAGCCGCCTCGCAGCAGCTGGGACTGCTCAGGCCTGTCCAGGGGGCCAGAGCCTCAGAGCGGATGCTACCCAATATCAGGAGAAAGGAGAGAGACACACACCCCAGCCTTTCCTCTCTAGGGTCCCGCCCGAGCTCCCATTGGTGGAAGTGAGAGGGCAGGGGGTTCTGGGAGGTGTAGATTTTTTTCCCCCAGCACTGAGCTGGGGTGCCAATGACCTGCACTTGTCAATGCTCCAGATCACCTGCTCTGGGCTGTGCAAGGGAACCTCAACAGTACTGAAATCCTAAGTCCTTTTGTGCATGGCAAGATTGTATTTTGTTATGATCAATTTGTCCCCCACCAAGCCATATTTTCCAAAACTGTATGACGATGAGAGAACGATTACACAGACGCCCCGATTCTTTGCCCACCCTCTACCCATGCCCTTTGTCACATAACTTGGGAGTCCTCCCTCCAGAGCAGAATCTAATTCTCTGCCCCATGACTGGCCTTGACAAAAAAGAGTGTGGAAGAGTGGCTGTGCCTCTTCCAAGCCTCGTGCGTTCCCTCTTGCCATGGCCATGAGCACATGCCTGGGAGAGCCTGCTGGAGGATGAGGGACATGCGGGTCATAGTGGGGTCGGTGCGGCCGGGCGACCCCAGACAACATGTGGGTGAGCTCAGACAATGCTCATCACCCCTGCAGCAAGTGCCTACTGCTAAATGCAGCTCCCCAGGTGTGTGGCTTTTGTCCTCCCAGTGGTTTTGTGGCAAAAGCTGAAGGATGGACTGCCCCTCCTCCTTCTGGGCAGTATCCATCACATCATGGAAGGGGTGTTCCAGCAGAAACACACACAGGCTTCTGAGTACCAAGACTCTTCCCCTCTGAACCTCAAAGCACTGTGCCATCCCTGTGAAGATGCAAGGGGCAGAAATATAGGATGAGCAAAGCTTCCTGATCCCACCCTCAGTAAGACTCAGTTAAGTCCTCCCCGAATGGGAGGGGTAAATGAGTGGGGCATAAGTCCACACTGGGGGTCCTGGGGCAGCCAGCCCATGAGCCCTACCCACCTGCCCTCCACCCAGGTGGTGGAGATCACAGAAGGACCCCGCGAGGTCGGCAGGATCTGAGAGTGGGGTAGACCAGGACTTGCTTGTTGGAGGTGGCACTTGCTGTACATTTTATTAGGATACAACAGGGTTCTCCATGTCAGCACTGTGGACATTGGGGTGGTTCTCTGGGGGGTGTTCTGGGCACTGTGTGGAGGTGCCAAGAGTTCCCCAGTCGTGACAGACATGGACGTCCCCAGACATGGCCCCATGGCCCCTGGGGCAGGACAGCCCTCCAGCGAGGACTAGCATGTTGGTGAGGTCTGGTGCGGTGTGTGCGTTCAGGGAGAAGTTCGTGCCGTCTGCTCTCGTCTGAAATAGAAAAACACCCTTCACTCGTGTTTAAGAAGCTTTGACCCTGAAAAGGACACTTGTCCTGGGTTTGATTTTTCTGACGCCGGTGAGGACAGTCTCTTTTTCTGTCACGAAACAGAGTCGCTCCCGGGCTGCAACAAAGACCCAGAAGGTCCCTAAGGTTCTCTCTTTCTCGTACAAGTCGGGGTCCGTGCACTGCAGCCCACAGGCAGCTCAAGAAAGAGGGGAAGGAGAGGCTGTGCCCTCGCTCTGGGGTCTGTGGTTGACTTTTCAGGGTGGGACAGCAGGTGCCCTCCCGCGGGGGCAGGTGGGACAGCAGGTGGGACAGCAGGTGCCCTCCTGCGAGCTCCGGGAAGCCCCCGGCCCCTCCGCCGCCTCCCCCGGCCTCCTCCCGACTTCCGTCTGCATCCCTGCACTTTGACTCTACCCGCCGCTCTAAACTGGGGTTCTCTTTCGAGCACGTTTAAGGACATTTGCCTCCGTAAAGGCCTTCAGCGGTCAGCAACAGAAAATCCTGCCTCAAATGGGCTTAAGCAATGAGGCACGTATTTTCTCCCGCCCCCGCCCCATGGCTCCTGGATGTTTCCCAGCAGGCCGCCCTATTTCGACCCCCCTGGACTCCTCTCCGCTCTGTTGCTCTGTGGTTCTCTTGGTTCTGCTCCTTTTTGCACTGCATGCTTCCTCACATGGGCACTAGCGTGGCTGCGGCTACTCCGGACGTCTCATCATGAAGTTGCAACAGCCACAGACACTGGGTCCACTCGGAACCTTTCTGTGGTCAGCAGAGGAACAGCCTCAAAGATGTTCACTTCCAAGTCCCCAGAACCTGGGAATACGTTACCTCGAGTGATGAGGGGGATCAAGGTTGCAGATGGAATTAGGGCTGCTAATCAGCTGCCCTTGAGGTGGGGAGATTATCCTGGATTATCTGGATGGGCTCAATGTAATCATAAGGGTCTTGGTCTGTTGAATCTCAGATCTGTACCTCTGAAACAAATAATGCCATATATGTTAAGAAAAAAAAAGAAGAAGAAGAAGAAGAAGGTAGCAGGAGGGGAAGAATGAAGCGGGGGAAATCGGAGGGGTAGATGAACCATGAGAGACGATGGACTCTGAAAAACAAACTGAGGGTTCTAGAGGGGAGGGGAGTGGGAGGATGGGTTAGCCTGGTGGTGGGTATTGAGGAAGGCACATTCTGCATGGAGCACTGGGTGTTATGCACAAACAATGAATCATGGAACACTACATCTAAAGCTAATGATGTAATGTATGGGGATTAACATAAGAATAAAAAAAAACTGTGGAAAAAAAAATTAAATTAAATTAAAAAAATAAGGGTCTTGGTAAGTGGAAGCAGGAGGCAGGAGAGAGAGCCAGAAAGTTGGCAGCATGAGGAATCAGCCCACATAGCTGGAAGGGTCATAAGCAGAGGAATGCAGAGGCTTCTAGAAGCTGCCCCCCCACACACACACCAAGACCTCTGTCACATCTCATTGGCCAGAAGGGGGTTACACATCCATTCATAAACCAATCCCCAGCAAAGAGGTAAAACAGCAGTGAAGATTTATGCCAGCACCTGGATAGAGTGGGCTTCCCTGAGTCCCACAGGGGGGAGTGGACACCCAAACAGTATCCAGGCTCTGTCCACAAGGAGGAGACTGGCAGGTGGTTGGTGGCCAGCAGTGTCTGCCCCCAGGAGTACAAGAGGCTGGACCAAGAGAAGGCAGCCTCATGTGCAGGGAGCAATAGTGGAAAACCTGTAAGGCAGGGGACAGCTCGAAGTTACCCTACACGGAATGACTAACAGAAAACAAGACACCCACTGCCTTGATTGGCAATATGCCTTAGCTGATATCTAAACCCTGTGCCCTCGGGAATTCGGACTCACTTGTCCTGGGTTGAATCGGATGTCCCCAGAAAGACATGTTCAAATCCCAACACCCCCTCCACACCAGTGATCTGAGAAGACCAGGAGGAACTTCACTCTGTGGGTTCCCGAATGCTCCATGAACCTGGACGCTGGGGCAAGGACCATCTCCAAGCATAAGGGGGGGTGCCTTCCTGCCCCCTCTGGGCCCTCCTCTCCCAGGCTGCTCCCCGGGAGGCAGAGCCCAGGCTCCTCTGAGCTGCCACCTGCTGACCTGGCTGCCAGCATCTGCTGCTGTGGCAACCGGCTCGGCCCCCCGCTGGGACACCATCAGAGCCACTGGTGACATTTGAATATGGACAGGGTGTTAGATGTGAGCACTGTATCGGTGTGAAACCTCCCAGTCATGATCATCGCAGTGGGTTCTAAAAGCAAATCCTGGTGTTTAGAAAATATACTGTGGTGTGCTATGGGTGAAGGGGCATTGCACCTCCAGTCTTCAATGGTTCAGAAAAGTGCATTTAAATATGAGTGTGTGGGGGCGCCTGGGTGGCTCAGTCGATTGGGCGTCTGCTGTCAGCTCAGGTCATGATATTGGGGTCCTGGGATCAGCCCTGTGTCGGGCTCCCTGCTCAGGGGGGAGCCTGCTTCTCCCTCTCCCCATCCCCCCTCATGCTCTCTCATGATCTCTCTCTCTCTCTCAAATAAATAAAATCTTTAGAAAAATAAAAATAAATAAATATGAGTATGTGCATATGGATGACAGGTGTAGACACATAACATGACAAAGCAAATGGGGCAAAATGCGACCAACTGGTGAATCTGGGCAGAGTCTACAGGAGTTTCTGGCATGAATCTTGAAATTTTCTGTAAATTTGAAATTATATCAAAAGTAAAAGTTATGAAAACAACATCCAAAATGCAGAGTTCTGGACCCATCCAAAAGACTTGGCTCTGCAGGTCTAGGTAGGCCCAGAATCCAAATTAACCAGCAGCTGAGGACAAGAAAGGTGTTGTGAGTTGGACTATGTGGCCCCCATGTTCAAGTCCCAACTCCCAGAACCTGTAAGAGAGACCTTACTTGAAAACAGGGAGTTTGGAAATAAACTTGAATCAAGACAAGGTTGTCCTGGGGCACCTGGGTGGCTCAGATGGTTAAGCGTCTGCCTTCGGCTCAGGTCATGATCCCAGAGTCCTGGGATCGAGTCCCACATCGGGCTCCCTGCTCCTTGGGAGCCTACTTCTCCCTCTGCCTCTCTCTCTCTCTCTGTCTCTCATGAATAAATAAATAAAATCTTTAAAAAAAAATTAAAAAAAAAAAAAGACAAGGTTGTCCTGAAGTAGAGCCCCTAAATCCAATGACTGGTGTCCTTATAAGAGGGAATGAGGAGAAGGTTTTAGAGGACAGAGGTTGGAGATGGGAGCAAGTGTCTACAAGCCAAGGAAGGCCAAGGACCATAGGCACCACCAGGGTCTGGGAGAGAGGCTTGGAACAGGTTTCCCCCGAGCCCCCAGAAAGAGTCAGCCATGCCAACACCTTGATCTTGGAGTTCTGGCCTCCGGAGCGATGGGAGAATACGTCTCTGTTGCTTATACTGTCCAATGTATGGCATTTGGAGCAGCAACCCAGAAGACAAGTCCAGAGGGCATCTTGGGCAGGAAAGTGGGGGGAGGGGCCGCTCACCTCCCCAGATCCCACTCAGCCCCTTAGGGAGCACTGAATCCAGATTCAGACACTTCTAGAAAGAGCTGGCCATGGCCCTGGACAGTCAAGTCAATTACTCACATACACTTTAAGCATACATTAGGCACCTACTCTGTGCACACCCTGGCAGAGTGGGGACCCAGCTATGAACAAAACCAACAAAAAATCTCGGCCCTTCTGGAGCTGACCTCTCACCTAAGGTCACAAGGGTCATAAGATAGTAAGTGATTTGATGGGTTAGGAGGAGAGAAATCCCACAGAGACGCAGGGTGGCCTGGGGGCAAGATAAATAAAGTGGCCACAGGAGGCTTTACCAGGAGGGGAACTTTGAGCAAAGATGGGAAGGAAGTGGGGAAGTAGGGGGTGGTGCATCGGCCGGTGGTACAGCCAGAGGAAAGGCGCAGGGGTGAGGTATGTGGGGGCGCAGGGCAGCAGTGAGGCCAGAGGGGAGTGAAGGGCTGAGGAGGGGGGCATGACATTGGGGCTGTGACTTTACAGGGCCGGCCCACCACCCTGTGTATGTGTAGATGTGTGTGCGGGGTGCGCCAGGTGCACCCATGACCTCCCCAAACTCCCCTGACCCCCCACCCCGGCCTGCGGGCAGCCGCCCAGGGCTCCTGGAACGCCCGCACGGGAAGGCTTCCCTGGCCCGCAGGTGCTCACTGGCGCCCTCTGGCGGCAATGTGGAGAACAGACCGCGGGGGGCGCCGGGAGGCGAGGGGGGAGGGGACTGCACTGGTCCCTGAGGGGTGGGGGGAGGTGGGGAGGAGGAGGGAGAGATGGGGGAGACGGCGGGGGGGGGGGCGGGGGTATCGCGGAGGGAACAGCGGGGGAGGTGAGATGGGAGGGATGGTGGGGGGACTGGCGGGAGAGGAGGGGTAGTGGGGGCTCGCCGGGAGGGGGGAAAAGGGAGGACAGTGGGGGTGAGGGTGGGGGACAGGTGAGTGGGATGGCAGGGAGGGGGGAGGGGGGAATTCTGGGGATGGGCTGGGGGGAGGGATGGGGGGAGGGATAGTGGGGGGGGTGGGATCTCACCAGGCGGAGGCTGAAGTGGAGGCAAGAAATGGGTGAGTTCTGAGAAATTTTTTCATATCCTTTCTATTGAAATATAGCTTACAATACAGTAAAATGCACAAATCATAAGTGTATCAAGCTCAGTGAGCTTTTTTAAAAATTGAACTAGAAGTCACATAAAATTAACCATTTTAAAGTGAACAATTCAGTGGCATCTGGTACATTCACAATATTGTGCAACCCACACCTCTATGTAATTCCAGAACATTCCATCAACTTAAAAGGCAATCCCATCCCATTAGCCCTCACTCCCTGTCTCCCCCCCAGCCCCGGGCCCCCACGAGCCCCCTTCCCGTCCGTGGATGAGCCTGTTCTGGACGTGTCACCCACGTGGATTCACACCCCATGTGGCCTTCTGTGTCTGGTTCCCTCCCTGAGCATCGTGGGCTCGGGGTCCGTCCCTGGGGCAGCGCGTGTGGGCACCTCGCTCCTGTCCGTGGCTGATGGGTGGGTGAACCACATTGTTTGTATCTGTTGATCTGTGGATGGACTTTGACAGTTCCCATTTTTTGGCAGCTGTGAGTAACGCTGATGTGAACACGAAAGTACAAGTTTTTGTTTGAGGCACCGTTTCAGTCCTTCGGGTGCATCCGGGAGTGGAATTGCTGGCCATTCCATGTGTCAGGTTTGAAGCAATGCCAGTCTGTTTTCCATCCCCAGCAGCCCTGCATCAGGCTCTAGTCTGTCTAACCCTCACCAACACGTGTTCTCTGGTTTTCTCAATCACGGTATCTCTTGTGGTTTTGATTGGCATTTTCCTGGTGACTGATGTTGAGCATCTTTCCATGAGCTTGCTGGACACTTTTGTATCCTCTTTGGAGGCGTGTCTGTTCCGGTCCTTTGCCTATTTTTTAATTGGGTCGTTTTGTCTTTTTTTTTTTACTGGGTTGAAAGAATTTTTAAAATATATTCTGGATACTTGACCTTTATGAGCTCAGTGAGCATGTATAAATAAACTCACCACTGTAACCACCACCCAGACCAACATATCGACAGCAGCAGCTCCCACAGGCCAACCTCGTCCCCCTCCTCATGACCCCCCCCACTGTGGCCACCATCCTGACTTTATCACCCCACATTCATGCTACCTGTCCTTGAACTCCTTATAAATGGAATCGCTCAGCATGTCCAGCTTCTTCACACAACATTACATGTGAGGGTTCATCCATGCTGTTCATTCTTTGCAGGGATGGTTCTGGGTGTGTTTGGAAGGCAGAACCTTCTGGGTTTGCTGGTGGGTATGACAGAGTGGGGCTGAGAGAGGGAAGCCTGGCGTGACCCCCACCCGCATCCCCACATCCAATCTCAACACATGCCAGAGGTTTTATTTTTTTTAAGATCTTATTTATTTAATTGACAGGGAGAGGGAGGGAGAGAACACAGCAGGGGGAGCGGCAGAGGGAGAAGCAGGCTCCCCGCGGAGCAGGGAGCCCAACGCGGGGCTTGATCCCAGGACCCAGGGATCATGACCTGAGCTGAAGGCAGACACTTAACCCACTGAGCCACCCAGGTGTCCCTATGCCAGAGGTTTTGCATCCTCAGTCTTTCTCAAATATATCCTGCCCGCTCCCCCCACACACACACGCCCCATTTCCATACCAGCGATGCAGCCCCAGCCTCCTCCCACGCTTCGTGCTGGCCAATAGTCCCCCTTCCTCCCAGACACCAGAGGGTCTCTCTTGGACATTTATCAAAGCCCACCAACCCCCCGGGGGACCCCTGCCCCGGTGAAGTCCACACACCCCTCAGACCCCTGGCCTCTCGGGGCACACAGCACTTCTTGCCCTTGTCAGCGCCGCTCTTCTCCTTCCCCTCCCCGTCCCCTGTCTCTTCCTCCAGAAGGCTCCCCGAGGGCAGGGCTCTGGTCACTCAGACAGGGTACGTACCCCGAAAATTAGCGACGATGCTGCTGGACCCTGTACCCCAGGGGCTTGGGCAGGGGAGGTGAGTCTCTGCTCGGCAACATCGGGGACGCCAGCTAGATGACTGCAGTCCAGGTACTCACTGGCTCCATGAAACCTCACTGGGACCACCAGCCTGACCCCTCCCGGGCCTGGGCCTCCCCCAGCATGGCACAGGGCTCCGAAGGTGAGCATCCCAAGAGGAAGCCAGGCCAACATTGTGTTCTCGCGGTGGCCTGTCCTTGGAAGTCACATGGTGTCCCTTTGGCCACGTTCTGGAGCAGACAGGGGCCTCCCAGAGTTGAGGAGGGGGACACGGAGAGTCCAGCCCTTGCTGGGGATAGGCCAGGTTCTGGAAGAGCACGTGGGGCTGGAAATACCATCCCAGAGGCCATCTGTGGAAGCTGTGGTCTGCCACAGCAGGAGTCTTGTCTGCGTGGCCTGCCGTGGGGTCCCCAACGTCCAGCTAAAGGCTTGGCAGGTGGCGGGCCTTACTTGGTCAATATCTGCCACAGAAAAAAGGAACAGCGAACATGTATTGAGTGTTGAGAATGTGGCGGCCACCATGCCAGGCAATTCCCATGCTTTCTGTCTTATCATCCTCATGTGAGAAGAAAGCACCCAGAACTTGCAAAGGGGCACAACGATCATTCTGTGCAGTATCACTGTAGGCCAGGGGCTCTCCCTGGGCACCGCCAACACTGGGGCAGGGTCATTCTTTGGGGTGGGGTGGTCCGGGGCACAGTGTGGCATCCAGCAGCATCCCTGGCCCCCACTCACTCAATGCCACAAGGACCCTCAGTTGTGGCAACGGCGAATGTCCCCCGATGTCACCCAGTGTCCCACGCCAGTGAGAACCGCCTTGTAGAGCTCTGAGCAGCCAGGCCACCTGCCACCCAGGGGAAGGCGCTCACTCACTCTCATTGATGCTTCGGCAAATGCGGGCTTGGCTGCTAACCCGAGGACTCTCAAGCTGCAAACAGGTGAACTCTGTCCACAAGGCTACACTTTATTGCCCTAACTAGTTTTGCTTCACCTTAAACTTGGAACGTGAGTCTCCTTTGAAGCAGCTTCACCATCCCTTTGGGCCTCAGCGTGCACCCAGATAAACCTGTGACACACGTGGTCACTGGGTGTTTGATGAGGTTTATGTTGTGACTCTGCCATTGGCCCACCCCCAGAGCTGAAAGCAAGCTTAGCACCTTATTTTGCACATGGGGAACCTGAGGCTGGGGGCGGGGGTCTTGCCCAGGGTCCTCTGTGGGGAGTTTAGGGACCTAGGGCTGCCACCCATGATTCAAGGGGCCTCCCTGATGTCAAGGAATAAACAAGAGGCTCTGTGGCTTGGCTGGGGGAGCGGAAGTAAGGTTGGGAATCAGGAGTGGCCTGATCCAGGGACTCAGAGGGTTAGGGAAGTGACAGGGATGGGGGCCCAGGAGCCAGTCAGGGGCTGGGGTTGGAGGGAGAACTCATGTGTCACCATGGCAGTGTGAGCCCCCAGGGAGGGTATGGGCCTGGGGTGGAGGGTCCCAGAAGCAGCTGAGCTAGAAAAAGAAGACAGCCCAGTCTCCGCCAAATTCGGGCATCCCCCAAACCACCGTCAGGTTGGAGAATTCTCTGGAGGGGACTCACAGAATTCACTGAACACACAGGGAAAGGCTGTACAGGGACTGGGGCCGAAGGAGGTGCCCAGGGGTGGAGTCAGCAGAGACACGGCTGGCCTCCTGCCACATCCGGCCTGACCCACGTGGCTGCTCTCAGTCTCAGGTCCACTGATTCAGTGCCCCAAGGGTTGGTCTCACTGGTGTCAGGCGTGTTAAGGTTCACCTCCCAGGCCCCCCTGGACAAGGTTAAATTCTGGGCCAGCTCTGCCAGGACCAGGTTTGGGAGCCATGCCTGTACGCCTCAGACCTTGCCCCCAGCCCCACCAGCATGGTGGGGTTACAGTAGGGTACAGGGTCCTGGGGGAGGAAACTGATTCCCAGAAGAGCCAGGCCCGAGGGCAGGCAGGGCCTGGAAGGCTGGGGGTCGGTGCCGCTCATGAGGAGACTGTGGGGGTGTGGGGAGATGGGGGCTGGCAGTGCGGGTGAGGTGGAAGCCTTGGGGTCTGCGCCCAGCACTGGTGGGAACTGCCTTCCTGCCACCTGCTGGCTGGGTTTGCCCCCTTGTGCTTCAGTTTCCCCATGTGTGAGGAGGGTCAGCAGACGCTGCATGTGGGCCATCCTTCGTCATCCATTTTGGGCTTAATAAAGGGGCCCTGCACGGTATGTGCATATCTTATGTAACGCTGGGGGGGAGTAACATCTCCATGGTACAGAAGGGGAAACTGAGCCCCAGGGAGCCTGCAAGCAGCAGAGCCGGACTCCGGCCGCAGTCCGCTAGCCAGACACGCAGGCAGCGAGAGGGGCGAGGGAGGCGCCCCCCCTCCCCCCGTGGCGAGGAGGGCATGCAAACGCGGGTCCTTCCGTCCCCGCGGTTCCTTTTTACCGAGGTCGTTTCTTCTCCTCGGGTCCCCAGAGCCTGCTGGGGCAGCCCCTCCCTCCCAGCTGCTGAGGAGCTGAGGAGGAAACAGAAGCTTAATTGAATCCCACACTGGAGGGAGGGTGCGGGCAGCTGGAGGGAGGAGCAGGTGCTGCTGGGAGAGCTGCCCTTCCCCCTCCCCCTCCCCCCCCGCCCCCGCCCCCGCCCCCCATCGGGAGGCTGAGGGAGAGCCCGGCCTCAGTGGGTCTGATGGTAGCCTATAATTATCAGCCTAATGTGATTATATTAATTATCATCACAATATTGTGCCTGCTTCCGCAGAGCGTGCCTGAGCATTGAGCCCTTCTTCCCACAAAGGAGCCTGGACCTCATCACAACCCGAGCGTTGTGCATGGGGCAGCTGAGACTCAGACGTGCCACGTGACGTGCCCGAGGCCACACCGCCTGCAGAGTGGAGAATGGGGGGCTTGAATTCCACCATGGAGCCTTCCCCTTGCACTTCTCCCAGACGAGGGTTCGGAACTCTGGGCCCAGGGCGGTGGGAGGCAGGTACCACAAAAGCAAAGGTCCTGGGGAAGGGGCATGAGCCACAGGGTGGGGCAGGCACAGGGTGAGTCTCCAGTGCGGGCATACGGGGCCATGGGGAGCCCCATACCCAAGCCCCTTTCCTCCACCTTAGGAAGGTCCTTGCTGCCCCAGGACCCCTTCCCTGTTCAGATTCTGCCCCTTCTGCAAAGCCCTCCTTGATCAGTGCCCTAAAGGAGCGCCCTTGGTTGCCACCATTCCCAGCTCAGTGGGACATACAAACCCTAGGCCTTCCGGGGGCTGCCTGCCTTCTGCTTTCCCATGTCAGACTGTGACAGCCCTAGGCCAGCGTTGTTTCTACTTCCCCAGACTGAAGACTTGCTGTCTAATGTCAAACTGGTTTAAGCCAAGAAGGGACTTTGTTGGCCCTCTGGACCGAAATGGCATGCAGTTATGGACTTCAGGCACAGCCAGATCCAGGTGCCCACAAGGTGAGCAGGCATTGGACTCCTCCTCTCCTGGCTGTTGTGGCCTGTGCTGGCTCCACTCAGAGAAAGGGGCAGCATTTCGTGATTGGCACCCAGTTGGGTGCCTACTGCTGGCGGGGGCCCTGGATGTCCCTGGCTGTCCTGGGGTGGCGGCCAGGCTGCAAGGAGAGAGGACTGATGCCTCCCTGGTTGCCCCTGGGCTGAGCACTGGGTGCAAACACAGACCATCCTGCTCAGATTGCTGTCACAGGCAGTAGAGGGGGATCTGACCTCAGTGGGGTAGGGGTTGCCCTGGGAAAGAGAAGGGGGTTGAGACCTAAAGGCAGAATGGAGCTCACGGCAAGCGTGTTTCCCTCGGGGAGCCAGCACGCAGACAGGAGGACGGAGTCTTCTCAGGCTGCTGGTCCCATTGGAGCATGTCCTTCCGGGTGTCCTGAGCAACGGCCAGTCACAGCACATACACATGCACGTGCATGACATGGCTTGCTACCGACGTGCACAGAGAAACACACACACACCGCCGTGTAGACATGGGAGCGTGTGGGCACACACACGTGCTAACGTGCACATGCCCCACCGGCGTGCACGCATGCCCTCCCGGGCTTGCACTGCGCTGTCCTGTGTGTATGCAAACAGGGCTGCACTCACATGCATGCGGCTCACGTGTGTGCACAGAGGCACATGGCTGTGTGCACGCACACATGCATGGCACACACGCAGGCTGCCCAGCAATCAGTGGCTCACAGGGAAGAGGGAGAAGGTACTTGGTTGCCCTGGCAACACATCCTGGGACCCGACCAGGCCTGGTTCTTGTGGCTCATCTGGCAGGCTGTCGGGGGCGGGGGGTGCTGCTCGGGACCCTAGCCCCGCACAAAGGCTCCTGGTGGCTTTGTAATGGACAGTCTGGACCCCACGGGGCTAAGAGGAGAGAAAGCAGCCAGGCCCAGGGTCAGAGCAGGAGTCAGGGCCCCGCACTGCGGGGAGCTGTGGGGAGAGACGCGCCCTGCCCTGGGGCGTGCGAAGGGGAGACACAACTCAGTCCTGGGACCTGTGTGGGGGTACAGGGCCCTGCACAGGGGCGCAGAGCACTCTCAGCCTGCCCAAGAATCCCAGAGGAAGCCAGCTCCAGTGCGCAGGTCCGAGGGGACCCCAGCTCTGAGCCAGCAGTGGGGGGCACCCAGCCCAAGCCTGTCTGTGCTCCTGTCCTACTGTGCATGGGTTCAAGGCCCCCTCCTTTCTGGGATTGCTCTGCACCCTTTTTCCCTCTGCTGTGAAGTGGGTGCACACATAGGAGGCCAGGCACACCCGGGGTGTAGGAGCTGCACGCAGTAGGGCCACATCCTGACCCTCCCACCGGGCTCCTGGGTTCTCTACCTGTGACTTAGGGCTTCCCCGCTGGCCCCAAGGGGGTCTTGTTTCCAGCATACAGCAGGAACACAATAAATGCTCCCAGGCAGAAAGGCGACCGCTCAGATGTGTTTGCTCTCCCTGCTGCCCCCCCAGGCTGGCAGGACCCCCCAGGCCTCCCAGTTCTACCTGGAGGGCGTTGGCTGCACCAGGATGGGGCAGGCATGCCCAACACAGGCTTTGCCGAGTAAGGGGTAGCAGGCAAGCACCTGCCCTCTCCTGGAACCCACCTCACTGATCCTGCGTGTCTTCCAGGTTGTGGTTCAGGTGTCCCTCCCTCCTGCTGTACCCGCTGGACTCGATGAAATGATTCTGCTCCTGTCCCCAGCGTCCAGCGCTCACCTCAGGTGGGCACCACCTGGGAAGGCTCATCTTTCCAGCTTTGCCTCATCTACCTCTTAATCCCAGAACTGGGGTGAAGGAAGCACAGCTCCTCATTGAGCAAGTCCGTGAAGATGGAGCTGGGCTTCTTCGATTCTCCGGGCCTCAGTTTCCCCACCTGTCACACAGAGCGAGTCAGGAGTAAACAGAGCCCACGTCAGCCCGGGCTCTGCGCTCCCTGAGCCGGAGGAGGCCCGTGCTGCCTGTCCTGCTCTCCTCCTCGTGATGTCACCTTTCCAACCCCAGCCTCCTGTGATGGATGCCACCTCCCATCACGCCTCCACTGGAAAGGGTTCTCCACATGTCTGGCCAACTCAGCCCTTCCACCGACGGTGAGAGCAGGGGAGGGGTGAAGGGTGGGTGGGACCCTCGCCCTTTACCACAGGCTTCCAGTTCCCCGGTGACCCTGCAGGGGCCTAGGCATGGGGTCAAGCCATGGCTTTCCAATGACTCATCAGTTACTGGTCAGGCACCTCGTGGGTGCCCAGCCTGGTGTTGGAGCTGAGGACACCACTGACCAAGATGAACCTGTCCCAGCCCCAGTCGGCATGTGAGCTGAGATCGGATGCAGGACATACTGAGCAAAGTCCCCTTCCCCAGCCGAGAGGACTGGGAAGCTTCCTGGAGGAGGTACCATCTCAGCTGAAGCCTGAAAGTGAAGTTGGGGGCTGGGAGGCGTTCCAGGCCCAGGGACCAGCATCGATGTGAATGACCTGCAGCCCAAGCCTCCAAATCATGTGTCTCCAAGTCATGTGGGAGTGGTGGGGGTGGCCTCCTGGCTGAAGCACTTGCTTTCTGCTATCTCTCTGATCTCAGGGGCTGGGGCAGACCAGATGAGGGTGAGGGGCAGGTCAGGGGGGATGCTCCTGCTTGGCAGCCGATGGCATCTGACGGGGTCCCTGTTGGTGATGACGCTGCAAGTCCAGTGTGTCCCCAAGTGGGCAGAGCCTGGAAGGGGCAGGCCCTGGCCTCCTTCCAGTGGCCACAGTGAGGGTGCCAGTTCCAGTCCTGGCTCTCATTAGCTAGGCTGCCTTGGTCATGTTATTAAAGCACCCCTGCCCTCATCTGTGAGGTGGGACGCTGTGTGTGCAGATGGAGGGCGAGGACAGGACCTGTACACAGACCCGCTGAATAAATGCATGCTAGCCGCCACGGTGACAGGGCCCGGGGTTCCCAGTGGCACCACCCTGCTGCAGTCTGCCTTCCCACCCCCACCCCAAGCAGGAGACAGACCCAGAGGATCCGAATGGGCTGAGAGGACTCCGCCAATGAGAAGGCCCCCACCACCCTCCCTGGAGCTCAAGGCAAAATTCCTCTTGTTATTAAACACCAAAGCAAACAGATCTCCACCCCCACACTCCCGAAACACCTTTATTGCACTAAAAACAGCATTTATAAACAAACACACTTGGGAGAGGGTGTCTTAAGGATTTACCCACAGTCAACTTGTAACACAAAGATATCAAATAGTGCAGGGGCATATAAAATGGGCCCTCCCCAGAGGGAAAGCAGGGGTCAGGGTCAGAGGGAAGGGAGAGGGTGCAAGCTCCAAGCATCTGACTCAGTGCAGGGTCCTCTGTCCACCTGCTCCAGCCCACAAGCCTGGCCCTGGGGGGGTCTCCAGGTTCTAGAGTAAAGGGGAGCCCCCCTCTGACACCAGGAGCAGGGAGCATGAAGGAACAGGCCTAGGACAGAGGTGGGGAGGGGAGAGGGGGCACAGCAAGGGACCTCAGCTCCAAGGGCCCCAAATTCTCAGTCCCAAAGTGCAAACGGGAACAAGTGCTTTCCCCGGCTACGGGGGAAATCTCCTTCATCCCTCCCCCAGTGGGATTTGGAAACCTAGTCAGGAGGGACAATGTTTGGATGGGGAGGGGTGCCCCGGGATCCCCAGGGACTGCCCCCATCCAACCATGCTCACCAGGCAGCCTGGCCTGGCCCCTGCTTCAAACTGTACCGTTTCTGTTGTGTTAAGCTGGTAAACATCCACGGACATCATTCAAGGACCCACACATGGACACAACTTTAAACCCATGCAGCATGAAGGTGCACAACCAGGGTCCTCCCTGCCCGCCAGCTTCCGCCCACACTAACCAAAAGCTATTTACTGTGTGGAGTGAAAACCCAGCCATCAGTCCCTGACTATCACTTCCTGGCGTGCTGCGGCCAAGGGTGCTGCGCAGGGGGGTGGCAGCCCCCGGCCTTGGAGGGACGGGGCGGAGTGGGGGCTGGGGGCCGCGCTCTGGGCCTGTTCTGAGCAACCCCTCCAGGGGCGGAAGGCTCCTGAGCGTGAGGTGGGCTGGCCCAGCAGGGAAGGTGCTGGAGGAAAATAGCAGACAGGAGAGCTATACGGCTCCCAGGGGCAGGAGGGGAGCCCGAGCCTCCGCTGTCCTCTCCCGGGCCTTCCTCCACTTCCAGCCCCACAGCAACGCTGCCTCCCTTCTCTGCCTGTCTTCTCCCAGTGGGTGGCACCTGCCTCGCTGACCTGCTCTGCTCTGGAGCCTAACC
Organism: Leptonychotes weddellii; assembly: GCF_054177405.1. Taxonomy (NCBI): domain Eukaryota; kingdom Metazoa; phylum Chordata; class Mammalia; order Carnivora; family Phocidae; genus Leptonychotes; species Leptonychotes weddellii. Next base: position 83,537 of record NC_138369.1, on the reverse strand, counting down.
CAGGTGGGGTGTCTCCTGCAGCCTCGTGGGCGCTGTTGGTAGATCCCAGACCTGGTACTGCTGTCTGGTGGGGGCAGAGGGGGCGGGGGGGTGTCTGGTGGGCCGGGGCAGGAAGACTCTTATGCAACCAAGAGAGATATTGGGCTCAGCTCCGAACTGGCCACCTCTAGGTCTGTGATCCACTTCTGCGGTCTCCAGGCCCTCTGGGCCCCTGCAGGGTCACTGGGGAACTGGGAAGCCTACGGTAAAGCGTCTCACAGGTTCCTGGCCACCCCCGCCCCCGGAGAACCCCTTTCCAGAACTCTGAAAGGGGTGAGGCAGCATGGAACTTAGGGCACGGGGTAGGGGGGTGCTCAGCCCTGCAAAGTGTCTCCTTCTCTTCCCTGGCTGCCCCCTCTCTTCCTCCTCTGAAAAAATTAACCCATGAAAGATAGTGTTCCGGTCACCGTTGGCAACCCAGTAACCCCCAGCATGGACGGCAGCCCAGCCTGAGTTTAAACAGCCCTCCAGCCCCCCTCCTGGCTGCTGGCCTCCTGCCCACGGGGATCTGAGTGGGAGGGGAGGGGGTCTTCCCTCTGCCCCCTCGGGAGCGAGGGAGGCAGGGAGGGGCCTTTACAAGAAAGGGAGCAGGGAGGTCAGCGGAAGCTCTTCCTCCCCGAGCAGCGTGTCCCGCTTGAGGCTGCTGCCCTTGTTGACCACCTTGATCCTGAGGGCCAGCTTCCGGACACTGGCCGGCCCCAGGCCATCGAAAAAGAAGTCCTCATTGAAGACGGGGTGGCGGCTGTTCTTGATGATGGTGCTCCTCTGCTTCTGTAGCTTCCCGGGGACCAGGCACAGCCCCACACAGCAGTTGATGCTGCGGGCGTCACACAGGCGGTCATAGAGGCCCTCGGCTGCCAGGAGACGTACCCGCAGGCGGGCCTGGGCCACCTCATACTCCGCCAGCAGCCGCACGCTGCCCCGCGGGCCCATGCGGACCGCGTGCTCTGCACGGGGCGCCTGGCCAGTCTCAGGGCCCGGCTCTGGGGTGGCCCTGCGGGTCAGGCGGCGCCGCGCCCCGGGGCTGGTGTCTGGTGCGCTGTCCTCAGCGGACAGGGAGCCGTGGCGGCCCGCCGAGTGCTTGAGCTGGCTCACTTTGGCCTGGCTGTCCTGCGCGAACCCTTTCAGCAGCGACACGGAACGTGAGAGCAGAGGGGACCCGAACGGGGAGGACTCCGCTGAGGACCCTGTGTCACTCTCCCCACCGCTGAAGTAGCGGCTGGGGCTCATGAGGGCCCCACCAGCCTCCCTGGGCACCCCATCGCCCCCATTGGCCTTGGTGCCCCCCCGACGGCGACCGGCACCTGGGGATCCCACCTGCGCCAGGGCTCCATGCTCGCTGTGGAACAGGGACTCCTTACGCCGCGTGTGGGGGCTCTCTGCCAGCGTGGCAAAGCCATAGGACGTCTGAGCCTTGGGCACGGAGGGCAGGGACATGGCGCCCTGGGCTTGGGGGTCAGCGTTGGTGGCAGCCTCCTCTACCAGCCAGTCCTCCGCACTCTCGATCTGGATCACGTGCCGGGTGGCTGCCTTCAGCAGGCTCTTGCTCTCAGCTGCCAGCTTGGCAGGCAGCCGCGGGCTCCGCGGGGCTCGGCGGGGCGTCCCCGAGGCCAGGTTTTGCTCCGTCGAGGCGGGGCCCAGCTCAGCCTGCCCCTCAGGATCTGCGGGGCCAGCGGGCAGTTTGGGGGGTATGAAGAAGTCAGGGATCTTGTCAGGTGTGAGCACATTGCTGTGCAGGGGCCCCTTGGAAGCCTTGTCCCCGGCCTCGCTCCCAGGAGTGACGTTTTCCCCAGACCCCCGAAGACGCTCCAAGAACCACAGGTTGGTTTTCTTCATGGGGGCAGGCAGGACGGAGGTCAGGAGGAGCTCTGGAGTCTGGGAAGAGAAGCAGGGGTCAGGAGCTGCGGGCTCCCAAGCACCGGGGGACTGGAAGAGGCGGCTCCTGGCCCCCATGGAGGGGGCCACAAGGACAAGGCCCTGGCCAGCAGGGAGCTAGCAGGGCGTCAGCAGGGTCACTCAGGGCGTGTCGCGCCTCCCCTCCCCTCCCAAGAGAGATCGGGCTTAACTTCCCAGACCCGAGAGCCAAAGCGAGGGAGGTGGGGGGCGGCGCTCCGACTCTTGGGAAGCTCCCAGGGGAGAGCGGCCCCTCTCCCGCCCCCACCCCGTTTTAAGGATCTCAAAGCGCTTTCTAAAGGGTCTGCGCTCAATCCAAAGGGAAGATACCCACGGTGTGTGTGCGGACCCCCAGGATGTCCCAGCCCCGCGCCCCCCCCCCAAGCTCCCACCCACCTGTGGCTTCGCCCAGCGCTGAGGGCCCAGGCACCGGGGTGGGGGCAGGGAGAGGAGGTGAGTCGGGGGCCTGACAGCGCAGCGAGCTGACCCCTCCCGCCAGTTCTCCGCCCCCCACCCCCGCCAGACTCAGCTCGGGGTGGGGGCGGGGGTCTCAGCAGATCCTGCGGACCGTGGCGGGGTCCCCGCACTCACCTGCCCCGGGGTGGTGGCCCGAGGCTGGAGGCTGTCCCGCGGGCACGCCGGGGTCTTGGCGCGAAGGTCCGGGGCCCGCGCGGGGGACGCGGCCAGAGCTCCAGCACGGGCGGCGGCGGCAGCGCAGCAGGGACTCATTCACCGGCGGCGGCGGGAAACCGCCCAGCCCGGGCGCCGCGCCGCCGTATTCCTCCTAGTACGGCCGCATAAGCGGCCCCCGCCACCGCCCCCGCCTCGCCCCGCCCCCAGGCCTCAGGGGGCTGCCCCTCGTCCGGACCCCGGGGGCTGGTGGGGGCAGATGGGTGGGCGGCAGGTGGTGGCGCCCTGTGGATGGCCACCCCTAGCGCTTGAGCCTACGGACCCGCGAAGTCGGGGACCCCCGGGAGCCCCTGGCCCCTGCCTCAGTCCACCTGGGCGGGGCCGAGACCCACACTCGCTGTAGGCAGGTTCTCTGGAGAGCCGCTTTCCTGACTCCGGGTGATGAATCAAACAATGGCAACAAGGGGCGCAACTAAATTTATCACTGAGCGCCTTGTCCGGGCCAGGCCCCTAAGGACTCAGAGCAACCCGGCGGTGGCCCTCCCCCGTCAGTGCAGGACGAAGTGAGGGTTTCCTTCCGGACATAAGGACCCAGCAGCTAAGCCGCGCTCCTCCCCGGTAGACAGTAAACGGGTGTCCACTCTGCAGCCGCCCAAGGAGCGGCCTGCATTTCGAGAACAGATGTTTATTGAGCAGCTGGTGGACGCCGCGTCCAGCCTTCTGATGATTCCCAGTGCCAGGGACGCCAGTGGACAGGTACACAGATACATTGTAAGTGTCGGTTTGTAGCTCCCGTGACAAACGTGTAGCAGGAAAACGCGATCCGAGGGGAGAGGGGCGAGCACCCCCACCATGCTGTTCACAGTTCAGAGACTGATGACGGGCAGGACCAGGCCGCAGCCCCAGGCCTGGCAGCTCCTGAAACCACAGGGTCCCCTGGATGCCGCCTGCTCTTGCCTTGAACGCTGCCTGCCTCAACTTCTGCTTCCTCACCCCTTGCCCTCCCTCTCAGCCTCCATGTCCCCTTCTGGACCCTAAGGCCAACCAGTCCTGGGTCCGTTCTTGGTCTGTGAGAAGCCAGCAAGTTAGTGGATTGCCAGGACTAACCCAAAGCCTGGACTTTATTAAATTATGATTGTCCGGGAGCCTCCTGTGTTCCTCATTGCGGCCCCAGCTAGGATGGGGGCTGGTCTGCAGTGACCACTGGGTCATCAGCAGAAGGGGTGCAGAGGGGCAGGTGGGAGCGGGACAGAACTCCCTTGGAGTGAGGTGGGGTTTGGAGTTCCTTGTCCAGATGCGGAAAGCAAGGCTCTGAGAGGTCCATGACTCCCCCAAAAGGTCTGTCTCAGCTTTGCTCTCTTAGCAAACACTGAGCCCCTTTTTGTCCTGGGCAGAACACTGGCATGGCCACAAAGTCCAACAGGGGAGGCAGATGCCAATGAATGCTTCAGTTCACCTCTAACTCCAAGAAGCCTGCCCTGCCAGCCAGCCTGGGCTGGCCGGTCATCACAGCCTAACCGTACCCACTGAACCCCAACTTTAGCTATGGTGAAGAATGCCCCAGAGCAAGTATTTGGTTGATGTCCACTGCCCCTGTCGGGCCTGGAGCTGCTGGGAGGAAGGCAGGAAGGCAGCCTTATCCCTGCTGTGACCCCAAGACACTGGGGGGACACTTTAATAAATACCTGCCAGACAAATGGATGAACTAGGACCACAGTAAAAAGCATGAGTCCTAGAATAGCGCTCGATCTTGCAGCGGGCGGGAGGGGGGAACTCGGAGGCCACAAGCCACCTTCCTCCATCGCATGGATAGGGAGAGTGGTGCTCACAAAGGGGAAGTGACTGAGTCAGGTCTCTGGGGGTTTTCTGATGATAAGCCGGCCTGGGTGCTGGGGGCTTCACTGCCCACTCCCCCTTACCCAGTTGGGGGAGGGTCTCCTCCCAGTTGGGTTGAGGGAGGAGGTCTTGAGCTTGTTCTGTGCCGATTCCCGTGCTGAGCAACTGGGGACTGTCATCTGGAGGTGCTCTGTTGGGGCTGGAAGCCTGACACCGATGCTTCCTGTGGTGTGATTGCTGGCAGGTGCCCAGACCTCTGCCTCTGTCCCCGGGGCAATTTGCAGGCATAAAGATTGTCCCTGTACCACGGCCTCAGGTGAGGCTGAACCGGTGAGGACACGCAGAGGGCTGACAACAGGGCCTAGAACACTGTGATGGGAGCGCTGGTCATCATTTCTTGGACGCTGCTACTGGTGAGAAAGGGGGCTGGCCCGGCCTCGAAAGGGACGCCAGAACCTGATCCCCACCAAAGCCAGCTCGGCTGAAGCCCCTCCCCGTGGCCCCCACCCCATCACCTTCGGGGGCTGGGGAAACCGAGGCCCAGAGAGACAAGGAACCTGGGGATAGGTCCCAAACATCTGCCTTCGGAGGGGCGGGGTCCAGGAGGCGGGCCCTTCCAGCTGGTTAGTTAGCCTTGTGGTCCCTAAACAGGAACCTCTTCCAGTCAACAAAACCTACTTCCTCTGCAGAGCCCTGAGGCTGATTGGTGTGGTGTGGCAGATCCCCAGGACTCCCCCCACACCCCAGGCTGCAGCCTTCCTGAGATCAGAGATGCGGAGGCTGGCAAAGGGGCCCAGGTGGTATTAACCAGCCCCTCCCACCCTGAGTCACACCACCTCATGCTGCAAGGCCTTGGTCCTCAACTCCCACCCCCCAGGGACCTAAGCTTGTGGGAGAGAGGAGGGACAGGGGGCTTGCCAGGAGCCAGACTGCCCCCTGCAGCCACCCACAGACAGGTCCTTGAGGAAGCTCAAAGAAAAAAGCTCCAGTCCTGAGAAGCCTCCTTATACCCATGCAGTTCTGGCCAACAGCTTCTCATCTGAGCTCTGTCTCCTCCCCTGGAAGAGCTATGGGAAGGCCTGTCCAAAGCTCCCTGGAGAGACCTCGGCCCAACAAGGCACAGGTTAACCCACTGTGGAGGAGGGCCACAATCCCCAGTTTACAGACAGGGAAACTGAGGCACAGGGGAGTAGCCCAATTCAGGGAAGGGAAGCAAGCAGTCCAGGCTGCATGGTGCCTGCCTCCCACCCCAAGGCTCCCTGAGGACAAGGCCGGCCCAAGGAGCATTTGCCGACCAAATAATTGAGGGTAGATGGGGGCAGGAGAAAAGTGTGGGGGACCAGCGGCAGCCAGGCTCGCGGCCCCCCTCACTGCATGGGCACCCCAGACCTGGCGTTCCCGGCTCAGAGAGCAGGACAGGGGAGGTGATGGGGTGGGAATCCCAGCTCTGCCACCTCACCCTCTGAGCCTCTGCTCCCCCTTCTGTAAAGTGGGGAGAATCTGAGCACCCACAGCTGGTGCTGTTCTTAGCACATGCTTCAGCAGGTGTCCTAGATACATAGAGGCTTTGAAGGAGGACACAGGGGAACGAATGAATGAACAAAGTGCATTAGGACCCCTCTCTAGCCTACAAGTCTCTGAAATCGGATACTTTTGGAGATTCCCCTAGTCCAGAACCTAGTGAATTCTCCCAACTGCCCCCCATTCCTCTCCTGTCCCCAACAGTGTACTTCCCACTTGGGAATCCTATCATCTCTGTGCTTCAAAGCTCCCCAGCAGCTCTCCCTGGCTCCAAGCTTCCCCCCAGCCGTGTCCTCCACTCCACCACCCCTCTGATCTCACCACCAGCCACATAGGTCATCCTTCTGGTCTCTGAATGTGCTGCAAGCCACACACCACAGGGCCTTTGCACATGCTATCACTCCTGCCTAGCACTCTGTCTTCTTCCCCTGGGGCTCTCATCCTCCAGACCATATCCCCTGTGTCATTCCCACCCTCCTGGATTTCCTGGGCTAAGTTCACATTGTCATTACACACTTAGTGGTGATTTGCTGCTTGATGTCACTCGACTATCGACTCCATGAGGACAGATCAGTCTTGGTTACTGCTGCATCCTCGTTACCCACCAGAGGTCCTGGCAGATAAGGGGAGCCCAACGCAGGCATACTAAAGGATACCAGGATCGGGGGACAGGTGGATGGACCAATGAATGGAATGAATAATGGATGGATGGGTGAGTAGATGATGGGTGGATGGATGGATGGACAGACTGGCCCCTCTAAAGTAAGAAACAAGGCATCAGAGTCCCCTCTGGCTCTGCTATTTGATAGCTTCTCCCTGCCCCCCTCCCAGTTACAGACAGAGTGGCCGTTGCTCCCCATACCCTCACCAGGCTCCCCCAGAGCATGGGGGTGGGGCCTGCTGATGAGCCAGACCCTAGGCACAGGTGTGGCCCTGGCAGGGTGTGGTGAGGGTCAGGAAGGCCTCTTCAGGATAGTCAGAGGAGGGGTCCCAGGGAGAGATGAGGTCTCTGGGAGGGAAGGTCTGGAGAGGCATCGGGGATAAGCAGGAGCTCCTAGGGGGTCAGGAGTGGGGACACCTGAGAATGTCAGGCCACATTCAGGGCTAAGTTAGGAGCAGTCAAGAGGAGAAATGAAGAACAGTTTGCCAGATATTCGGGGCATCCTGAAAGACACGGGTCTACAGCATATAGGAGATAAGCTATGGTGTTTCCCAGGAGAGGACAGGGCTGTGTCTCATAGAGGAGTGGGGTGCTCTATCTGGGGGTGGAAATAGAAGTGTGAGGGTGGTGCTGGGGGTTCTGGGACAGTGCTCCCCCACAGGGACACATCTCCAGGCCTGCACCCTCCTCTCCATCCCCCACACCCTCCAGCTGCAGGAGGACACACGTGTGCCTTGGCTTTCCACCTGGGAGACTGGCCTTGGCCTCCCAACCCAAGGGCCCCTCAGTGTCAGGTAGGCTGACTTCCTCACCATCATCCCCACGTGTAATTACAAACAGACCCCAAATGTCCAGTACAGGTGGACAGCTGGGAGGGCAGGGCCCTCATGACCACCCCCCACCAGGGCGGGTTGTCCGGCTGCTGCCTGGATGCCCCCCACTGTCCCAGCTGAGCCCTGAGGTGCCCCCCACACTTCAACATTCACAGGTGTCCTGGCCTGAGGACCCCAAACACCTCAATTCTTCCCCATAAAAGACAACTGTGCACTGATTTTTCAGGTGGAGAAACTGAGCTGTCAAGGACAGGAATCCATCTTTCCAGGGAGGTGAGCTGAAGTCCCTCTGGGGAGAGAGATGGTGCCTCCTGAACCCGGCGGCGACCCTGCCAGGGCTCGGAGAGAGAGGACTGGGTTTCTGTAAGATATTTTCTTTAAAGGTGAGAAAAGTTCTGTCTTTGGTATGGACACCCTCACCCCAGGCAGAGGGTGGAGGCAAGCAGGGGTCGGTGGGATTAAAGGGTCTTGGGCCCCCATCTCTTGGCCTCGCTGGCCCAGCCCAGGGCCGGCTGGAGAAGGAAGATCTAGAGGCTGGAGGAAGGAGAGACAGCGGCAGCTCCAGCCTGACCAGGGTCCAGAGAGAAGCTGAGGAGCCCATAAGGCCACAACAGGGAGCATCTGCAGCGCAGGACAGGAGCGGGAGCTGAGAACCATCACCTGCGGAAGAAAGAGAAGGCGAGGTCAAGGGTCAGCTGTGACAGCAACCAGAGACCTGGGCTCAAGTGGCCCCCCGAACCTCAGTTACGGGGCCCAGTGAGGATCCTCAGGCTGAGGGGCCAGGGAGAGGTCTCAGCTCCCCCATGTTCTTGCAGTGTGACCTAGGGTAGGGCCTTCACTTCTCTGTGCCCTTCCTTCGGCAAAAATGCTCAGAACCACCTGGGACTTGGAGGCTTTGGGAGGTGCCGAGCACCATGCCTGGACTTGGCCACTGGTGCCATCGGCATTGTTTCTCAGGTCACACACCCCTCTGGGGACGGAAGGGAAGCACGTCTTAGCCTAACACGTGCGAACACACAGCCCCAAAGGCACTGCAGATCATGTCAGTGTTCCACGTGCCCACTCCCAGCCCCTAAAGCCTGTCCCCAGACTGGAAATCCCTTCTGTGCCCGCAGCCTCAGGCTTGGCTGGGGACCGGGAGGCAGGAAGGGGCCGTGGTCAGGGGGACTGGAGAGCAGCCCAACCTGGCTGGAAACGCCTCTCTGCTGAGCCCTGGGGGGGATATCCCACAACCCTCTTCCCTTGCAGCCCCTCCCTCCCCAGCTGAACCCCCAGCTCCTGGCTTCCCAAATCCCGGTCCTATCTCTCCCTCCTCCCCAAGTCAGTGCATGCAGCCCAGCTCAGCCACACCTTCTCCTGCCTAAACCACCCCCCACTGCCCCCAGAAGCCCCAGTCTCTCACCACAAAGGTCCTAGAATCACCCAGACCTGCCTGTCCCTCCCCAACTCAAAACCCTCCCATGGCCCCCCAGCACCAAAAGCAAAAGGCCAAGGGTTTACCTTTCCATCTCCCCCACCTCTCCTCGAATGCCCACCAGACAGACCCAGGCCACCCTAGGCCTTCCTCTGGTGTAGAGCCACCTCCTCCCAGAGATGTTTTATCACCAATTAAACCCAGAGTTACCATGACAACTCAGCAATTCCACTCCTAGGTATAGACCCAGGAGCCATGAAAATACATCCACACAAAAACTTGGACATGCATGTTCTGAGTGGCATTATTAGTAACAGCCAAAAAGTGGAAACACCCAAATGTCCATCGACAGTGAATAGGTAAACATGTGTCCATCCATACACCGGAGCGTCACTGGGCCACAAACAGGAGCGAGGAGCCCACACGCTGCCCCGGGAACAGACCCTGAACCCACGATGCTCAGGGAGGGAACCAGACACGGAAGGCCACACGGGGTGTGAGTCCACGTGGGTGACACGTCCGGAACAGGCTCATCCACGGACGGGAAGGGGGCTCGTGGGGGCCGGGGGCTGGGGCGGGGCGACGAGGAGTGACGACTAATGGAGAATGGAGATGGGGAGGGGAGGGGGTGATGGGGGTGGGGTGCCTTTGGGGCGATGGAATGTTCTGGAATTAGGTAGAGAATGATTGCACATCTCTAAACACACTAAAAACCATTGAGTTGCACCTTTTAAATGGGTGAATTGTGTGGTTTGTGAATTCTTTCTTAATTTTTAAAATGAGAAAAAAGCTGGGTGAATGGGTAAATGCTGGGAGCCCATGGGGGCGGACTACACACCTGGCTCAGGGCTCACGTTTGACCACACCACGCAGATGCAGCTCGCTTTCGGCAGCCACGATGGGCTGCCCGTTCTGCAGGTGGTAGTCGATCAGATGGCTGATGCTCTCAAAGAGCACATCCTTGGTCCGCACCTGCAGGGCCAGAGGCCTGTGTGAGCACCACCGGGAGCTTGCTGGAGAGTCCTGCTGAATGGGAATCTGCATTCTCAAGAGCCCTCTGTAGGCCTGATGCACCCTCAAGTCTGAGAACTGCTGGCTCAGAAGCTTCCATGGAATCAGACTCAGAATTCCAGAGTTAGTAAGGACATGGGCTCCAAAACCACAGGATTCTGGGGCCACCCCTCCTACAGCAGGTGGAACGGTGGCCCCAAAAAAGATGTGTCTGTGTCACAACCTCTGGAACATGCGGATGGGACCTTATTTGGAAAAAGTGTCTTTGCAGATGTGATTAAGTGAAGGGTCTTGAGCTCATTCTGGTGGCCCCAAAGCCAATGACTGGTGTCCTTATAAGATCAGAAAAGTTGGACACAGAAAGCAGGCAAGGCAGGGACCAGAGGGATGTGTCAAATAGCCAGGGACACCAAGGGCTGTGGCACCTACAGGACCTGGGGGAGCCTGGACAGGATCTTCCCTGGGAGCCTCAGCAGGAGCCCACCCCATGACACCTGCATCTCAGACCTGCAGCCTCTGGAGCCAGGGAAGAAGACTCTTCCCTCGTTTAAACCAGTCCGTTGGTGGCCATTTGGTAGGGCAGCCCCAGAAAATCTTGGGAACACCTAATGGAAAGCAATCTGCTGCCTCTTAGAACGAGAAAATCTGAGCATCACCACATACACCACGGATGGTAACCCTCTGGCCCCACTGTCAGGTATTTCATGGGCAAAGCAGGCTCACCGGACACAAGCAGGCTTAGAAGGCACATTCCTGGGCCCTATGGCATAACTGTCTATTTCTTTGGAACTGGGGTTGGGACCCGGGAGTCTGCCCTTTAACCAAGTATTTGAGGAAGTTCTGAAGTTTCTGGAGCTTTAGGAGTTGCTAAACTCCTATCAGGTAGGTCCACTTAGCAGAGAGGGAATGGGGCCCACGAGGCCAGAGGCTGCAGCGGTGAGCCAGACACAAGGTAAACTGAGAACAGGCCCCCGGAGCCTCGGCCCCACTAGGGAGTGTGACCCATACCGACAGACAGAGAGGGGATGGAGCTCCCCGGGGTGGTTCTGAGGCTTGGGCTGGATGCAGTAAAAGCACCTGGTAAGACTCTAACACCCCTAAGCTCCTTCCCCTGGGAAATAACCTGTAAACCCCAAGGCCCTTGGACGCTGCAAAATGCTTCATGAACCCCAGAGCTCCTTGTAAATTTAAAAATGCTCTGTAAGGGCGCCTGGGTGGCTCAGATGGTTAAGCGTCTGCCTTCGGCTCAGGTCATGATCCCAGGGTCCTGGGATCGAGTCCCACATCGGGCTCCCGGCTCAGCGGGGAGCCTGCTTCTCCCTCTGACCCTCTCCCCTTTCATGCTGTTTCTCTCTCGCTCGCTCTCTAAAAAATAAATAAAATCTTTAAAAAAAAAATGCTCTGTAAACCCCAAAATGCTTTAGGAACTGTAGAATACCAAAGTTCAAACGGACTCAAAGCAATGTTAAGATTCATCACTATTTCATGCTCCACAAAGAGAGGGGAAAACCTCCCAGCAAAATAATCATGGCAGCTCAAAGACCGAGTTAAAAAACATGCAGGCTTCAAAGGCGTCAAAGTGAGAGAAAAGTGTGCATCCAGTAACTTGTAGACCCTAGAACTCCTTGTAAATTGAACCATGCTTTGTGAGCCTTGAAATACACTAGAAAAGAAAAACATCGTATTTATCACTCAAAGACATCATTATTTGTAAGATACACAATGCTGATGGAACGTGGGAGAAAAGTGCATCAAATATAGTGCTTTGTAAACCCGGAAAGGCCTCAAAACCCCCAAAATGCTGTATGGACTTCGGAACTTCTTTACAGATCCTAAAATTCTTGTTAAAGTGGAAAATACTTTGTAATTCTAAATTACCTCGTCAACGGGAACAGAATCTGTAAACGTAAAGGGCTTTGTAATCCGGAAAATACTTGATTAAACCTAAAGGCTGCTGCGGCGGGGGCCAGGGACCGTGTCCGCCTGCGGACCCTCCCCTGCCCGCCCCCGCCCCGCCCCGCCCCACTGCGGCCCCGCCCCGCCCCACTGCGGCCCCGCCTCCAGCCTGCGGATCCTCCCCGCCTCCGCCCCCGCCCTACTCCGCCCCCGCCTCCAGCCTGCGGACCCGCCCCACTCAGCCCCCGCCCTACTCCGGCCCCGCCTCCAGCAGGTGGACCCTCCCCACTCCGCCCCCGCCTCCAGCCCGCGGACCCTCCCCCGCCCCGGCCCGCCTACGAACCCGCCCCCGCCCCGCCCAACTCCGGCCCCGCCTCCAGCCCCTGTGCCCCACCTTACCACGCCCTCGGGGTCCACGAGCAGCAGGTGCTTGGGCTGCCCCGCGTGCATGCCCGTGAGGACGTACTGCCCAGGGTTGGTGACGCTGTCGCGCACCAGGAAGTCCCCGTCGGCTCGAAGCAGCTTCTCCGCCGCCCTTCGGCTCATCTGGCCGTGGTACCAGGGCTCCTGCCGCAGCTGCTCCTCCGTGGGGGCTATGGGGGCCCGGCGGGTCGGGGGGCTGGGCCACTGGTCCTCCAAGGGAAGGGGCGCTGCCGCCGTGCCCGTCCCCGCAGAGCACTCGTGCAGCTTGAGAGCATCCTCGAAGGGTCCTGCAGGCGAGGACGAAGTGCAGGAGGCAGGGGCGGACAGCTGCCCCCTGCTGGAAAGGGAGGGGTCTGGGCTGGGACGGGAGAGCTCCAGGTGGTCGCCCCACCCTGGGGAACTGAGCGCCTAGGGTGCATCAGACCTTGCACTGAGCCCACCGTACGTCACTGGCTGAGTGCTGAGCGTGCACTGCGTGTGTGCTGAGTGGGTGTGTTCATGTGTTCTGTGTGCACGCTGCGTGCTGCCTTCACCGTCTGTTGGGTTCTAGGAGTTAGGCGGGATATTCTCTTGGATTTTTATGTATATGCCCATAACGGATATGCAAATAAAGTGCTTCTTTCTCCCCAGTGTGTACACATCCTTCTTTTTCTTGTCTTGTCACTTTGGCTTCCTTCCCAATGCATATGCCTCCTGGCTCATTGACTGTCCGATCACACCGGCCAGCCCCTCATACAGCGCTGCATCTCGATTGCCCGCATGCCTTTCTCCTGCACACTCTCCTAGACAAGCTCCTAGCGGTCTGCAGAGCACCAGTGCGACAATGGACAGGCTGCTCGCCCTCTCTGAGCCTGTGCCCTCCTTGCAAAACTGGACGTGGGGCAGCACAGATCAGAACCCCAGCCCTGACCCCAACCCTGCACAGCTAGGTCCTGTGCCCCCACGCGCCTTCCCCTTTCTGTTCCTCGGGAATCCCTCCTGCCTGACTCCGTCAGTGGTCCAGGTGTAGCTGACCCAGCCTCCAGCTAGCAGGACCCGTGACCAGGCCTGGCCAGTCAACATCTTCATCTCACGCTCCCCCCCACTGACCCAGGCTGGCCAAATCAGACGCAGACCCAGAATTTTCAATGGAAGGCTTGCTGGGGTTGCTGGGCCATCTGGTCACCCCAAGGGGACAGCTGGCCTCAGAAGCTCACACACTGGGGCACCTCCTTTCCCATCTGAGGACTGTTGTGAGGAGCCAGCAGGGGCCACGCTTTTAGCCCACTGACTGGGGCACAGTGAGTGCTCAATGGACGTTAGCTTGTGTCGTATCAGATGGTGGGGGAGGGACTTGGCAGACTTTGTGAAGGAAGAAATTTCCAGCTGACTTGGTTGGTTCTTGGGGATCTCCCACTAGAGAGGTGTCCTGAGGAAGGGAAATGACCCTGCCTGGGCCAGCATGGAGCCAAGAGCCCCATGGTGCTGGTGGAAGAGGGTGGTGTTGGTGTTGTAAGGAGGGTGTTTGGACACAAGCCTCCTCCATTAGACCGAGTCCTCCCTCAGGCCAGGGTGTCCCACAGGGAAGGAAGGACAGGGCTCCCCCATCAGTGGTTCACTCTATCAACATGTGGTTAGGCCTGCCTCATTAGACTGGGGTCCCCCCAAAGGAGCAGTCCCCCTAAGGGTGCCTCCCCCATCAGGCCAGGATTCCCAGTGCAAGGGGTTTGGGCCCACTTCCTCAAACTACGGAGGAGGGAGATAAAATTCCCTCATCAGACTGGGGAGACCCAGAGGGAAGGAGCTAAGCCTCCCCCAAGAGACTGAGGAGTCTCATAGAGAAGAGGGGCCTGAGCCTCCCCCCTCATACCAGCCACTCGTTCAAGGCCTCCCCTCAGACTAGGGACCCCTATAGAGAGGAAACTGGGTTACCCCCAAGAAACTGAAGAGTCCCAGGGAGAGGGGCCCCCAGAGCTTCCCCTATCAGATGAGAGAGTCCCCCCACCCCACCCTCACCAACTTGCAAAGTCCCAAGGGGAAGAAGGCCGGGCCACCCCCATCAGACCATGGGTTGCTAGGGGGCCTGTCCCCACATACGCATGTCAAACAGATCCTTCTTGGGACTGTCCTCTGGCTGCAGGGCCTCTGGGGCATCCAGACCCTGTGTGTTGACATACAGGTGGTCCTCGTAGTCTCTGGGGCCCCTGGCGTCGGCCTGCACGTAGCCGTCCCCTGGTGGGCCTGGGGAGCGCAGGAGGAGTGGAGGGGTCAGCTGGGGGAGCCCAGGAGAGGGGAGCAGGAGGAACCCCACCGGGAGCCCCACCCACACCTGCCGCCCTCCAGGAAGCGGTAGGCCTGCTTGCGCAGCACCGTCTGGAGTGACAGACCCCGTAAATGTTCATCCAGGGGCTGTGGGGCACTAGAAGGCCACCACCCGGGGAGGGGCCACTGCCACCAGGCAGGATGGTGGCAGAAAGCCCCACACTTATGTTAAATGCCTACATCCAAAAAATAATCACGATGAAACTGGTCTCCCTGTAATTATGTTATCCTATCCACATGACACATGGGTCACTTGATTCTGTTCCTGTTCTATTTTAGGATTTCCTTTCTTTCCTTCTTAATTGTGAGTGTGTGCAGCATCGCCATGGTTCAAAGCTCACACAGACAGCAGAAGTTACCCTCAGAGGAATTTTTCACTTGGGTCCACTCGGATTCTGCTGGATCCTGACCAGTCCTCTGGCCTCGCCCAAGGTGTCCTACCAGGTGCCAGGGGTTTGCTGGGCTGAGAGGCGAGAAATGGCATCTAGGGGATGTTAATTTCCATTTCTCGTATTTTGAGCAAGGCTGAGCTTCTCTTCCCAGATTCAGAAGGCATTCGTGTGTATTTTTCTCAGAACTGTCTATTCATTTCTAAACATCACTGTTTTTAATCCTTGGCAGAGAAATAATGATTTCAATACACTGCGTGGCCATATCCAGCCCGAGGACCCTACAGTTTATTACATCCATGTTTTTTTGTTTTTTTGGGTTTTTTTAAAGATTTTATTTATTTATTTGACAGAGAGAGACACAGCGAGAGAGGGAACACAAGCAGGGGGAGTGGGAGAGGGAGAAGCAGGCTTCCCGCTGAGCAGGGAGCCCGATGCGGGGCTCAATCCCAGGACCCCGGGATCACGACCTGAGCCGAAGGCAGACGCTTAACGACTGAGCCACCCAGGCGCCCCTATTACATCCATGTTATGCCAGCTACATCTTTACCCTTGTGGACATGTGAACTCACATACCAGTTCCACCTGCCCTCTGTGGACACAAGCAAGTCTGCTAACCTCTCTGCGCCCCAGTCTCTTCCTCGGCAAAGTGGGGAGATAGGAGTAGCTCCTTTACAAGTAGGGCTGAGGATTAAAACCTTAGAACAGTATATGGCAAAAGTTACAATTCAGGGATGCCTGGGTGGCTCAGTCGTTAAGCGTCTGCCTTCGGCTCAGGTCATGATCCCAGGGTCTTGGGATCGAGCCCCGCATCGGGCTCCCTGCTCAGCGGGGAGCCTGCCTCTCCCTCTCCCACTCCCCCTGCTTGTGTTCCCTCTCTCGCTGTGTCTCTCTCTGTCAAATAAATAAATAAAACCTTTTAAAAAAATTAGTTTTGGGGCACCTGGTGGCTCTGTCGGTGAGCGTCTGCCTTCAGCTCAGGTCATGATCCCGGGGTCCTGGGATCGAGCCCCACACCAGGCTCCCTGCTCAGTGTTCCCTCTCTCAAATAAATAAATAAATAAAATCTTTATAAAAAGAATATTATGATTCAATATGAGTGCTGACAATGTGCCAGCCCTGGGTGGCTGCTGCAGGCAGAGGGGTCTGAGCCCAGGCTTCCTGGTCTGCCTGGACAGAGGCACCAATTCTCCCAGCCTCTCATAGCCAGGGCCAGGTAAGAGGGAAGAAGCCCAGGTTGTAGGAATCCAGACTGAGAGAGAATTCCTGGACATCGGAGCTGGGGCATGAACATACTGGTAGGAGTTCTTGGCTAGAGAACAGGGAAAGGCATAAAAAGAAGCACCAGCAGCTTGTGCAGAGGATCAGGGCTGGGAGATACTGGGGAGCCCTGGGAGTCCGGGGTGACAGGGGGCAGTCAGCCCAGGTACCAGGGCCAGATCTTAGCTGGGCACCTGCTGGGTGCCCAACGACAAAAGTGGTCTTTAAGCACCATGCTGGGAGTCACGAAAATGCCCAGATTATTTGGGAAGATCTAAAAAAAAAAAACCCCAAACCCAGCACAGATGTTAGGGAGGCCGTGGGGGAACAGGCAGCTGCAGTGGGGCTGGTGGGCGGACAGCCTCGAAGCTTCTGGTAGCTCGACTAACAGGCTCTGCTCCTGGCCGTCCCCCAGCTCGGCCTCCGCAGGGCAGACACAGGGCTGAAAGACCCTCCGTGCCTGGCAAGAGGGGCGGCAGGAATGAGCAAACTGCGGGGCCTGGGGGAGAGCTTGCAGCCCTTCAGAAGGACCTCACGGTGAGCAAGGACCAGCATGCCTCGGGGGCCATCATCTTTTCGCTTCTCCCCACGTCTGAAAGGAGACACAAATGTGCCAGGATGGGTGAGCTCCCGGACAGGGAGCAGGGCGCAGGTCACTTCTAATTACGTGTAACGGGATAAGATGCTCACGGGCTAAAAACGCAATCATTTTGTTAAAACAAAAGCCCATGGTACCTTGATGGGAGGGCAACTGCGTGATTTCATCAAAATAGAACAAGCAGCCACTCCCCTGGGGACAAACTCTACTGAGACCCCTGAACCCGCCTCATGCTGATATCACAGCAAACACCTGGAGGTCTACCCACACGCCTATGAGTCAAGTAGAGGCAAAATAGAAAAGACCCTCCACAGGGTGGAGGAGTCCACTGTGGGGACAAGGGTGAGGACATCTGCGTGGATGGACGTGGAAAGAACTCCAGGGGGGTGCCTGGGTGGCTCAGTCATTAAGCGTCTGCCTTCGGCTCAGGTCATGATCCCAGGGTCCTGGGATGGAGCCCCGCATCGGGCTCCCTGCTCGGCGGGAAGCCTGCTTCTCCCTCTCCCACTCCCGCTGCTTGTGTTCCCTCTCTCGCTGTATCTCTCTCTGTCAAATAAATAAAATTTAAAAAAAAAAAAAAAAGAAAGAACTCCAGGACGGATGGCTACGTGGAGAAAGCGAGGTGGACCTGTTCAGAACACGCCACCATCTGTAGGACTGCGGAAAATGATACACGCACTTGAATGGGCTTGAATATACGTGGAGAATTCTGGGAACATAATGGAAACTAGTAACTACTAACAGTTGGTGGCCTGACTGGGGAGGTGGGCAGGGGGCCCAGCAACTTCTCACTGAATGCTTTTTTATGCTCTGGCATTTGAACCATGTAAATGCAGTATCTCTCCCCAAAATGCAATGAAACTAGTCTGTGCAGAATAAAAAGAAACTGATGTTGTCAAACCTCCTAAGAGCATGGGGAGTGAGCATAGTCTCAGAGGTGAAAGTGAAAAGAGAGAGACAGTGTGGGGAGGGGCTGGGGCACCTACCAGTACCTGAGGGGCCCAGGTCCCACGGCAGGCTGCGCGTGTCCCTTTGAGCAGGAGATACCCCCTGAAAAAGAGAGTGACGGGTCCTCCGGCCATGTGCTAGTCCCCCTTCCCAGCCCAGCACCCAGGCTCCCCCAGCGCCCCACCCTCCTACATGGTTGGAGACCTAAGTCAGAGGCAAAGGGAAGCTCTAAACCCTCTAAACCCTTCCCCCAGCCCCTGGCTCTGAAACTGCCCTCCCCATCCCTCCATCCACCTCTGCTGCAGCCTCAGCTGCCCTCTCGGTTCCAGAAGGGGTCTGCACCTTCCTGCCACCTGCCACATGCTGTTCCCTCCACCTGGATGCCCCTCCCTGTGCCGCTCTCCCAGGCAACTCCTATTCACCCGTCAGGGCCCGGCCCAAACACTGCTTTTTCATGAAAGTCCTCCTGACCACAGAGTGAGTCTCCCCATCGTATATTCCCATTACCGCCCCTGGACTCCCATTTCATGGCCCTGATGAAACTGCTGATACAGGATCTACTTAGTGTCTGAGTCTGGAGGAGGGCCAGACCTTCTGTGCATCTGGGGAAGGAGGGAGGAAGGGGGAAAGGAAGCACAGGGCCCTCCACTGGGATCAAGGAGAAGCAGAAGGAAACTCTAGGGTAAGACCCAAGGAGTCAGTGCCTGAGGACAACCCTGCCCCCCCCGCCCCCACCCACGAGGTCCACAGAGGCTGACCTGGCCGAGGGCTCCGAGGGCCCCGAGGGCACAGGGCTGAGTTAGGGTGAGCCTGGAGTCCACCAGCCCACCCAGGGGCGGCTCCTTCCCTGGGATGCTGTTGTAGTAATTGTGTTCCGTTTCCTCCTCGTCCCCCCAGGCCGACTCCTCTGGCCTGGTCAGCCTGGGGACAGACAGCAAGCGGGAGCACAGGCAGGAGCCCCAGAACTCAGGGGCAGAGAGAATGGGGGACACCCAAGAGGGTGCCAAGGCCTTGTGGCTTGAGCTTCGCCCAGTGGGTGGGACGAGCCAGGCCTCGGGGACTCTGACCCTTCCTCCTCTCAGGCTGAGGGTAGGGGGAGCTGGGTGCTCTTTCCTCCTCTACAAAACAGGATCTCGCGCACTTCCCAGCACTTCTGCTAAACTACAGCAGGTCCTCGCTCCCTTCCGCCCATCTCTGGCCCCACCAGCAGGGGGGGGGAACCCCGAGAGAGAACACTACCCCCAGCTTGCACCCAGAGCCGCGGGGCCAGGGTGGAAGTGCCCTCCGCGTTGCAACGTCCTTGCCCTCTGGCCCTGCAGTGGCACCTGTGGGTCCTGAGAGCAAAACAGGGGAAGCTGCCGGCACCAGAGGTCCCCCCCCACAGCCCCTGCGAGGCAGAGGCGGCTGCAGATGCCCCGCCACGGGAGGCAAACACGGAGCGTGAACCTGTGGGGAAGGAGGCCCAGACACGCAGGTGAGGGGCAGTGCAGTGAAGATTCGGTGAAGATTCATGCGGCTCTGTCTGCCCCTGCATACTCTGCCTCTTCCTTATCATGCACACATTTGAATTTCTAACACATTCATTTACTCATTATTTAGTCTAGCAAATTTCTACCTAGTGTATTAAGTAGCTGAGAGCAGGGCTCCGCAAATCTGGCCGGCTGCCCGTATGCGTGCAGCCCAGGAGCTAAGAATGGTTTCTTCTCTTTTAAGCCACAGAACTTTTAAATGATTCGGAGAACATCCAAAGAACAATATTTGGTGACATGTGAAAGTCACATGAAATTCAAAACTTAGTGTCTATAAATACAGATTTCCTGGCCCGGGGCCCATTGATCCTTTTAAGCATCCCCCCACGGCTGCTTTTGCCACAACGGCTGAGACAGGTGGTCTGGCCGCAAAGCCGAAAACACTGACCGGCCCTTTGCAGAAGTGTGGGCCACCCCCGCCCGGCCTGGGGATGACAGCAGCTGTGGACTGGCTCCCCGATTCCTCGCCTTGGCCAGGGCAGAGCAGGATGTGTTCATCCCGGGTTTACAGACGAGGGAATGGGGACCTGGCGGCTGAGCCGCAAGCCCACAGGGGCGCACAGAGGAAAGACGGGACAAAGCGGAGACCTGCACCCAGCACGGAGGAGGTGAGCGTGGGGTCTGTGCATCTGGCCTCGGTCAGGTGACACGCTATCTCCGGGAAGACGGGGACGAGGTGGGCCTGGTACCTTTCTGGGGGCACGACCACCCGGGGTGGGCTGTGCAGGTACTGTTTGAAGCGCAGCTCGAAGGCTTGGCCCACGGTGCTGATGATGCTCTGGGCGAGGCCCTCACAGCACTCCAGGATGTGGCAGGCTGCAGAGGGTTGTTTGTTACGCAGCATTAGCATGGCCTGGGCTGGCTGGCCCACCAGCCACAGGGCCCCCGCCCACCCCCGCCGGGACCTCACCTCTCTGGTTGATGGGATCCTTGGCTACATAGGCCACATAATCCATCATGTCCTGGGGAGGGAGAGGACGGGGCGCGGGGAAGAGGTCAGCTAGACCCGCCCGGGCCAGCCTGGCCAGGATGCCAGCCTCCATCTGTAGCAGTGTGGGGGCAGGGGCTTCCGCAGGGGACAGAGGGGACCAGAAGTCCACCCCCCAGCCGCTGGCCTTACCGTGTCGCCGCCTGATGCGAAGGAGATGGACTGCATGTGGTGGTTGGCAATGATCTGGCCAGAGAGAGACACACGTGGTCACGGGAGCGGTCACGGGGGATGCCTCCCACACACGGCTGGGGCTGGTCACTAGGCCAGGGCCACGGGGAGGGCACCAGGAACGCAGCTGGCTGGGGCGCCCCCAGGGCAGGATGCAGAGGCCACACCCACCCTCACACGAGCACATGAACACCCCCGGATATCAGATGTACAGACACACGCAGTTGCTCACACACGGACCAGAGCCACACACTCAGACACGCTCGGACCTCTTCGCACCCTGACCCACACCCACTCACACAGACACCTAGGTGCGGCATGCTCATCTGCACACCCAGTGCAGCCCTGCAGGCAGGGAGAGACACAGGCGGGACCCCCCCGAGGCTCCGGTCCCCACACCGGCACCGTGTGCTCACTCGCACGCTCACTTGTGCACGCGTCCCCGTCTCTGCATGCTGTCTTGTGTGCACATTTGCACACTCGTTTCCATGTTCATCTGTGTGCTCGTTTGCCACCATCCGCTGCTGTCCTGAGTGCTCACGTTCCTCTCCTCCTCCCCAGGCTCTCCACACATGCGCTGGCTTGGGCTCCCTCCCTCCTTGTGCCCCACAGCCACAGGTCACGGCACTTCCCGGGGTCACAATGCTCTCTGGACAAATCCTAGAGCTGTGACTTGTCCGGCTCTGTCCCCCCACAGGGGGACCTCTGCCTGGGATGTCCTCTGCTTACCTCCTCCCTAGTGTCACCACCTCCAGGAAGCCCTCCGTGATGCCCCTGCTAGGTCACAGTGCCTGCTGTATGCCTACAACATCCCTTGCTGGCCCGACGGTCCTTTTTGGAATTTGTAATTATTCCCTTATTTCGCTGGTTTGTTTCCACCAGAAGATTCCAAGCCAGGGCCCTCCCCCGGGCACTGCTGACACTGGGTCTGGGTCACTCTCTGCAGGGGCGTCGTGGGCATGGTGGGGGCTTGGCCGCGTCCCTGGCCCCAGCGCCTCATGCGGACTGTGGCTGCCACGAGGGCAGCTCAGCTCCTGGCTCGGTGGCGGGGGGGTCTCAGCACATCTCCAGGTAAATGTGTCCACACACAGCCCTGCACCCACCATCCCTCCAGCTCCACCCACAAGTCCCCGGACCTGCCCTGCGCAGGGCTGGGGATGCAGGTGCTGGCACTCACCTGGCGTGTGGCAGGCACAGAGAGGTTGAGGCCATCGGTGGAGATGCTCACAGCGATGCTCATGCCCGCAAAGCGCAGGTTGCTCTTGCCCAGGATGGAGGCCAGCGCTTTGTTGGGGGCCTGGGGACGGGGCAGAGGGCAGTGCCGGGCCTGCAGGCTGGGGAGCCTGGGCACTGGGGAAGGTGGGGCTGCAGAAGGGCTCTGGCTGGGGCAGGGTCCAAGGACGGCCACAGCGCCCCCACTGCTCCAGCCACACCCACCAGCACCACTCAGGGACCACAAGCCCCTCACCCACCTTCTTCTTCCAGGAGCCCCGGACACCAGGCACCGCCTCATGAAGCCGGTTGATGGCTTCCCTGTGTGGGGGGAGGGAGGAGGGGCTTAGTGAGCTTGGAGGTGGGGAGGGGGGTGTGGGGAGGAGGCAGGAGCTCAGAGAGTGTGGGGCTCACAGGAGGGACAGAAGCTAGGGTGCCTGGAAAGAGGCAGAAGGAACAGAGCCATGGACCAGGGGCTAGCAGCCCCCACCCCATTTGTACCTGCAGACATCCCCACACACACCGCGCTTGGCTCTCGCCCTCTGGCACCTCCTTCTCAGTGACCAACGCATCCCTGGGCCACAGCCCAACTCAAAACCATAGGGGTCGGATCCAGGGGGACCAGCATAGCTCCTGAGCCCAGACCCCAAGTTCCATGTGGTCACAGGCCAGTCAAGATCCCCATCTGTGGCATGAGAGAGTGATCTTTGCTCTGGGCTCCCCCAGACAGTAAGGAACAGACCACTGTGAAACTGCTAATCCCCCAGGGGGGGGACCAGAACCTCACAGGACCCTAAAGGTCAGACCACACCAGACCCCCAAAAATGCTGGTGCCACGAGAAGAAACTAGACCCTCACATCCAACCGGCAGGAAGGTAAAACGGTGCTGCCACCTGGAAACGGTCCAGTAGCCCTTCAAACAGTAAGACATGGGGTCACCGCACAGCCCAGCATCCCCTTCCCACATCCGGGTAACATGCACAGGAGAAATGAAAACACACACCCACACAAGACCTGTTCATAGCAGCACACATCATGATAATCACCAACAGGTGGAAGCCACCCAAGGGTCCACTGACCGGTGAACAGATACACACACGGTCCCCCACGCGTGGGAGCGTCCCTCGGCCGCGGACAGGAGCCAGGCGCCCACACGCGCTGCTCCGGGGACGGACCCCGAGCCCACGACGCTCAGGGAGGGCACCAGACACGGAAGGCCACACGGGGTGTGAGTCCACGTGGGGAACACGTCCAGAACAGGCTCATCCACAGACAGGAAGGGGGCTCGTGGGGGCCGGGGGCTGGGGAGAATAGGGGGTGACAGATGGGGACAGGGTTTCCTTTTGGGCTGATGGAATGTTCTGGAATTAGGGAGGGAGTGGTTGCACAGCTCTGTGAGGAAACCAGAACACATCGAATTGTGCACTTTAAGTGGGTGAATTGTTTGATGTGTGAATTACATCTCAGTAGAGTGTTTCTGTGTCTACGGTGAAAGGACTAATTCAGTTTTCACATGCAAAAAGATGTCAATCCTTTCTGTCTCAGCCCTGGTTGTAGCCATGACTCTTCATGACTCTGCTCCTGGCAGCTCAGAGCATCATGAGATCAATGTGCTTTCTCTGCACCAAAAAAAGCACGGACAACAGAAATGCTATCCCCGCCCTGGACAGGCTCCCAGCCCCTTCCAGCCCTGACCTGAGTCCTAACCGGGAACCAGCCAGCACCCGCAGGTCCCACGACCTGCTGAGGCATCTCCCAGCACCCCTGTGGGACCCACACACTGGGAGGGACCAGGTGTCATCTCTACCTGACAGAGAGAATCCAGGGTCTGAGGAGCAAGGGCACCTGGAGGGCGGGACAGAGCTGGGACTCAGACATCATGTGCCCCACCCCAAGGCCCTCCTAAGTCCACGCCACACTGTTCCCCAAGCTGTGCGGCAGGAGGGAATGTCACTGTGCCTGCCATCCTGGGTTCCCGGGGCAAACTGTCTGAGCCGCCTCTCCGAAGCCTCCCATCAGCCCTCCCCCAGCTGCTCCGAACCCCCAGCCCCACAGCAGCCGGTCTCAAAGGCTCACCTGGTCACCTGGGTGCGGGTGTTAAAATCCAGAGAGCGCATGGAGCGGAGGACTTCAATGCAGCCCATGTACTAAGGGAAGAGAGAACGAGCGGTTAGCAGGCAGGCCCCAAGCCCCAGCCCAGGAGAGCCTGGGTCGGGGGACAGGTGAACCCAAGCCCTTCCTCCAGCAAGTGCTTCACTCGCATCTCTTGCCCCCACTGGGCTGGAGCCCTGTCCCCTGTGCTCGACCATGTCCAGCCTTGCTGCCTCGGGGCCTTTGCACCTGCTGTCTCCTTGCTGCTCCCTTTCCCATCGACGCGCAGACTGGTTCCTTCCTTATCTTCAGGCTCAGCATCACCTCCTCAGAGCCGCCTTCCCTGACACTAAGCAAGTTGTTTCCTGGTTGATCCCTCCAGGCTCAGTCATGCTGTTGGTCTAACCATCTGCTGTTTGTTCTCGCTTTCTGTTCCACTAGAGCAGGAGCCCAGGAGGACCAGGATGGTGACCAGGATGGGGATGCTGTTGCTCACTACTGCAGCCCCAAAGCCCAGCACA
>NC_138369.1:40245-59272 GCF_054177405.1 Leptonychotes weddellii | reverse complement strand
AGAATAGAATAGAAAATAAATAAAATGGTTAATGGTTAACTATTGTAAATGCTACCTCAATTTTTAAAAAACCTAGAGGAACACACACTTTGACCTTGAAACTGCATTTTTAGGACTTTACCCCACAGATACATCAGCCCCGGGGCTGCCGGTGTGTGCAAAGTCACCATGTGGGGTGGCCCATGTCCCGCCCTCTCCACAGGGCTCTGAGCCTGCAGCACTAGAAGGGGAACAGGTGGGCAGGTGTTTGCTGCCCCCAAACAGCCCCAGTGCGTCAGTGCCCACCCACTCCCTTTTCCCCCAAGCTCCCCCTCGTGCTAGCCCCAGGGGCTGGTCCCCTATTCCTGGCCGTCCTCTGTGAGTCCTGCCCCTCAGGTACACCTTTTGCACACACTCTCCCTTCCTGTGGGGACCCGTAGCACTGAACAAATTAGCAAGAAATTAGAGACACCCTGAAACACAACACATCCAGTTTTGTGAGATTCAATATATGACCCCAGTTCAACTGGAATTGCCATTAAACAATGACTATTTTCTTTTATTTTTTAAGATTTTATTCATTTATTTGACAGAGAGAGACACAGCGAGAGAGGAAACACAAGCAGGGGGAGTGGGAGAGGGAGAAGCAGGCTCCCCGCGGAGCAGGGAGCCCGACGCGGGGCTCGATCCCAGGACCCCGGGATCATGACCTGAGCTGAAGGCAGACACTCAAAGACTGAGCCACCCAGGCGCCCCATGAATATTTTCTTAGTATAAGTATGTCCCAAATAGTGCATGGGGCATACTTATACCAAAAATTATTGGTGTTCATTGGAACTTTTCATTTAACTGGGTGCCCTGTCTTCTTGCTAAATATAAGCAAATCATGGTTCTTGGAATGGAAGAGTATGCATTAGTAAAAAAGACAAGAATTTTTTAATGTATTTATATGAGATTATCTCCAAGGTCTATCATTAAGTAGCAAAAACAAGGTGTAGAACAGAGGTCTTGGTGAGTCACCATTCATGTGGACAAGGGGTCAAGGAGGAACACGTGCACACATGCATGTAAATACAGTGTGTGTGTGTGTGTTTGCACAAGCATAGATGAATAATTCTAGCAGGTTACAGTGGGTGCTTCTGGGAGAGAAATCGTATGCTGTTGACAGACTGTGAACATGTCCGCAAGTCATTCCTCCCCCCATCCAAGCCCTTGGATTGGCCACGGGACTTTGGGCCAATGGGATGTCAGCCAAGGTGACACAGTCAAGGTTTAAAGGGCACTTGTGCCTGGAGCTTGTCCCCCCACTGGTCTCAGGTCCCTGCAATCCTGCCAGGCCAGCCTGCTCCATTAGGACAGACATGTGGCCCATCCCCATCATCCCAGCTGACACTGGCCAATCGCCATGTGAATGAAGAGACCATTCAGCCCCAGCTGACCCACAGAACCACAAGAAATAATAAATGTTTGTTGTCCTGCACTAGATTGTGGGATGATTTGTTACATGGTGACTGCTAACTGAGATAGTGACCAGATGAAGAGTAGGAGCAAGCCAAGCAAAGACCCAGGCAAAGGGAATGACAAGTACAAGACCCAGAAGTGAGAGCAAGCATGGAGAGGCCACAGACTCACTCCAGTGTAGCTAGAGCAGAGAATCAAGGAGCAAAGAAAGATGACAGGACATAAGCAAGGAGGTTACAGTGCCCTAGGGCTGTGATGAGGGGCCGGGTTAAGCTGGGGAGCCATGGAAGACTTTTAAGTAGGGGAGTGAACAGATCTGTCTCACCTTCTCTTGGATGGATGATGGATGGATAGATGGATGGTTGGATGGTTGGATGGATGGGTGATGGATGGGTGGGTGGACAGATGGGTGATGGATAGATGATGGATGGTTGGATGGATGGATAGATAGATGATGGATAGATGGGTAGATAGATGGATAGATGGAGGGGTGATGGATGGATGGATGAAGGATGGGTGGATATATGATGGATGAATAGAGAGATGACAGATGGACAGAAGGATGGGCCATGGATGGACAGACAGATGGATGGGCAGACAAATGGATGATGGATGGATGAATGGTGGATGAATGGATGGATGATGAATGGACAGATAAACAGGTGACGGATGGACAGAGGGATGGATGGGTGGACAGATGGTGGATGGGTGGATGAATGGATGATGGATGGACAGATGGACAGATGGATGGGCATGGCCTATATGCCAGGCATGTGTTAGACATGTGGGACCTCAAAGGGAATTTGCTGTGGTCTCTGCTCCCAGGAGTGGATTTTCTCACTGAGAGGACAGCTTTGGTGGGACGCTGGCTGCCCAACAGGTATCATTCCTCTGGGTGTGGTATCTGTGCAGTGGGTGTTGGTGTTCTAGGCCCAGGGTGAGGGGTTCTGATTCCCATACTACCCCCGGGCTCACCCCAATTAATGTCCAGTCCTCTCTAACTGCTCCAGTGTGTCCCCAGCCCCTGCTTGGATGAAGGGTGGGGTGCACGACTTAACTGCACTGGAGAGATGGGGGCTCACACAAGAGGGGATGCAATGGAGCCACCCGGAGGGCTGGGAACAGGGACTGAAAACTCAGATGCTGATGGGGCCAGGCAGGGGAGGCTAGCAGATGGTCAGAGTGGGCTCCTGCACCCACAGACAGTAGTACCTACTGACCATGTAAGCACGCGGGACAAATTACCTCTCTTAATGCTCTGTGCCCACGCCAAAGTGACAACTGTGACCCTCAGGAAACGCAGGTCCAAGGAGGCTCAATAAAAGTTACGAGCCTGTAGGTGGCAGAGGCAGGATTTGAACCCACACCCTCAGGCTCTGGAGTCCCACCAGTGCACGACCAGAGGTGGGGGGGGGGTGCGTACACTGCATATTCCATAGCCAGAGGGGCCCAGTGCTGCCAGACACCTGATTTTTTTAAAAAGACACCAGAAATCCAGGGCTTTTGTGTGAAACCTCCTAATTTGTAAACATTGACCAGAAGTTGAATTTTTACTTTTAAATAGACAGCAGGGGGAAAAGCTCAGAGGTCAGATTCAGCCCTGGGTCTGCCAGTGAACATGACCTCTGCCCGGGAAGCACAACCCACCGGACACCAGTTGTGGTGGGTTGGATGCTGGCCTCGCTCGAAGGGTTTGTCCACCCGCTCACCCCCAGAGCCTGCGGATGGGCCCTAAATCCAAGACGGGTGTCCCAGTAAGATGCAGGCGGAGCTCAGAGTGACCGATCTGCAAGCCGAGGGCCCCCTGGCACCTCCAGGACCTGGGGGAGCCTGGACAGGATCCTCCCTTGGAGCCTCAGCAGGAGCCCGCCGCGCAACACCTGCGTCTCAGACCTGCAGCCTCAGGGGAAGAAGACTCCGCCGTTGATTTAAGCTGCCCAGTGTGCAGTGATTTGTTACAGCACCCAGGACACTGATACAGAAGGTCAGGAGGAGACCCCAAATGGCTCTGTATCCCACCTTCCCCTTTTCACACGTGGAGGTAGAGGCAGCCCAGAGCCCAACCTAGAATGCTACAGGGAAGGAGCTGATTTACACGTGGGGAAACTGAGGCCTGGAGAAGTGAAGGGACGGAGCTGAGCTCCGGCAGCAGGCCAGGCTAGAGATCTGATGAGCACCCTGCTCTCCAAACTCCCAGCAGGGGAGACCCTCCAACACCTGTGGACTTCCTTACGTGTATGGCCCAGACTATTACTTGCTTAACATTCTATTTTAAGTAGATTCCATTTATAAACATAACTGGGTTGGGGCACCTGGGTGGCTCAGTCGTTAAGACTCTGCCTTCGGCTCAGGTCATGATCCTAGGGTCCTGGGATCGAGCCCCGCATGGGGCTCCCTGCTCCGCGGGAAGCCTGCTTCTCCCTCTCCCACTCCCCCTGCTTGTGTTCCCTCTCTCACTGTCTTTCTCTCTGTCAAATAAATAAAATCTTAAAAAAGAAAAAAAAACATAACTGGGTTTATTTTTTAAGGAAATGACTCAAGTCTTCATCAATAGATGATCAGACCCATGTAGTGGGTCAACCACGCACTGGAGCGTCCCTCGGCCACAAACAGGAGCAAGGTGTCCACACGCACGGCCCCGGGGACGGACCCCGGGCCTACGACGCTCAGGGAGGGAACCAGACACAGAAGGCCACACGGGGTGTGAGTCCACGTGGGTGACACGTCCAGAACAGGCTCATCCACGGACCGGAAGGGGGCTCATGGGGGCCAGAATTTTCCTGACAAGCACTAGAATGAACATGCCATGATCATAATGGGAAGTGTCCGTCCAGGCAATTTCTGCTAGGACAAACCAGTGGAAGTTTGTAGGCAACCAGGATGTTTGCACAGCCTCTAAATCCTCCTCCCCAGGGAAGTTCCAGAGTATGGGGATGCGGGGGGGGGGGGAGGACTCTGCAGGTGCCTGGGGCAGGGCAGGAGCACAGCTAGGCTAGGTCTGCGGTGGCCGCGCTCCTGGTGAGCAAAACCAAGTCCTGCCATGAACTTGAGACTCCGGTACATGCTTTACATTCATTATCCCTCAATTCTGAAGCTCTGACCCCAAATTAAGAAGTACCTTCCCACAGAAACTTACTACTTATAAAGGAGACAAAGGTCACCCTAGCCAGCGCGTGGGTCTCCTGGGCCCTCTAACAAAGCAGCACAACCGGGACAGCCAACAACAACGGGACTTTATTGTCTCCTGGTTCTAGAGACCAAAGGTCCAAAATCAGATGTGGGCAGGGGGCACTCCCGCTGGAGGCTCCAGGGCAAGGCCCCAGCTTCTGACGGCAGCGATGGCCCCAGGCCCTTGCAGGTACACGCTCGACTCTGCCTCTGTTGTCACATGGCTTCTCCCTGTGTATGTGTCCACGTTTCTCTCTCTTTAGAAGGACACCATCCTGTTAGATTTCCATGCTCTGGGGCGGCTGGGGGGCTCTGTCGGTAAAGTGTCTGACTCTTGATTTCGGCTCAGGTCATGATCTCAGGGTCGTGAGATGGAGTCCTGCTCCTGGCTTCACGCTCAGCGAGGAGCCGCTGGAGACTCCCTCTCCCTCTGCCCCTCCCCCTGCTCTCTCTCTCTCTCTAAAGATTTTCGGTCCATCCTAATCTAATAATCTAGGACAGCCTCATCGTCACCAGATTATATCTGCAAATAAAGTCACATTCTGAGGTCCCAGTGGCCATGAAGTGGGGGGGGACACCATTCTTACCAATACACCAGGTGACCCAAGTTTCCAGAATCGGTATCAGGACTGGCATCCATCCCTGCCTCTTGCTTTGCTTAATGGGGAAGACACAGCACAGCCCTGTGCTTCCTGCCCAGGATGCACAACCTGAACCCAGTCGTGAGCAAACACCCGTCGGACACCAGCCAAGAGAAAACTGCAAAATCACCAGTGCACGGGGTACCCTGCTCTTCGCACTGAGAGTCTCACATTCACACCACAGTCCTAGGTCCCTCAGGACGTCAGAACATCCTGCCGGGCGTTCGTGTACGTGGAAAACCCTGTATGATCACCACGCCTCCAACTAACTCACTTCACCCATAACACGAGGCATGTGGGGCAATTTTTGTTTACTTTCTAACTGTGGTAGAATACACATAAGAGTCACCATCATAACCATCACATGAAGCACACTCACACCATCCTGCAACCACCCCCACCCTCCGTCTCCAGAACGTTCCATCTCCGTAAACTAAGACTCTGTCCCCGTGAAGCACGGACTCCCACCCCCACCCTCCATCTCCAGAACGTTCCATCTCCCCACACGGAGACTCTGTCCCCGTGAAGCACGGACTCCCCACCCCCTGCCCCATCCCTGCGGGATGTGTCCTTCTGGGTTTGGCTCCTCTCGCTGAGCCCCGTGTCCTCGAGGTCCTGCACGTCGT
The DNA here is from genome assembly GCF_054177405.1 of Leptonychotes weddellii. Lineage (NCBI taxonomy): Eukaryota > Metazoa > Chordata > Mammalia > Carnivora > Phocidae > Leptonychotes > Leptonychotes weddellii. Next base: position 53,397 of record NC_138369.1, on the reverse strand, counting down.
GGCAGGTGCCGGGGTCCCTTCCTTCCTGAGGCTGGATCATGTTCCCGCGCATGGATGGACCGTGCTGGGTGCATCCTTCATCTGTGGGTGGACACTGAGGTGTTTCCCCCATTTTTTTGGCCTCTGTGACTCGTGCGGCTGTGAGCACGGGGCTGTGGGTACCTGTTGGGGTCCCTGCTTTTACTCCTTTGGCGTGTACACCCAGACGTGGGATGACTGGGTCACATGGGGTTTCTGTTTAACTTTTCTGGAAGGTCTTAATACACATTGAATCGTTACCAGGAGTTGTGCACTAGGTTAGAATATCACGTTGCCTACGGCAAATCCAATGGTGTTTGAGTTGCTGGAGTTACGTCCTGTGTCTAGGGAAGCTTCTGCCCACCCCCCTGTGCGTCTACAGGAGTGAAGTCTACACATCTACATATTGAAACATATCTTAAGTTATTATGCATTGTTGTCATTGTGTTTCTCCTTTTTATTGCTGCTTTGTTACATCATATCGATTCTCAGGGGAAATAAATGTGCAGGGAGGTGTTACATATATATACATTTGAAGTTCGTTTCGCGGTGGAGGGTTATGAAATACTGGGTATAAATAAGTAGCAGTTAATCCAACAGGACTACAAGCAGTTGCCTTAAACTGGTGGTTCCCAAACATTAACGGATGTTGGAATCACCAGGAAACGTTGATTGCTGGGCCCACCCCGAGTTTCTGACTCAGCAGCTCTGGGGTGGAGCCCAAGAATGGGCATTTATAACAAGTTCCCAGATGTCTGGGCACCACACACTGCTCAGCATTGGTTTAAGCCAATCTGGTAATCCCATCCCCCTTGCTATGAATGGATTTTGCCATTTGGGGCCAATGAGGTGTGGCAGGGTGGGGTGGGGGGAATGGTGGACAGTCTCTTACAAAGAGAACTAAGGAAGGGATAGTCTTTTTCTTCCAGTGTACATGGTTGGATCCATGTGTGATGCCTAGTGCTGTGGCTGCCATTTTGTGACCATGAGGGCAGCTAAGCCAGCATGCTAAAGATGGCAGCACAAAAAGATGGAAAGACCCAGGTCTTTAAGGATGTTGTCAAGCCACTGAATTAAGTCATCCTGGAGACACCCTACCCCTTGCTTTGAGGAATAAACTGCATTTCAGGTAAAAACATCTCTATTCAGTTAACCTCCCATGGTTCCCTTGCATATCACCAGCATATGAAAACCACACTTCAGGAAAAACTGAGTGACACAGAGTCCTGGTCATTTCACTGACATGTGTGCAGGCTTGAGCTCCATTCCCTCCCCAGCCAGAACCAGTCCACCTGGCCAGGGTCACTGTCTTTCTGTGCCCCACTGCACCATGAGCAGAGCTGGGCACACAGTTGAAAAACTTTCGTTCATGGAGAGCTTGTGAGAGGGCATGAGTGAGGGCACCTCAAAAAAGCAGAAAGCTCTCGGGGCGCCTGGGTGGTCCCGTGAGTGACGCACCTGTCTTCGGCTCACGTCATGATCTCAGGGGTGGGAGATCGAGCCCCACATCGGGCTCCCTGCTCAGCGGGGAGCCTGCTTCCTCCTCTACCTCTGCCCCTGCTCATGTGCTCCCTCTCTCTCGCTTACACTCTCTCAAATAGATAAATAAAATCTTTTTTAAAAATTTAAAAAGCAGAAAGGTCCTATCAGTGGAATTTTTGTGAAAGGGGAAGTCCAATGTGTCAAAATGGTATGAGTGAGAGGAAGACAGGACTGGTGATCCACAGAGCTTGATGCAAATTCTGGCTTGTCCACAGTGCGGGTTCACTTTGTTAACAACAAAATTTTGCTCAGACATCCACCCTTCAGAAAGGTCAGAAGATCGGGGACAACTAGAGCTGAGCTGTCCAACAGGGCAAGCACGTGTCTCGTATGACCACCTGAATTTAATTTAAAATTAAGTAAAATTAAAATTTAGTTCATTTGTCACACTAGCCACATTTCAAGGGCTCCGTGGCCACGTGGGGCTACCATATTGGACAGCAGAGATCTCCAACATTCCATCGCCTCAGGAAGGTCTTTGGGCAGTGATGATCTAGGTTCACCACACAGCTGGTTTAGGCAAAGTTCACTGGACACAAGTCTGGCCAATGAGACATGAGGGGAAGCTGGCTGGGCACTTCTGGGAAAGGCTCCCTTACTCATGAAAGGACCCCACGGGAAGAAGGCTCTTTTCTGTAGGATGATGGGACAGCCAGGAGAGGACCTGGTCTGAGAGGGAAGTCAATGTCAAGGGTGGTGTACTCGTCTCCTGGGGCGGCTGTCACCCCACAGATGGGGCAGCGTGGAACAACAGAAGCATATTCTCTCACAGTCTGGAGACCGGAGGCCTGAGATCTAGGTGTTCAGGGCTGGACACCCCAAGGAGGGTCCTTCCTGCCTCCTCCAGAGCCTGGCGGTCCTTGGTGTCCCTGTACGGCAGCCAGGTCACTCTGTTCTCCGCCCCCCTCTTCACATGGCCCCCTTCTCCAGGTGTCCTCACACGACTTACAAGGACACATTAGATTCAGGGCCCACCCTACTCCAGCATGACCTCTTCTTAATTATATCTGCAAAGACCTTGTTTCCAAACAAGATCACGTTCTAAGGTTCCAGGTGGATGTGAATTTGGGGGGATGTTATTCACCCCAACACAGATGAACAGAGCCTGGATCCATGATGAGGTCACCGAGCTGCTGAGTTAAACAGCCACAGAGCTGCCGCCCGGGGTCTCTTCTCACGTGAGAAAATGGACATCCTGTACCTCAATGCTCTGAGTGCGGTTTAGGGTGATGCAGCCGGAGACATCTCATCTGTAAAATGGGTGGGCAACCTCAGGGTTGTGAGGATAATGCACACCGATCCACACACAGCACTCAACTGTGCACCTAGAACTCAGACACCATGTTCCCGTCTCTGTCCGCCAGGGCTCCGCCTTCTCATCTCAAACAGGGATCATTCTAGGGTTTTGTGAGGCTTCCAGGCAAACAAAGCAGAGGACCAAGACTGATTCAGACCCCATGGGGCCCAGGTCAGGGCCCTTCATCTATCAGAGACACCTGCGGGCTCCGTCTCCACAGACGTGTCCCCCCTTCTCTCCACCCCCATGTTGCCCTGGTCCAGGTCATCTCTCCTTGCCCCCTCCTGGGTCCCTCCGTGGCCCTTCTGGCCCTCACCCCCACCCCATTTCCACAGAGCTACCAGAAAGACCCTTTCGAAACTTCAAACTCCACCCTTCGATCCCTGCTTAAAACCACCTACACGCAAACTTGCCCACAAATCTCTTATTCCTCTCCTTCTCTCCATAAGCTCCAGAAACATGGGTCCCCTGCTGTTACCCAAACATGCCAAGCTCATTCCCTGCCACTGGGCCTTTGCACTTGCTGTGCCCCTGCCTGGAACTCTCTTCCCTAGTTGTTTCGTGTCTGAGGCCTCATGGTTTCAGGTCTCAGTCTAAATGTCATCTCCCGAGAGATGCCTTCCCTTACTACCCCTGCTGAAGTAACCACCCAGTCGCTTACTCTGGCATCACTTTATTTAAATTTCTGCATTTTAATTTAGCACCTGCCAAGATCTGCCATTTATTTGTTCTCTTCTGTATTTACTGTCAGTGTCTCCCTCTAGAATCTAAGCCCGGTAAAAGCAGGGACCAGATCTTCCTTATTTCCCACCAGGTCGTCAGCGCCCGGCAGGACGGGCATGCATTTGATATTTGCTGCGTTGACAAAAAAGTCATGATCATGGGAATAACCCAACAGCCTGCACCCCGCAATGCAAGCATCTGAATTCTGAACATTCTAAACCCCCCGTACCCACAGCCAAGGGGCAGACTCGGCTTCCCCGTGCTTGAAGTCCACAGAACCATCCATGAAACATCCTTGCTACAAAGCCAATCCTGAGCCCAGTCAAGCCTGTAGACCCATTGCCAGGATTCAGGAAAAGAAAAGGCAAGGCACCAAGTTAAAAGATGCCACAAGAAAAGGGCCAGATCCCGGGTGTGGGGCAGTCCATGGCCCTGGCAAGTCCACGGTTAGGCCTGAGGCTCTACGCATCTCCTAGGCTCCCCCGTGATACGATGCTCAGACCCAGACCACGCATGGAGGAGGGAGGGTCGGGGGGACACTCAAAATGGAGACACTACCAGGGACACAGTACTGTCCTGGGGTTGCCATAACAAAGTACCACAAGCCGGGCAGCTTACAACCATGGGAGGTATGCTCTCCCAGCTCTGGAGACCCAGAAGTCCGAAATCAGGGTGTAGGCAGGGCCACGTACCCTCTGGAGGCCCCAGGGGATGGTCCTTCCAGCCTCCTCCAGCTCCTGGGGGTGGTAAGCAGCAACCCTTTGGGCCCCCAAGCCTGTGGCAGCATCTGCAACCTCTGCCTCTCTCCTCACGTGGCTTCTCCCTGTCTGTGTCATTTCCCTCTTCTGACGACGACACCAGCCTACTCCAAGATGACCTCATTTTAACTTGATTATGTCTACAAAGACCCTATTTCTAAAGAAGCCTGCATTTGCAGGTGCCCATGGACATGAATTCAGCAGGGGACACTACTCAACTCAGCCCTGGGAGAGACGGGACAGGAAGTGTTGGGGACAGTTGTAAAGGGAACAGACAGAACCAAATGCAAACGCATTAACTTCCAGGGTCCTGGTCCCAAAAAGCCAATCGAGGGGGTGTGAATCCTGCCCGATATTCGATGACATTTTGGAATCTCTGGTGATTTCTCAGACGGAACAATGAGCTGTGGGTAAGATGACCGCTTTCTTGGGAGACCGTGCGGAAGCATTCAACAGTCAGTGTCATCAGGGGGAGCTTACTCTACTGGTTCGCCGAAAAGCACACACAGGGGTAGACATTTGCGTAGAGAAGGTAAAATGTTTACAGTCGTAGGTAGAGATACACAGGTGCTCTATTCGTCCGACTCTTCCGTCTGTTTGAAAGGTTCACAATAAAGCACCAGGATAAAAGAAGGTCCCTCGCTTTACACCCCATCCCGAGTCCCACAGTCTCCCATCGAATCCTGCGGTCTGGCTGGGCGCGGCCCCTTTCCAGATACCCCTTCCCCGCGCCCCCCACCTTGGCCAAGGCATCTGCAGGTTCCGACCCGGCGGTCAGCGAAGACGCTTTTTAACGGTGGTCCGGGGGATAGGATGCGCCCACCGAAGCCCTCCCCCCACCGACTCCTCTAGCAATACCAATGGAGAGGGAGAATGTTTCACCTGCGCATGCGTGTTCTCCACCCACCTGCCGCCCTCTCCCCGCCCCTCCCCACGTGACGCCGTGGGAACCCTGACCCCAGCACCGCCCCATTGGGGGCGGCCAGCGCCGCGCAGGCTGGAGATGGGGGTCCAGGGTGGTGGGGAGAGGAGTAAGGATAGAGAAGAGAGACCTGGCTCTCAGGGTCGAAGAGAAGGGGGAAGGGGAGCCCCAACCTAGGAGTCCGGGGAAGATGTAATCCCAGGGATCCCGGCCGGCGCACTCACCCGCACGATGTAGGAGACCCCGGGCCCCAGGACCCTGGCGTCTGGGTGTAACCAGCCGTGCGCCGGCTTGTGGATGAAGCTGCCTTTGCGGATCCACTCGTCGGCGGCGGCGTCCGGGGGCCCGGCCACCCCCCGCGCACCGCGCGGTCCCCGGGCCCCGGCGGCCCGGCAGCGGCTGAGCGCGGGCAGCGGGCAAGGCGCGGCGCAGCGCGGCTCGCAGGCGCCCAGGACCGCCGCCGCCAGCGCTGGGACCCCAGCCGGGCCGACCGGCTCGGGCTGGGAGTCAGCGGCCCCCGCGCCCCCGGTCGTGCGCGGTGCCGCCGGGCCCCGGCCCAGGAAGCCCACAGGGGCGGCGAACTTCCACTGCGGCATGCGCGGCAGCAGCGCGCAGAAGGTGGTGGGCGCCTCGGGCTCCGGGGGCGCATGAGGTGCGGGGGGCGTGCGCCCGCCCGGACCCTGCGTCATGGCCGCGGTCGCCCGACCGAGCCCGACCGGGCGCTGCGCCTGGCGCGGAGGAGGCCCTCCCCTCCGTCCCGCTGCCTCCCGCTCCCTCCCCGCCCCCCGGCCCGGTGATGTCATCCGCCCGTCCCAGCGCGCAGCCGCGGGGGGCTGCGCCCCTGGGACCCGGGTCCTGGGCGTCCCGGCGCCTGCAGGGAGGCTGGGGAAATTGAGGCCCGCTGAAGGCATGGACGCTGCCTCGGATCCAGCAGCCAGGGAGGGAGCAATGTTTCCAATCCAAGACCCGGACAGCGACCCCAGCTTCGCCCCCACCCGTTGCCCAAATTCCTTGAAGGACAGAGGTGTGAGAGACAGAAATCACCTGCCTTCTCCCGTTTTTGACTGATGGGAAAACTGACGCCTGGAAAGGGGTGGGGACGCGGTCAGGGAAGGAGAAAGCCCCAAACCCTAAGGTCAGACCCCTCCCTTCCCACTGTTCCACCTGAAAGGTACTTGAAAATTATGCCCTGCTCGGTTTCCTAATGAGGAAACTGAGACCCAGAGAGGGGTACGCAGCGGAGACTCGGGCCCAGGAGTGTGGGTTGGGCTGTCTGGGTCTGGGAGGGAGGAGCGAAGCCCAGTCCCCCTTCTGCTGCTCTTCCCTGGGCTTCAGTTTTCCAGGCTGTAAGCCAGGGGCATGAGCTGGGGGGTCACGGGCTCCTCCTCTATTTCTGGGGAGCTCTGTCTGGCATCAACCCAACTGAACTCTTGGGCCTCGGCCTCTTAGGCCGGCCTGCCCCTCCGTCCCCAGCCTCTTTGTCCCCCACCCAGACCTCAAAGGCTGATTCCTTCTGCACCGAGGGTCGAGAGGCCACGGTCATCGCAGGACCCAGCCTCCTGGCCTCAGTCTCGACAGAGCCTCCTTCCCCTCCCCCGCCTGGGGTGGGGCTGACTGCCGGGAAACAAAGGGAGGGGGCCGGGGCGCGCGGGCAGGTGGGGAAGGAGGGGTGAGGCTGCCTGGAGCGGGATCGATAAATCAGAGAAATGAGATCACAGCCTGGCGGTGGCCCGCGAAGCCTGTGGAGGAGGAGGGGAAGCGGGGGAGGGACTCGCGGCGGATTGGCCGGCGTTGGGGTGGGGCGGGGGTCGGTGATGCTGCCCCAAGCCTGCGTGTGTCAACGCTGGGACTGCTCTGGTGCATCTGCAGGGTCGGGATGAGAGGGTATACAGCGGTCAAGTCCTTGGGGTCTGCTGGTGGGGGGGTGTTGTCGGGGTCTGGAGCCTCCATCTGGGTTTGTGTGTGTTGTGTGTCTCTACATACATGTGGACCGTATGAGAGTTGGCCTGTTTGTCTACTGTGTGTAGATTTGAACATGTGTATGCATGTGAGGGGGGCATCTGGGTTCTCCTGAGGGGTGGGTGTGCATGTATGTGTAGGAGTTCTGGTGTGTATCCACCTACATAGGTAAAGGGGTGCATGCTCAAGTTTGGCATTTCCAGGCTGGGGGAAAGGGACAGAGTAAGGGTCATGCATCTCAGAACCCCTCTGGGTCATGCCTGAGGTGCCACCCCTGGGCCATCTCCTCATGGTGGCAGTCTGTCCCTCCCAAGCTCCTGGGTTAGGGTCTTTCTGGGTCAGGGGTTTATAAGACCTGGGCTTATCACACAGGAGACTCAGTCACATGACACCATCCATGTGTTTCCTTCCGGTCCCTAGGGAAGCATGGCAGGAACAGAGCCCAATGGCCAAGATTCAAATCCTGGCATCAGAGAGACACAAGGGCTCACCGTGTGCCCTCAGGCAAGGGTCCAATCTCTCCAAAGCCCCATTTTCTCTCAGTAAACACTGACTGCCTCCTGAGTTGCTGTGACGTTTAAATGATCTTTATCAATATCTGAAACATGGTAGGCACCTACTGATGATGGAAATTAGAGTACATTAAACTCCTATACATCCTTCAAAACCCAGTTTCAATGTCCCCTCTTCCAAGAAGCTTACCTGGCTTCCCCCATTCAAAGCCCTGGCTCTTACCCAGCCCTGGATCCCTCCTCTGGTCCCATCCAGTCCCCCAGGGGCTGCAGAATTGGGGGGCTGGATCTTAAGAGCAGCATTTAAGTCTCCTTCCTTTGATGTGGACAGCGGGTTAAATGCACTCACATGTGTGATGCTGACAGCTCTTGTACCACAGAGAGATTTATTGGCAGGCCCCTAGAGGGAGGGGTATCAGCCTGATTTGGGGCTGGGACCAGCGCAGGCAGCTGTGCTTCCTTGAGAAGCAGGGAAGAGCCCAAGTTTAGCAGAAATCCAAGCTGTGTTAGGGATGCAGGCCCTAGCAAGGTGGACACCGAGTTCTAGGACACAGGAAGTTCATCCCCAGCCAGCCGCTGGGGAGGGCTGGGGCTCTCCCTTTCTCTGCCTGGCCTGACTTGGCCTGGTGTGACCAGAAGGAAGAAACTGGGACACTGGACGGAAGCTCACCCTGCACAGGGCCGCAGGGTCACAGCCTCCAGGGACCAAAAGAAGCAAGTGGCCTAGAAGGACCTCAGAATTCAGAAAAAAGGAGGAAAGAGGCACCTGTCCCCCACTTCTCCAAGCGCCCCACCAGCCAAAGCCAGGCTCAGGAGGGGCCTGCCCACACCCCATGTGACCACAGAGGTAAACTGAGGCTCGGTCCAGGGGCAGCTGGGAGTCCTGACCCCAAAGGTGTCAGGGTGTGGTGTCCACACCCATGGTGGTAGCCCTTTTGGAGTGGCGGATGCCCATGGTAAACGCTGGGGCCCTGACTGTGGTCATGGTGACCTGCTCAGGTCTGTGGGCACCAGGCCCAGGAGTCTCCTCCGGGGGGCGTGTGGCACGGGGCCGGCCCAGCATGGTGAAGGCGGGCCGGCGCTGACGGTAGGTGTTGGGGTCTGGGCTATCATACTGGCCAGGACCTGGTATCTCAGCAGCGTCCTGAGGGGGGCGAGTGGGGGGTGTGCGGCCTGCTACTGTGTAGCTGGGGCTGCTGGGCTTAGTGAATATCTGGGAGCCCCAGAGGGAGGGCAGGATATAGGTGTTAGGGGCAGGGGCTGAGGTGTCCTGGAGCTGTGGTCGCAGGCGGGATCCCAGAGTGAAAGCCGGAGGCGTCCGGTGATGCACAGGGGCTGCTTTCTCTGGGCTGTAGGCCCCAGGGCCTGGTGTCACCTCCAGACCTGTAAGAATGAGACAGGAGGGTTGGCAGGAGTCCTCACCTGCTCAAAGACCTTGCATGGCTGCCCATTACCCCTGTGCTTCCTGGAACTCAAAGCACTTCTCGAGCAGCCCTGAGGTATCTCTCCTGCTTCCCAGACCTCCCTGTAGAGTAGTCTGTTCCCTCTCTCTTTGTGGTTTTAGAGAGAGTGGGGCAGAGGGAGAGAGAGAGAACCTTAAGCAGGCTCCACGCCCAGTGTGTGAGCCCAACGTAGGGCTCTATCTCAGGACCCTGAGATCATGACCTGAGCCAAAATCAAGTGTCAGATGCTTAACCGACTGAGCCACCCAGGCACCCCCCTGCCCCGTCCTCTTTTAAGCCTCCGGGCCTTTGCCCACACTCAACCTTCTGCCAGGCATACCTTCCATTTTCCCATTCCCACCTCCCAGGAGCTGCTTCTCTTCCTTCCAGACAGCCCCAAAGCTCCCTCCTTCCTGCTGCCTTTCCCACCCCCTCCTCCTAGGCAGAGCCCTCGCAGCCCTTCCAAGGACCTCCCCCAGGCTTGGGTCTTCCCCTCCAGACATGAGCACAGTGAGGTGGGATGGTCTTCACCTGGACCTAACTCTACCACCAGACTGGGATCTTATAAAAAGCATGGGTATGTCAAATCTACTTCATCTCCTCAGCTTAATACATGTTTGAATGAATGAGTAGAAGGATGGGTGGTGAGTGGTTGGGTAAGGAGTGAATAAGTAGATGAATGGATCCATGGATATGTAGATAGTTGGATCAATAGCTGAATTGTGGATGGATGGATGGATGATTGGGTGGGTGGATGGATGGATCATGGAAGGATAAATGGATGGGTCATGGAAGGAAGGATGGAGGGAGGGAGGGATGGAAGGGCAGAAGGATCATAGAAGGATGGATGGATGGACGTATGATGGAGGGATGGATGGAAGGATGGATGATTGGGTGGATGGATGGATCATGGAAGGATGAATGGATGGATCATGGAAGAATGGATAGATGGATGGATGGGTGATTGGGTGGATGGATGGATGGATGGATGGATGAAAGGAAGGATGGATGGGTGGGTGGATGGGTAGATGATTGGGTAGCTGGATAAATGGGTTGATGGATTGTGGATGGATGGATGGATGGATGGATAATATACATGGAGGGTGGATGGAGGGATAGATGGATGGATAAATAGGTTGATGGATGAATCAGTGGATCAATAGATGGATTGGATGATTGAACAAGTGGATGGTTGGGTAGGTTGAATAGATAGGTGGGTGAATGGATGGATGGATGAACTGAAGGATCGGTGAGTGGATGAGCAAATGGGTGATAGGTCAAAAGATGAAAGGGTGGGCTGATGCGAGACTGGAGTCAGGTCATTTAATCAGGTACGTCAGGTGGAAGTGAGTTGATTGGAGCCCGTGAAAGGGATTGCTGTATTCTCCACAGTCCCTACCATGCCCTTTGTCCCCCCCATGCCAAAGATGAGCCCCAGCTGCCCTCACAGCACCACATGTGCTCAGTGTCACTGTCACCCTGGCCCACTTCACGCATTCAGGTTCTCTCAGGGCCCCCAGCCCCTCCTCAGAGCCCCTTGATTTTGTCATCCAAAGACACTGAAGTTCCAGGAACTGGGTGAAGGGAAGGGAAGGAGAGGACTCTGAAAAGGCAGGGTCCTTGTGGAGCAGCACTGGTCAGATACTCACCCCGAGACTTGCCCCGGCCCTGCATGGAGTAGGCAGGGGTGCAGCTTCGGCCAAACCGGGTGACTTTTGGGTCCAGGAAGTAGACAGGCCCAGGGCTGGTGTCCTGTGGAGATGCTGGGGGGAGGAGCCCAGAGTCCTAAGGGCACCTCCGATGCCCCCTCGACCCCGCTCAGTGCCCCTGGTCCACCCCAAGGCACTCCCACCCTCCAGACAGCCCCCAGCCCCACCTTGGACCACTGAGGCAGGGTTGCCCTGACCTAGGGGCCTGGGTCTCTGCCTTAACTTTGTCCTGATGAGCATTTCTGTGTCCTTGTGATCACAGCTGTCCCAGCCCTCAGACCAGGGAAGCAGCTGGTGGGTTGGTTGGAATTGCACGTACAGCAAGACTAGACCCTGAGGAGGGGCTCTTTGCATGCTTGGGCTTGTCCCTGGGTGGGTCTGCGTGGGTCTCAGCATGGCTCCCCGTGAGCTGCATCTCTGCCTGGGTCTCCTCAGTGGCGGGGTGAGATGGAATGGCGGGAGGGTCCATGGAGGGCGGCCCAGTGCGGGGCACCTCACTGCTGGGACCAGTCGCTGGGACTGATGTCACCGCCACTGCTGAGCCATAAATGCTCGTGCCTCTGCGTGTCGTGGCTGTGACACCAATTCACCGGTGGCACGACGCGCGAGCTCACGGGTTCACCGGGCGGCACGACGCGCGAGCTCACGGACTCACCGGGCGGCACGACGCGCGAGCTCACGGACTCACCGGGCGGCACGACGCGCGAGCTCACGGACTCACCGGGCGGCACGACGCGCGAGCTCACGGACTCACCGGGCGGCACGACGCGCGAGCTGGCGCACAAACACATCCCAGTTCCAGGCCCATGCGTCTGCTGCCAGCCCTACCGAGTCCCTTTCTCCTGGGGGCTCTACTGAGCCCCTCATCCTGCAAAGCCCAGACCACATGCGTCCCCCTCCAAGAAGTCTTCCCTGGGGAGCCAGCAAAGTCTACCCTGGCCCCCCATCCACCCCTGACTCCCCGGCCTGTCTGTCCCTCTGTCCCAGGATGTCCCTGGGGAACACAGGCCGCTCTGGGCCAGAGGCGAAGTTCTTAACCCTTCCTTGGAGCTTCTGGAGTTTTGTTTCAGGTTGGGTTGGGATTTTTGCTGATTCTAAAGGCTGAGAAGAAGCTGCTGCCACACACGTCCGTCAGCCACCCCCACCCCAAACCTTCATCCCTGTGAATCAGAGTCCTCGTGCGGGACTCTCCCCAACCAGGGCGCTCCGGGACCTCGGCTCTAGAAAATGGGGTGACGGAGTCTGTGGGCATTCATGTGAAGGGCAGAGTGTTGCTAGAACGCGGCAGCGATTCCACTAACAGGAATGAGCAGTGAGCTGGGGCCACGGCCACCCACGTTAGCAGCACTGATGGTGCTGACCCTCGCACACATCCTGACGCAGCTCTTCTGGCCAGGGGCAAGGTGGGCGATGCGGAAGCAAGGGCCCCACTGACCAGGCAGCCCCGCCGCCCACGGGCTGTCCGCACCACCCCGCCCTCTCCACAGCTGTCTGTGAGGAGCCCCGTCCTGCTGAGGAGACACCGAGGCTAGGACCCCCGTGAAGCCCATTTCCACTGCGCTGTCTAGGCACCAGGCGCTGATCCTGGCTCACGGACGTCTGCAGGCACCTGTTGGTTTCGTGTGAGGACAGCTCTGTAAGGGGCATACTGTCACTGTTTGTGGGGGAGGACACCGGGGCACAGAGCTGCTGAGCAGCCAGTCCAAAGTCAGGCAGCAAGGAAGCCATGAAGCCCAGGAGACAGGCTCAGGGCTCGGCAGCACGCTGCATTCTGCCTTCCCTTCTCATCCAAGGACACAGAGGACACAGAGCTTCCCCAGGGTCACTCCGCAAGCGGGGGGCGGGGCCTCGGGGACCTAGGGGAGGCTCAGAGGGCCCCTCCCCTACCCGTCCAGCCCCCACCGGCACCCAATCTTACCGATCTTACTGGGGCGGGGTCTCCAGAAGAGGGAGTAGGCCGGACTGACCGCCCTGGTGCAGTCGTGGTTGATGTAGCCCACGGTGGACGGCAGGACGTACAAGCCTGGCCCTGAGCCTGCGACCAAAGCCCTCAGGTCACAGCCTGCAGCTCCAGACACTGACACAGGGGCGGGAACCCAGGGCCCAGCCCCTGAGCCCCCGCCTGGGCTGCCTGCCACCCACCATGGCAGGAGTGGGGGTGGGAGCTGCCCGCCCCCCCACAGGGGGAAAGTGAGTGAGGGGCATTGTGAGTCAAACCTGAGTCAAAGGTAGGAGGGGCCACAGGGCCAGCAGTCTCCTCCTGCTGTAGG
>NC_138369.1:0-39745 GCF_054177405.1 Leptonychotes weddellii | reverse complement strand
CTGTCTCTCATTCTCTCTCTCTCAAATAAATAAATAAAATCTTAAAAAAAAAAAAAAGTGGGCGCCTGGGTGGCTCAGTCGGTTAAGCGACTGCCTTCGGCTCGGGTCATGATCCTGGAGTCCCGGGATCGAGTCCCACATCGGGCTCCTGCTCAGCAGGGAGTCTGCTTCTCCCTCTGACCCTCCTCCCTCTCATGTGCTCTCTGTCTCTCTCATTCTCTCTCTCAAATAAATAATTAAAATCTTAAAAAAAAAAAAAAAGTCCTAGGAAGTTAATACACGAACATTTTTTAGAACAGTGAGGGCCGGGGCGCCTGGGTGGCTCAGTCGGTTAAGCCACTGCCTTCGGCTCGGGTCATGGTCCCGGAGTCCTGGGATCGAGTCCCACATCGGGCTCCCTGCTCGGCGGAGAGCCTGCTTCTGCCTCTGACCCTCCCCCCTCTCATGTGCTCTCTCCCTCTCATTCTCTCTGTCTCAAATAAATAAATAAAATCTTTAAACAAAACAAAACAAAACAAAACAAAAATCCTCCAGAGCTTTCCTTTGTCCTCGGGGTAAAGTGCATCTCCTCCCCATGACCCTCTGCTCAGTGATGTGGTCCCCGCAGATCTCCCCCTGCCCCCACTCCCGCTCTCTGGCTCCCTTCCATTTCTTCCTCGGAGGGACTCCGCCTTCTCCCCTCAGTACTGTGTATACCCGCTCCCCCTTGTTTGTTCTCCGTGTCCTGGTGAGACAGGTAAATCGCGTGGGTGGAGACGGGCAGAACCTGTTTCCCCATTGACTGCCGTGCACCCAGGGCTGCCTCCTCACCTGGCCCAGCGTAAGTGTTGGGGAGGGGGGCCGCCGGGTGTAGGTGGAGGCTCTTCCTGCTGTCATTGTGTAAGGAATCACTTTCAAATTCACGGTGTGAAAACGACGATTGCTTTATTACCTTTTGTGGTATGGAGGGTTCGCTGGGCTCAGTCGGGCAGGTTTCACTCAGGGTCCTCATGCCGTGGCCGTCGGCTGGTGGCTGGGGCTGGAGCTGACCCCAGGGGAGGAAGCTTCCCTGCTCACACGGGGTGCTGCTGGCTGGGACACCTCCCCAGGCCTCTTTGTGTGGCTTGGGCTTCCTCACAGCGTGGTGGCTGTTGACTGTCCCAGAAGATACCCGATGGAAACCGAGCTGCATTTTAAGTCACATGGAGCCCCCTGCCCAGAGTCCCAGACCCATCCAGGTCCCCAGAACCCCACTTCTGGAAGGGGGAGGCATGCCAGCGTCACAATGGGAGGAGAGCACGTGGGTGCCGCCAGTTTGGAGTGTGGAATCTGCCACGTCGTCGCTGTGGGTTATGCTGGGAAGGGCAGTGGGAGGAACCTGCCCGGGGAAAAGGGCCCCTGCATTCCAGTCTCCTAGTGCCTGGCCTCCGCATTCGAGGGTCCATCAGGGTCCACCTGAGAAAGGACTGACGAGCTCGCCTTGTCCTTGCCAAGACCTGGGTTCCCCACTGCTCTGGGACCACATCTCTACTGGTCCTTTTCTCCTAATTCCTTTAAGCCCCCTCCCAATCCTGTTTTTTTCCACCTCTGCAAAATGGACGGCTTTGACTCTGATGGAAACATCCAGAGTGTTCTGAACAAAGGAAGTAGAGCGCCTGGGAATCCCACTGTTGAGGGTGGGCTTGCATCTAGAGGTCAGATGTTGGGGCAGGGGAGTTCCTTGGTGAGTTTCGAGGAACCTGGAGTCATCTGGGAATGAACGTGGGGATCTGAGGCGACTGGGTGCTGTGAGCAGCACCCCCTCACCCCCGGCCCCCGCCCCCTGCCCTAGGGGATGGAGCTTCCCTGCTGCTGCCCTTTCTGTCCCTCCCAGCTGTTCCTCTTTGCTCCTTTGCCTGAGTGTCCATGTCAGATAAGGGCCAAGTCCTCCTCAGACCCTGCCGGGGCCCTCGGACCACCACACCTGAGGCCCTGCTGCAGGTGGGTGCTGCGTGGGAGTGGAGTTAACTCTCCCTGGAAAATGGGCCGTCCAGACTCTGCCCTCGCTCCGTTTCCCCGTTAGAGCTGTGGTAGCAAGAGACAGAAAGCCTGCCCTGGCTGAGATGGGAAAGGGAGCCCAGGGAGGCTGGTGTATCAGCAGTCTGCAGGGTCCTAGAGAGGGCCCAGGTGATGTCAGAGGACACTTAGGGTGCTGGCCCTGCGCACTGTGTGGGCTAATGGCTGTTCCTGGAAGGGGAGGCCGCCCGTGGCAGGTCCCTGTGCGCTCTGCTCCCTGCCTGCTTCCAGCCACTGCTGGCAGGTCCCCCCCACTGACCGCCTCTGCCACCCTGGGGCTGCGCTTCCTAGGACACGGCCTGCTCAGAGCTCAGAACCGCCCACGCTGTTGGCAGAGGCCGCACCACATAGCCACACCCACACCCACTTCGTGTCCCAGCCCTTTCTCGGGGCTTTGCTGAACTTTCATTTACGTGCTGCCAGGTACAGTGAAGGGTCTGTAACGGGTCTTTGAGTCACAGAGCCCGAGTGGGAGTTTGTGATTGCATTGCTTACATGCTGTGTGAGTTGGGGTGAGTGACTTGATCTCTCTGAGCTTAGTTCCTTGCTTCTCTTAGTAGGTGAAGGATTACACAAGCTCTTGAGGTTTTCTTGAGGACCCAGTGAGGAAATTCTTAGAAAACTTTTTTAAACCCTAAGCCTAATTTTATTATATATTCAGATCTTTTCTGTGTGTGTGCAGACAGCTTTGCTGAGGTTTATTCATACAATTCATTTTCACGTGCACAGTTCAGCGGTTTTCAGTACATTCAGAGCTGTACGACCATCTGTGGTCAGCTTTAGAACATTCCATCGCCCCAAAAGGAAACACTACCCCGTCAGCGGTCACTCTCCATCCCACCCCAGCTCCCGGCCCCCACGAGCCCCCTTCCCGTCCGTGGATGAGCCCGTTCTGGACGTGTCACCCACGTGGACTCACACCCCGTGTGGCCTTCTGTGTCTGGTTCCCTCCCTGAGTGTCGTGGGCTCGGGGTCCATCCCTGGGGCAGTGCGTGTGGGCGCCTTGCTCCTGCTCGAGGCCGCAGGACGCTCCTGTGTTCTGCTTTGGTTCGTCTTCATCGGCTGATGGACATTTGTATTCTTCTCACCTTTGGCTCTCGTGAAGGTCCCACCATGAACGTTCACGTGTGAGCTTCAGTGTAGATGTGTGTTTCTTCTCCCTTGGGCATCTCTTTCCCTTCCGCTCCTCGGTTTTCAGGTGGGGCCCTGTGATTTAGACTGACAAAAGACAGATTATTGAGAGAGAAGTAAGCAGTTTATTAACTCATGCAGCACACATCCCGCAGGAGAAGTCACAGTGAGTAACCCAGGGGGTGGTCAGGGCTTGGGCTCCTGTGGGCATGTCAACAGAAGAGTGGCCCCACGTGACTGAGTGTCACGACACAGAAGGACTTAGAGTCTGTCTGGGCACCAGGTCGTGGGAAGGTGGCTACGCAGGGAGCTAGTGGAAGGCCTGGCTAGTTAGTAAGGTGTGTTTGTACACGAGCTCCGTGCTAAGCTGCTCCCTGCCTGATTTGGGGGCAGGAGGGGAAGCACCCACATGGGACTTATGTCTGCTGTGGAGCAGGCCGGGGCAACGCAGAGGTCATCCTGTGTCTGTTTTTGCTCAGTTGGCTTCACCTCAGAATAACCCTAATGCCGAATGGCGTATGTTGGGACGACAGACTCTGACCCCTTCAGTGTCTGCCTAGCAGTGGACTTGCTGGGTTGTCCTAACCCTGCTTACCTTCTGCAGGACCGATGACTGCCTCTCAGACCTCCTGCTTAGCGTTGCATTCCCTCCTTTGATTTGTGTCTTCCGACGAGCATTTTCTCGTGTGCTTATTGGCCACCTGTGTATCTCTTTGGAGAAATGTTTGTTTAGATCCTTTGCCCATTTTTAAATTGAGTTACCTTTTCATGAAAGGTAAACTCGTAAGAGTTCCTCGTGTATTCCAGATGCAGGTCACTTCTCGTGATCTGCAGACCTCGTCTCCCTCTGTGGGTTGTGTTCTCACTTCCTTGGTGATGTCCTTTCAGGCGGAAACGTTTTTATATGTGTATTTTTTCTCTTGTTGCTTATGCTTTTGATGTCCTATCTAAGAAACCATGTGTGTGTCCAGGGTAACAGAAGATTTATTCGTGTGTTTTCTTCTAAGAGTTCTAGGTTTTAGATCTCATATTGAAGGTCTTGGGTCCGTTTTGAGCTCATCTGTGTGTGGTGTGAGTAGGCACTTGTCTTCATTCTTTTGCTTGTGGACTTCCTGTTGTCCCAGCACCATTTATTGGAGAGACTGTTCATGCCCCACTGAGCTGTTTGTCACCTTTGTTGAGATTCAGTCAGCAGTACGACTGTGGGTTTATTTCTGGGTTCTCAAGTCTGTCCCCTTGGCTTATGTGTCTAGCTTTATGTCAGTGCCACGCTGTTCTGATTACTGTAGCTTTGTAGTAATTTTGAAATCAGGAACTGTTCTATTTCAGGATTGTTTTGGCTTATCTGGGTCCCTGGACTTTTTGTATGATTTTGGGAATCTGTCACTTTCATCATAGAAGCCAAGGGAGACTCTCCCAGCTGAGGCCACTTCCTGAGGTTGCCTGGGGAGTCGGGCTCTGAGCTGTACCTGCTCCCCGGCGTCCTGCAGAGACATCTGCCAGTGGGTTCCAGACCAGCCGAGCCAACCTTGCTTCTGTTTCTCCGCAGGCCTCCTCACTGGAAAGGCAGAGCCCTGGTGTGGCCTCCTGCCTCGCTCACAGCCTGTGCCCGGGGGAGCCCAGCTTGCAGACCGCAGCAGGTACCCTCCTTGCCCTTCCCCTCCCACTGCCCAGGGCTACCAGGGCCTCTGTGGTTGTAAGAGACAGCGTCTTGCTCAGCCAGGCAGAGCCGGACACAGTGTGCTGGCTCCCAGAGTCCAAGGACAGGGGTGTGGGCCTAGCAGCCAGGACTCTCTCCTCGTCTTCTAGTGGGGGCAGGGCAGCCCAGGAGAGGACCAGACGGCCTCTGGCCTGGGGTGGCCCGCCAGCCTGGCAGGCACCTCAGCCAAGGCAGGAAGACTGGGTTTGGTGCTGGGTGGGCACTGTTCCCAGGTGCTCTGCACCCCCTGCTCCCGAAGGTGGCCCCTTGCAGCTCCCCCTCTTCCTGCGTGTGGACCCAGGTGGAGGGAGGAGGCCAGCCTCAGCCTTCACTGCTCCCTGGCCTGGGTGGATGCAGCCCTCGCCATTTCCTGTTGTCTTTGTTCTCTTTAAATTTGACTTACTGAAGAAGACCAGAATGGAGAGAGAGCGATAAACGCATCCTGGTTTTTTTGGGAAAACCAAAAACCTGGCCACATCTGCCCTCCATTGGCCCGTTGCGGGTGGTTGCGCTGTTGTCCCGCTGAGGCTGGAGGAAGGACTAGCATTTGTTGGGCCTCCTGTGTGTCCC
Organism: Leptonychotes weddellii; assembly: GCF_054177405.1. Taxonomy (NCBI): domain Eukaryota; kingdom Metazoa; phylum Chordata; class Mammalia; order Carnivora; family Phocidae; genus Leptonychotes; species Leptonychotes weddellii. Next base: position 34,311 of record NC_138369.1, on the reverse strand, counting down.
CCGCACCGTGCTGTCCCTGCGGTGACGTGTGGGTGTGTGCACACAGCATCCCCTCCCTTCCAGGAGCTGAGGGCCTGCCACACGGGGCACCGGCCCTCCCGGGGCCTTCTGTCCTTTCTGCCCGCCCTAGCTCCCCTGGTGCCTGTTTCTTCCCAGTCTGTGGGGTCCTCCCCACGCCGCCGCAGGGGTGTGTGCTGAGGGAGACCGGGCGAGCCTCCAGGGCTGCGCATCCCCCACGTTCCCACAGTGCGTGCGTACGGCACGGTCAGCTGGCGTGCTCTTGCCTTTGCAGTCCTCCGTGGTGACGGACCGTGCTGACGACCAGTGTGCGCACACGCACACGCACACGCAGCCGTTCCCGTGTGTACGCACGAGCACACGTGTGCACGGGGCCACAGGCTGCGGGGCTTGTCCTGGTGACAGCAGGGCCACTGTCGGGTCCTGCCCCCGCCGCCCTGCGCCTTGCATGATGCTTGGGTCTGTGGGGTGAGCAGCCCATGCAGGCTGGCGTCTGCTCCACAGTGGTGTCCATGGGCTCTGCAGACCATCAGTTCAACCTCGTAGAGATCCTGTCCCAGAACTACGGCATCCGGGAGCAGTGCGAGCAGGCCGTGGGAGACCCAGAGAAGCCCGAGGGGGAGCTGGAGAAGGACTTCATTGCCCAGGTACTTGGCTGAGCTGGTCCCCTCTGCCCTTGTGTGGGTGGGGCCCCCTGGGCAATGTCACGTTTCTGCGTTTGGCGGAAGCAGTCTGCAGGCTGCTCAGATTTCACAGGGACACGTACTGTCTGTGTGTCCGTCTGTGAAGCACCAGGCGCTGTGCTAGGAGCTGAGGTCGCGGGGGGTCAGGCCAGACCTGGTCGTGCCCCTGGGGCTTTAGGGCTATAGGCGTTAAACACACTGTTCTCCCTTTTTTGGCCTCAGAACCCCCTTTATGCTCTTAAAAAATTATTGAGGATTTCTTTTTCTTTTTTTTTTTTAAGATTTTATTTATTTATTTGACAGAGACAGACAGCAAGAGCAGGAACACAAGCAGGGGGAGTGGGAGAGGGAGAAGCAGGCTTCCCGCCGAGCAGGGAGCCCGATGTGGGGCTCCATCCCAGGACCCCGGGATCATGACCTGAGCCGAAGGCAGATGCTTAACGACTAAGCCACCCAGGCGCCCCCAAAATTATTGAGGATTTCAAAGAGCTTTGTGTAGGTTATATGGTAAATGCATTGTTAGTAGAAACAATTTATAAAATTTGTAAAATTGAAAAAAAATAATAGGGGCACCTGGGTGGCTCATTCGGTGAAGCGTTTGCCTTCAGCTCAGGTCATGATCCCAGGGTCCCGGGATTGAGCCCCGCATTGGGCTTCCTGCTCCGCGGGGAGTCTGCTCCTCCCTCTCCCTCTGCCCCTCCCCTTGCTCTCTCTTTTTCTCTCTCTCAAATAAATAAATCTTTAAAAAAATGAAAAAATAACCTCTAAAAAACAGGTTGGGGGTGCCTGGGTGGTATAGTTGGGTGAATGTCCAACTCCTGGTTTTGGCTCAGGTCCTGATCTCATGGTATTGGGATCGAGCCCTGTGTGGGTTCTGCACTCAGTGGGGAGTCTGCTTGGGATTCTGTGTCTCCCTCTCCCTTATGTTCTCACTCTCTATCTCTCTCTGGAATAAATGAACTTTTGGGACTTCATCAAGATAAAAAGCTTTTGCACGGCAAAGGAAACAGTGGACAAAACCAAAAGACAGCCTACAGAATGGGAGAGTATATTTGCAAATGTCTTATCAGATGAAGAGCTAGTATCTAAAATCTGTAAAGAAACTCATCAAACTCAACACCTTAAGAACAAATAATCCAGTCAAGAAATGGGCAGAAGACATGAACAGACACTTCTCCAAAGAAGACATCCAAATGGCCAATAGACACATGAAAAAATACTCCACATCAGTTGCCACCCGGGAAATACAAATCAAAACCACAATGAGATATCACCTTATTTATACCTGTTAGAATGGCTAAAACTAACAAGACAGGAAACAAAAGTGTTGATGAGGATGTGGAGAAAGGGGTACCCTCCTACACTGTTGGTGGGAATGCAAGCTGGTGCAGCCACTCTGGAAAACAGTATGGAGGTTCCTCAAGACGTTAAAAAAAATAGAGCTACCCCATGACCCAGCAATTGAACTCCTGGGTATTTACCCCAAAGATACAGACGTAGTGAAAAGAAGGGGCATCTGCACCCCAGTGTTCATAGCAGCAATGTCCACAATAGCCAAACTGTGGAAGGAGCTGAGATGCCCTTCAACAGACGAATGGATAAAGAAGATGTGGTCCATATATACAATGGAATATTACTCAGCCATCAGAAAGGATGAATACCCAACTTTTACATCCACATGGATGGGACTGGAGGAGATTATGTTAAGTGAAATAAGTCAAGCAGAGAAAGATAATTATCGTATGATCTCACTCGTGGAATATAAGAAACAAAACACAGGAGCGTAGGGGAAGAGAGGAAAAAATAAAACAAGATGAAATCAGAGACGGAGACAAACCATAAGAGATTCTTAATCATAGGGAACAAAATGAGGGTTGCTGGAGGGATGGGGGGATGGGGTAACTGGGTGATGGGCATTAAGGAGGGCACATGATGGAATGAGCACTGGGTGTCGTGTATGCAACTGATGAATCACTAAACTCTCTCTCTGAAATTCATAATATACTATATGTTAATCAAATTTAAATTAAAGAAGTAATAAAAAATGGAATAAATAAATCTTAAAAAAAAAGAAAACCCAAAAACAGGTTGGGGAGAAGAGTGGAATAGCTTTATATTTTCGTAAATGCAGGAGCGAACATGAGAACCCAGCTGCTGTCTTGTTAATTTGTTCTTCTGGTTGAAGTAAAATCTGGTCTCATACAGATCTGTTCTTGGAAGAGGGGAGAGTACTTAACCAGCTTCTCGGATAATTGTGGATATCCCTTGATGCTGCACCCAGACCCAGTAAGTGGTAGCTTTGTGACGGGTGCAGAGTGGCTTCTACAATCATATCCTGTGAACTTTCTGGACGTGATTCTGTTGGAATCTCTTGGTGGTGAACTTGCTGTGTGATCCTATTACCTTCTGCATGGTGAGGTGTTTGCAGCATACTGGTTCTCCAGCCTGCCCATCTTGCAAATGTAAGTTCACACTACCAAGTCTGAGAACCTCGCTTGTTAATTCCATAGACGGGGGGCTTAACCAATGTAGTTGTGGAGGCCCTAAGTCTGCATTCAGGGTCAGGCAGGGTTGTTTCTGCTGAGGGCCCTCTTCTTGGCTTACACACGGCTGCCTTCTCTCTGTGTCCTCACGTGCCTGAGAGCAAGTAAGCTGTCTGGGGTCTCTTTAAGGACCTAATCCCACCGGATCAGAGTCCCATCCTCACATCCTGTGTAACTGTAATTCTTCCTGCAAAGGTCCATCTCCAGATACGGTCACGTTGGGGGTTAGCGCTTTGGCATGTGAATTTTCAGTTCGTGAAAATATCAACACTGATTTCGTCAAACATCTTTAAAGTATTGAGAATTTTAAAATTTTTTAAAGCAGTGATCACGGGGCATTTACCTAGTTTGGTGCCATTTATCGCTTGGTGCCAGTTTGGTCTTATAACCAAAGACAAAAGTCTTCTCTTCGAAAAGGAAAAAACAACTTAAAAAAGTTTAAAATGAATTTAAAACATCTCAAAATTAACCAAAAACTGGAATCAGCCATGTATTAATTAAATGTCTCACCTAGGTTTTCTTCAGATATAATATTTAAAAACTAAGATCAGAGAAAGACAAATGCCATGTGATCTCTCTCATAGGTGGAATTTAAGAGAAAAAACAGATGAACATAGAGGAAGGGAAGGAGAAATAAAGTAAGATGAGAACAGGGAGGCAAACCATTAGAGATGCCGAACTCTAGGAAAGAAGCAGGGTTGCTGGGGGGAGCGGTGACTGGGGGACGGGCCTCAAGGATGGCACGTGATGGAGAGAGCACTGGGTGTTCTATGCAACTGATGAATCTCTGAACTCTGCCCCTGAAACCAATCCTACACTATGTGTTAACTAATCTGAATTTAAGTTAAAAAAACTGATTGAGAAAGAACGTGATTTCCAAGGTAAAAGCAGGAACACTGCCGTTTTTGTATCACCTTCACAAACGATACTGCAAATTTATCAAGCTCATGTTGTCAGATCCAGATTTTCGAAAAAGTTTCTTGCTCAGAAGCCTGAGGTTTGCTGTTGCAGCGAGCACAGTCCGTTGTTTGTCTGGAGGGATGGCTGACCGGGCTCTTGTCTGCGACGTCTGCGCGGCGCCCGGCAGGAGGCCTGGCATCACCTGCCGGCCGGTCTGTCCCTCAAGAGCGGAGCTGTGCGGTGGGGACCGCTGCCGCAACTCTCGGGCGCTCCCGCACAAACCCGCACGTTGGGGGTGGCAGGCACTCCCGGTGCTTCCCCTTCCTCCCACGGAAAATGGAAACGACATCTGCTCCGCGAGAGCGAGGGTGCAATCAGGAACGTTGCACGGGGCATCCTCGAGGGAAGCGGCACGTTTACAGCTGAGTGGGTGGCGGGGAGGGATGCCCGCTGACGGCTTGCCGCTGTAGGGTGCTGTGCCCCACCCGTGACTCCCTCCCTCAGCACGCATGCTGGCACGGAGGGCAGAGGTAGTGCCGTCGTATTCTCAGGAAAGTCACTGCGAAAGGGTCCCAGGCGTCCGGGGGTCGTAGGGCCCCTGTGTTAGTCGCCCAGCGGGCGCACAGGTAGAAAGCGTGAGAGGCATCCTGAACGTCCCCGTTAGCGGGGTCCTGGAGGGTGGGAGGGGGTGCTCGGGCTCCACGGGAGGGGCGAGGGCGGGGCAGGAGCTGGCCTCGGGGGGATGAGTGAGGGGGGCTGCTGGTGTGAGGACGTGGTGTGGCCCCACAGCGTCGGCGTCAGGAGCAGAGAGGCAGGCGTGAGAAGCGGTGGCCGGGGACAGGACTGGAGAGGAAGGTGATGGTCGTGCGCGTCTTCCTCCCCAGGCCGCTTCTCGTCCTGTTGTCTCCGGCTGTGTCCGTTCCCTGTGGTGGGCTTGAGCCTCCCTTCTCAGTCAGCTGGGCTGGGGTTGCGCTGCTGGCGAGGGCTGACAGCGTCCTGTTGCGTCCACGTGGTGGACTGCTCCCTACCCGATGCGGACGTTGGATTTTACCAGATGTTTCTTGGATGGCCATGTTTTCCCCTTTACCGACGTCTGATTTACTCTGATTTTCCGACGTCACCAGGTGTGGTGGTAGATTTACAGATGTCGAGTCATCCTCCGTTGCTGGGGTTAAGCCTGGGCAGGACCCTGTGGAGGGAGAGGCCATTCCTGGCCCCACTCTTCAAGGCTGGGGACCTCGGGCACAGAGCGGATCTCTCTGGGCACAGGTGTCTTGTCCCTGCCTCTCCGCGGGGTTAAGGGAGTCCTCGGATGCAGGACTGGGGTCTGGCTGGGGTTAGCTGCTGTGAGTGCGACGGAGGGGCTCGGAGCCCCGAGCAGCCCCTCCTGACGCAGCCCTAATCCTGCAGAGCAGTGACATGCCCCTCGATGAGCTGCTGGCCCTCTATGGTTATGAGGCGTCAGACCCCATCTCGGAGCGGGAGAGCGAGGACAGTGACAGTGCAGCCAACCTCCCGGACATGACCCTGGACAAGGTGCGTGGACTGAGGACGGGTGTGACGGTCCCCCGCACGGTCTGAGCTGGTGGTCCCAGCGGCCGCAGGCTGGGCTGGAGCAGGGGCGGAGTGGAGGCCGGCGAGGAGAGAGGCAGCCCAGTTCTCCTGGGCCGGGCCCTCCGGGTCCTGACAGGGCAGGTGCCGGCAGGGGGGCTTCATCACCGGAGGCGGAAACTGCCTGCTTGGTGGGGAGCGCGGGGACTCCCTCGTTCCCAGGCTGCAGGGCTGGGCTCAGGGAGGGCCCCCTGCTGGCCTGCCCTTGTGCCTGGCCTCTCTGTCTGCAGAGGGGGAGGAGCATCCAGAGTGGGCTCATGGCATCAGTCACCGTGTTAGCACTGTTACTCGCTATTACTACATGTTATCTTGAGGTTGTCGAAAAAACCACAAACACGTTCTTTGCTTTCTTGTTAAAAGGAACAAATAGCGAAGGATTTGCTTTCAGGGGAAGAAGAGGAAGAGACACAGTCGTCAGCCGATGACCTGACCCCGTCTGTGACCTCCCATGAGGCCTCTGACCTTTTTCCTAACCGGAGTGGACGTAGGTGTCCCCCCTGCTCCTCCCCTCGGGTTGGCCCAGCGTGGCTCTGGGATGCAGATGGAGGGGCCCCGGGCTGCGGGGGGCCAGCCACTTGTGCTCCCTCCTGCTCCTCCCCTCGGGTTGGCCCAGCGTGGCTCTGGGATGCAGATGGAGGGGCCCCGGCTGCTAGGGGGCCAGCCACTTGTGCTCCCTCCTGCTCCTCCCCTCGGGTTGGCCCAGTGCAGTCTGGGATGCAGATGGAGGGGCCCCGGGCTGCGGGGGGCCAGCCACTTGTGCTCCCTCCTGCTCCTCCCCTCGGGTTGGCCCAGTGCGGTCTGGGATGCAGATGGAGGGGCCCCGGCTGCTAGGGGGCCAGGCACTTGTGCTCCCCCCGCTCCTCCCCTCGGGTTGGCCCAGCGTGGCTCTGGGATGCAGATGGAGGGGCCCCGGCGCCGCTCTGGGATGCAGATGGAGGGGCCCCGCGCTGCTGGGGGCCAGGCACTTGCGCACAGATGCTTCGTACCCCGTGGGTGCCCTGACCTCAGTCTGAGCTCCTCTGGGCTTCCCACCTTCCTGATGACCTGTGAGCGGAGACTGAGTGGTTTTGGTTGACCTGAGGAGGGACAGGTTCCTGTAACTTGCAGTCTGTCAGGTCTGGGGCAGCGGCCTGAGACCGTCCTCCCCTCGGCTCTGCCTGCCTGTGCATCCTGTGAGGCTGGCAGGGCGAGGTGCTGGGCTCAGGGCTTGGCAGGGTAGCGACCGCAGCAGGGGGAGGCCTCCTGAGTCCCCAGTCCTGGGCCGGTTGCACACCCATCATGTGGCCAGGGTGTGGGCCACACTCCTCAGGAAAGGCACAGTGTAGGGGTCCGGTGGACGGAGAGTCGGGGGGAGGTGCAGTGGCGCCCAGAGCCCGCTAGCCAGGGTGGGCCCCCCGGAGCCATGGGCACGACTCAGCTGCTCCCCTTTCCCCAAAGCCTGCTTCCTGGCTGATGCAGACAAAGAGCCTAGCTCTTCCACCTCTTCCGACACAGAGGAGGACCCTCTTCCTGCCAACAAATGTAAGAAGGTGAGTGGCCCTGACCCAGTGGCGCCCTGAAAGTGGGTCTCTGGCCCTTCAGGGCAGGGCTGAGCATGTGGCTCCTGAGCAGTGAGCTGGGCTAGGGGCTTGACTGTGCTCTTGTCCCTGTGATGTGGCCCGAGGTCCCGTCCTGGGGCCTTTGGGCTGGACCTCAGAACTCCTGGGTCCTCGGGCCTCACCCCCGTTGCCACGGGATTGGCTGTACCAGACGGATGGACAAGTGGGTGCAGACACCGTCACTCACGCCCACACCCTTCTCTGCCTCTCGTGCTCAAGACCACAGATGAGCCTGGGGCTCTAGGCGGCCGCCCTGGGGCCCATGTCAGCACCTCGTGGCTGGGCCTCCCATCAGCCCTGACTGCCTTGGGCCCTTGCCTTTGCAGGAGATCATGGTTGGGCCTCAGTTCCAAGCCGACCTCAGCAGCCTGCAGTTGGACCGCCACGGTGAGAAACGTAAGTGGGGCCTTGTGAGCGTGGGAGACGGGGAGAAGAAGCGGGAACCCCAGTGTAGCCAGGAAGGAACTTGCTGCGTGCTTACCCAGAACCAGTTCCCCAACCCTTGGAGGGAATCTGAGGGGCAGGAGGACATGGACCAGTTGACGTCCCCTCCCTGCTCACTGCCCCTCCGCTCGGCACTGTGTGGTCCTGCTGCCCTGTGCATCCGGCACCCGACTTCCCTGCCCTCGGCTCTGTCCACCCTGTCCTGCCCAGGCCCTTGTCCTCACCTCTCCAGGTGTGCACACATTTCCCCAGCCGGCTCTTCCCGTGTCTGGCCTTGTCCCAGATGACCGCCAGAGACGAGTGTCGCTCTGTCCTGCCCTCTCCTTAGGGCACTACCTGTCCCGGACTTGATGGCCCCACTGGAACATGGAGCGAGGCCTGTTGTCCTTTGAGACAGGCATTGTCGTGTTCACTGACAGGTGAAGAAAATAGGAAGTGAAGTCACCTGGCTCTTGACCCAAGTCTTGTTTTCCTGGCCCCAAAGGCCCTGTGGGCCCAGGCCTGGCACCCCTGGCTCAGGAGTCTCTCCCAGGATGATTCAGTCGCTGAGATTGGCAGTGAGGTGGGACAGAGGAGACAGGGACTTGCAGCAGAGATATCGAGGCCTTGGGCTAGGAGCTGGGATGTGGGCTTGGTGGCACATGCTTGCTCCGCCGTAAGCATTTGGGTAAAGGAGGAGACAGGACCATGCAGGTCAGCTGGGTCATGGGGCCGTGCAGGTGAGTCTGTGAACCTGACGACACATGAGACCCTCCTCCAGAGAAGGGCACCGGTGCATGCTTCTTAGCTGCACTGTCAGGCTGTCCTGAACGCGTGCAGACCTCAGTCTGGAACCCCAGCCTTCACTGAGTGTGGCATTCGGGCCTTTTCCACTTCCAGGGAATGGCTGGTCCTTGGTCCCGAGGGGGTGGGAGCTGGCGTCTCCCTCCACGCACACCTGGGAAGTTAAATCCATAGTGTGGCACGTGGACCTTGTATGCCGTTTCCTGGTGTGGAGGGACCACATTGCTCATCCGTTGTACCGTTGGTCGGTAGTGCGGTGGTTCCCGTGTGCAGCTCCGGATGTCTCTGCGTGCGTCGCTCTGTGGACATACGCGCTCTTCCCGGACAGATGTCTGGGCGTTGCCTGGGCTCCCTCCAGCGACCTGCGGAGTCCCCGTTGGCGTACGTCCTCACGCACGCTTGACAGCGTCTGTGGGTGGGGAGGGGTGTCTTGTTGTGGCTTTAATGCGATTCTCTGGAGAGCGATCTTGTTTACTGGCCGTTTGCAGATCTCTTGGGAGGCACCTGCTCAAGGCTTTTTCCGCATTTTTAGATGGAATCGCCTTTCTCTGTCTGATTTGTGGGCGTCCTTCTGGCGTTCTGGATGCAGGGCTGTCTTCGGCTCTGGGCACCACCACGTTTTCTGAACCCAGTTGGCAGTGTCTTCACTTGCGATGACGTCCGAGTTGTCGGTGTTTACTCTGACCGTACTGTGTTTCTGTGCCATTAAAGAAGTTTTCGCAGCAGCTCTTGTCCTTTATTTTCCCTGTCGCGTAGAAAGCAACGATCCGACTCGATTTAACGTTGAGTGTGTGGTTGGAGGTGTGGGTCAGGAGTCCTTCAACCCGTGCCGTGTTCTGGCCCTGTGACGGGACACGCCGTGCTGGCCTGCTGCACCGCAGAGGTGCCTGTCAGAAGCGGAGTGTCTGTCACGCGTGCGTGTGTTGGGCTTCTGCGCGCTGGCGTCCCTTGAGCCGCGTCTGAGACCGTGCCCGTCCTCCGGCGTCAGGAGCCTGATCGTACCTCCATAGAAGTTGCTAGCTAGCTCGTCGGCTGCTTGGTTTTGCCGAGAGCTGTGCTGAACGCTGAGGTTGCTTTGTGGAGAGCGTGGATGGCAGCACGGTCCACGCCTGCAGGTCCCACCTGTGGTTTCCCCTCCTGAAACCCAGCGGTGCTTTTGTAGCAGTCTTGTTCATACCCAGTGGCCCCTGTCTGTGCTGCTGGAAAAGGTCTTTTGAAAAATGTCACGTGTATTCGATTTGTCAGTAGAAATGCAGTTCGTTATTTTAATTGATCTTGCACACAGTGAGTCCGCTGAGCTTATTTCCAGATTTTGGTATTTTGTAGGTTCTCTTCAATTTTTTTTACATACGTGATCGTGTGACGTGGGACGACAGCTTTACTTCATTTTTTTGCAATCTTTGTGTCTTTTGCTTCTTTTTGTCTCCGTGTTGTACAGGAGGGTAAAGAAGAGGTGAGAGAGGACGTCTTGTCTTGTTCCCAAACTTGGGGGAAGCGTTCCATGTCCCATTTAGTATGTCGTTGGCGGTAGGCCGCTGTAGATGGTCTTTGTCGGACGAGGAAGTTTCCTTTTGTTAGCAGCTGGCAGTTTGAATTCTGTCACGTACTTTTTTGTGTCTCCTGAGACCGTCGTTTTCCTTCTCTTTCATTCTCATGTTGATGGGCTTTCAGACATTAGACCAACCTTGCGTTCTGGAGTAAACGCTCCCTGGTCGTGAAGTACCGTCTTTGGTGATCTGTGCGTAGTCATTCTTTGCTACGCACGAGAGAACTAGGCGGGTCCTCCAGAGGTGCCTGGCAGGCGCTTCTGACGGGGCTCTCAGAGGAGGGGGAGCTCCCTAGGTGTGGGGACGGACGGTGTGCCGTGACGTGACCCCAGCACTCCTTCTCCACAGTCTACGAGAATGACGACCAGCTGCTCTGGGACCCCAACATCCTCCCCGAGAGGGAGGTGGAGGAGTTCCTGTACCGGGCAGTGAAACGGAGGTGGCACGAGATGGCTGGCTCGCAGCTCCCGGAGGGAGAATCGGTGAAAGACAGTGAGCAGGTGGGGCTGCCACACGGGGTGCAGAGGGCCGTGGTGCTGGAGCACCCTGAGCCGGAAGCCAGCGGCTCAGGTGTCTCGGGGGACCACGCAGGGGCAGGAGGGGAGGGTGATCAGGCATGGAGGGGCATGGGGAATGGAAAGGCCACCCCGGGAGGGTGGTGGGGGAGGTGTGCCGTGAAGCTCCTGCCCAGTGTGGTCATGTGATGGTGACAAGTTGAAATGCAGAACACTCATTATGACAGTATGAGCACCCCCAGTGTCCCCGCCCCTGAGGGTGATGTGAATGCCCTTCCAACATCCTCGTCCCTGAGAGTGATGTGAATGTTCCCCTCAACGTCCCCGCCCCTGAGGGTGGTGTGAACGCCCCCCCAACGTCCCCACCACAGAGTGATGTGAATGCTCTCCCCAACGTCCCCACCCCTGAGGGTGGTGTGAACGCTCCCCCCAACGTCCCCACCCCTGAGGGTGGTGTGAATGCTCCTGACATCTCTGTCCCTGATGGTGGTATGAACGTCTCCCCAGTGTCCCCATCTCTGGGGGTGGTGTGAATGCTTCCGACGTCCCTGCCCCTGAGATCGGTGTGAACGCTCCATCCCCGCCCCTGTGGTGTCCCCACCCCCAGGGGGTGGTGTGACTACCCCCCAGCGTCCCTGTCCCTGAGGGGCGTGTGGGGTGAGGTGAACAGGTGGGAAGTCAGTGTGGCTTCTCCCCAGGCGCTTTACGAGCTGGTGAAATGCAATTTCAATGCAGAGGAGGCTCTGCGGAGACTGCGGTTCAATGTGAAGGTGATCCGAGGTGAGCGTGTAGCCCCGGCCTTCCCTGCCCTCTGCTCTTGTCATGTCCTGGACACTGCTGACGATGCCACTGTGCTCTCCCTCCTGCTTGCAGATGGGTTTTGCGCTTGGAGCGAAGAGGAGTGCAGGAACTTTGAGCATGGCTTCCGAGTGCATGGGAAGAATTTCCACCTGATCCAGGCCAACAAGGTGAGGACGCTGTCCGCCCTGCTCCTGCCAGGCTCTAGCAGTGGCTCTCTGGGGCTGGGAGGGGCTCGGGAGGCCAGGCACACGTCACCTTCACCCCACAGTGAGGTTGGGACTCCCCTGCCCGGCCTCCTCCGAGCCATGGCTGAAGCCCTAGTGCCCACCTCTGGCTCACCATACGCCCCTTGAGGTCTTGTTCTAGTCTCTGCTGATGTCTGCTGGGCCACCTTCCAGTCCCAAACGAAGGCTCTGGTTTGGGGAAAGACCCTGCTTAGGGCTGAACTTGAGTAGTCTTGTCTGTTCTTGGGCCGTTGGCACTGCTTTGCCATCTCCTTGCCACCGTGCTCAGGGCCCATGCCAACCTTGATCCTACTCGCAGCCCTAGATCTCCTAATTTCCTCAAAGGACGTGGGTCCTTCTGCCACCTGCAGCAAACCTCATGATGGGAGGCGTTGCTGAGTGCCAGGTTACCCTGCCTTCCCCTCGACCTGGGTCATTGCTGGCGTCTGCACGTCCCACAGTGATGCTGTTTGCCCGTGGCTTCGTGCGTGACTCCTAGAGGGGCCTCTTGGCAGAGCCCTGGCCCTTCTGCCATGCAGCGTGGGACATCTGCCTGGGCGTGTTTTGTGGTTCTGTGTCAGAGCCTGAGTTTTTCTCTGTCCGTCTCCCCACCTCACCCCTCATCCCAGTCTGTTGTTCTGTCCTTCTAGGGCCAGTAGCCCTGGCTCCTCACGGCTCATGGGAATGTAGGTAGTAGGGAAGGGCCTGGCGGAAATCGGGCTCACGTGCAGGCCTCAGTGTCTTTTCCCAGGAGCTTGGGGTGAATGAGGTGCCTGCTCGGGGCTGGCGTAGGGACAGATGGTGCTTAGCTGACCATGCCCAGCGTGGTGTTGGACCCGTGCCTTGTGGCCTGCAGTTTCCTGCGCACTGTGTTTCCACCACAGCCCAGGCCACTTCTGTGAGCGCAGTGTTGTTGGCACAATGCCCTTGTTTCCTTTGTGCCCACCCACCCTGGTGATGGCTGCGGCCTCCCTCTCCATGCATTTCAGGCTTCTGCTGCAGCTGGCCCCAGGGAGACCACGGAGGACTTAACCCCTGGCAGGATGGATGCGCCAACAGGTCTCATTGAGCAGAACAGACAGTGTGTGTGCCCCTGTCCCCGCTGCTCTCCAGGTCCTCCTTGGCCTGCTGTGGGGTGACCCTCCAAAGTGGAAAGATGCCCCAAATCGGTAGAAGAGGTTTCTAAGAGTTTTTTTTATAATTGTAGTGTAGTTGATGCACAAGGTCACGATAGTGTTAGGAGTACACCAAGAGTACAGAACCGTGATGGACAGTCCCGTGCATCAGTTAGCATGCAGCACGATAAGCGTGGTCACCTTCTGTTCTCGTACGATGTTGTCACGGAGTCGCTGACTGTATTCCCTGTGGTGTTCGTTTGGTCTCCGTGATTCATCTTATGCCCTGAGAGGTTTTGCAGGTGGAGTCCAGCTGTGTGCTGGACACACGTTTGTGGCACCTTCTCTTCCCAGGATGCTTCACATATAAGGGTTTATTTGGTTTTCCGTGTCACGCTGTAAGTACGATCTTGAGTTAGTTTCACAAACCCACAGCATGTCCTTTAACGGTGTCTTGACGGCCCTCGTGGGCAGCTCTCCCGTGGAGTGTCAGTAACACTCTGCACTCTGTGGGAAACGTGGGCTCACACATTGTCCTCTCTGGGCCAGGGGCTCTGTCTCTGGGTCTACACCAGGGTCATCTCTCCCCCGCTCTCTGGGCCTGCGAGGGGCATGGTGGATGCCGCTGTCTTCAGGAGCTTGTGGTCTGGGGCGAGGAAGGGAGACACTGGACACGTGGTCCCGAAGTGAGGAACAGGGTGCCAGGTCCACACCAGTAGGTGGTGGGCTCTTTGAGATGGGGTGCCGTCCTACTTTAGGTGAGGGGATGTGCCTCGGGGGCGGGTTGGAAGCGGGTGACGGGGGCTGCAGGCGGAGTCTTGCTTTGTCCAGGAGTGGCGGTGCCAGGACCCGTCTCTGCTCGTCTGGGGGCCGAGGTGACACATCTGCTGTTCCGCAGGTGCGCACCCGGTCCGTGGGCGAGTGTGTGGAGTACTACTACCTGTGGAAGAAGTCTGAGCGCTACGACTACTTCTCCCAGCAGACGAGGCTGGGCCGGAGGAAATACGGCCCGCCGGGAGCCACGTGCGTGCAGCGGGCTGCAGGGCCCTGGGGGGGGGAGGGTGGGCGTCCCCGGCAGGCATCTCCCCTTCACGGCACACTCTCCACAGGGATGCAGACCAGGACCTGGACGTCAGTGACCCCGACGGCACTGGTCGCCCCCGCTCGTCGCCGCCCCTGCCCCCTGCTGCTGACAGCCTGGGCTCTGGGCAGGACCCCTTGGCGCGGATGCACACAGGTGAGAATGTGGGGTGGTCCCTGCCCTTGGGAGAGCCCTGTTCCCACTGGTGCCTGGGCCTGGGCCCCCGGGGCTCTACCCCAGAGAGCGGTCCGTGGGGGTGTCGCGTGCATGAGTGGCCACGGGGGACTTGCTGGCTTGTTGCGTGGAAGGGTACACACGTGTCCCGTGGCCCTGGATGGCACGTGGGAGGTCTCCTGGGTGTCCAAGGCTCCCTGGCGTCCAGGCTCAGGGCCGCACAGGAGCAGACGGGGCCCAGCTCGGGAGTGGAGTTTCTGACCGTGACCACAGAGATGAGAATGAGGACCTTGGCTCTGAGTCTGTTGTACTCTGGGGTTTAGATTGTTCCAGAATCTGGTTGGTTCCGTGGTTTGCCTAAAAGGGGGACGGCATCTTTCTACTTCTGGAATTGCTGATCACATAGATTCCACATTTATCCGCACTTTGCCTTCAAGCTTCTCTTACTCTGTTTTATTTGAATTTCTTTGAACCTGATGTGTTTTGGTCTTGGTTTCAAAAAACAGGAGTTAGGACCTCCCAGTTCAGGGCCGTCAGCCCAGGTGCACAGTTTCCCTGTAACTGGTTTCTTTTGTGTCTGTATTTTATGTCTCTGTGAAAATACCTCCGTGGAGAGGGGTCCACCGGCTTTGCTGGACCCGCAGAGGTTGGGCAGGAACCCAGCGTAGGTTGCAGTCTGAAAGCATGAGTGTGATTTTAATGGGGTGTGCTCTCGCTGGGATGGCTGTGGGTCCCAGGAGAGCTGGTGTGGGTGCCCCGGGGGCCCAGCCTCAGCTGTGTTCTCCCCCGCAGAGCCGCTGAGTGTAGACAGCGCGGCCGGCAGTCTCAGTGAGCCTGGGGAGAGCTCCGACAGCCTCCCGTCCTCGGAGCCGGGGCCTTGTCCGTTCCAGCAGCTGGACACGCCCCCAGCCGTGCCCCTGCCCAGGCGGCCCCCTGCCCTGGCCGAGCCAGCCTTCTACCCCCCGGCCACAGCCCCTCCAGAGCCTGGCAGCAGCCCGAGACTAGCTGTGGACTTGACCCTGCCCGGGGCCCTCCCCGAGGAGCTGCCTCTCATCTCCAGCCGTGTGGATGTGAACGGAGAGCCTGAGGAGGCCGTGGCTCCGGCACAAGTGGCCTTGTCGGTCACCGAGTTTGGACTCATCGGCATTGGGGATGTGAATCCCTTCCTGGCTGCCCACCCAGCGTGCCCAGCCCCCGGGCTGCACTCGGAGCCCCTGTCACAGTGAGTGCGGCCCCTGCCCCGGGTCCCCCTGCCCCGGGTCCCCGCCCCCCAGCCTCAGGCTGCGCTGTGGAGAGGGGAGGGCTGTGCCCCGAGGGCCCGAGGATGGCTCGGCCACATGGAGCAGGCTCTGGTGGTTTTTTTACTTTTATTCTGTACTTGTAATTCGGCTTATTTATTTTTTTGACTAGGTAATACATTCATATGGTTCAAAATCCAAAAAGGTACAAACGGGGCCGGTGCCAGGCTCCTCCCGCCCCTGCCCCAGCCACCAGCCCTCCCCAGGCGCCACGGACAGTGCTGCCTTGGGGAGCCTGTCCACCCGCACAAGTGAAAACACGGTCCGCTGGGGGAGGCGAGGTCGGGAGCCACGGTTTCAGCCCACGGCACCCAGGCCGTGCCGTCTGTGGGACTGGACTGACCTTTTCTCGGTCTCTCCCCCTGCAGCTGTAACGTGATGACCTGTTGATCCCTGGCCACGGGTGGGCGTGCGTGGCCCGGGCTGGACGTGGGGCCACCGCGGGGCCTGCCTCTGCCAGTCTTCCCGACCCCTCCCCTCCTCGTGGGCCTCGGGTAACGCCTCCTCTGCTTCAGAACACGGCAAGGACAGGGCGAGTGGTGGCCGGGCCACTGCCCTGCCGCCCCCACACACAGGATGGTGCCCTCGGTGCCCGGCACCACGGTCCGTGCTGTCCAGGCTGCTGCCCCCAGCGCAGGACCCATCGGGCGGCCAGAGGCGGAGGGCCCGGCCCCGTCTAGCCAGCAGAGGCGAGGAAGGTGGGGAGATGGGGCAGGATGCTGCCCCCACCAGCAGCCTCTGCCCGGGGCACCCTCAGCACTCCACTTGGCTCCATCTCCCTGCACCTGGCAGGGCCACAGTCTGCCCCAGCCCGGGGGTCGTGGGCAGCTGCTACTCGGTGCCAAACCCCGTGGGGCACAGAGCCATATACCTCGACGTCGGCCCCGCCTGCCCTCGACCTCCACCCTGCTCTCCACTTCAGGAAACGCCGCACTTTACGTCCCCCGCCCCCCGCCTCCTCCCTGTCTCCAGCCCGGAGCAGCCTCGGGTGTGGGGTTGGGACAGGTGACCTTGGTACCAAGGCGCCGTTGCCTGAGCACTGAGGGGCTGGCTCCAGTCCGTTCCCCTGACCCCGTGGGTCATACTTCTGTTGAAGCTCCCCAGCAAGATGGTTTGGGGTCCTGGTCCTTCTCGTTCCCAGCTTCCCTCGTTTTATTTATGTTTCTGTTTACAAATTGGAGTGGGGTCCTCCACGGGGCCAGGGCAGTGCTCCCCAACCCCTGGGTGTCACCAGGAGAGGGTTTTGGCTCGAGCCCGTCTGCAGCGTTGGCCTCGACCTTCCCTCACCCCACCAAGGACCACACTGTGAAGTGATAACTGCCTTGAATCCCTTGCTGTTTTATTTATTAAACTTGATTTGAAGTCCATGGGTGCCTCGTGGTAGATTGGGAGGACGGGGTGTGAGGAGGTGCTGGGGACGGCCGGTCACTTTGTGGACCCTGTGACCTGCTAAGTCGTGGCCAGGATGGCATGGGGCTGCGGGGGCGCTGGTCACGATGACTGACACGACGGGCTGCTTTGATGTGAGTCAGACCCCGGCCACAAAAACCACAGCGGACGCAGGGGCGGGAGGAGCCCTGGGTCCCATGGAGGAGGCCCAGGGTGAGAGCACGAGGGTAGAGGCTCGGTGGGCCAGGGATGGTCGATTTTATTCTGGGTCTGGGGCCCTGGAGGGGTAAGCAGGGGCTTGAGACCACTTTTCATAGCTCCCTGGGGTTGCTGCACGGGGGTGAGGGGTGGGGGGCGTGCAGGAGCTGGAGCTGGGAGGGGTGCAGCCTGGTGCCTTCCTGGGAGGGAGCAGGAGACTCAGTGGGAAGGGGGGGTGCAGTCTGGCTGGGACGGGGCAGGAGACCCAGTGGGGAGGGGGGTGCAGCCTGGCTGGGAGGGGGCAGGAGACACGGTGGGGAGGGGGGTGCAGCCTGGCTGGGAGGGGGCAGGAGACACGGTGGGAAGCGGGTGGGTGCAGCCTGGCTGGGACGGGGCAGGAGGGAGGGGGCAGGAGAGTTGGTTGTCCAGTGCTGGGAGCCAGGGTGTGTGCGGGGGTGGGTGATGTGAGAGGGACTTCAGAAGGATTTTAATTGGAATGTTTTCCCCAGTACTTGAGAGAAGTTGCTCTCCTGTCTTCTGGTTGGCTCTGCTTACAACAAGAAATCTGCTTGTCTTAGTGTGTTCTTACTGTTTTTAAGATTTTTATCTTTCATGCTATTTTTTTTCTTTTTGCCTCCCTATTCAATAATGCATCCCCTCATATCTTTGCTTCTCCTTTCGTATTGTTAGAAATATCTTTTGAATGTCACTTTATTCGTTTCCTCATCCTGTATAGTTGGCAGTAAATCACATTCTGGGTAAAGGAGTGAGTAAGGGGTTTGTTCCCTCACAAGTGAAGAGACATAGAAACACGTCCATAAATGCTGCATTCCGACACGGTGCTTCATCCCGGAGAAACAGATCCTAAAACATTTGGCTTTTCTGGAGACTTCACACGCCCACGTGTGATTGTGTGGAGACCCGAAATAGGGCTTCCTGGCTGGTTTGGAGCAGTTTGATCAGGGGGTGCCTTGCTGTGTCCGCTTCGTGCATTCCGCGGTCCTCCTTGTCTTTCTGTGGCTTGACGGCTCCTGTCTTTGAGCGCCGAGCGGTATTCCAGCACCCGGACGGACAGCAGGTTATAACCCACTCTCTGCCGAAGGACACCTTGGCCACGTTCGGGTTTGGGCAGTTGTGGATAAAGCCGCTGTAAACATCTGTGTGCAGGGTTTCAGACCTGCGAAAGCCCAGAGCTGCATCGAACGGTGAGGGTCTGTGTAGTTTTGTGGGACAGCGTTTTGCATTCCCGCCGGCTGCTCTGCGTCCTCACCAGTACTTGGTGGCGTCCGCGTTCTGGATTTCGGCCATTCTGAGACCAAGCGTGGCCGGAGCTCATCCTTGTCCGTGGCTTTTGAAGGTGGCTGTTTGTGCCTGGGCTCACTTCTCCCTTTGGCCCCGGGTTCGCCGGTGAGGTGGTCTGTCCCTGTAGGTGCTGCTGCGTGGATGGCGGCTTCGCGGCCGGCGTGCTCCCCGCTCTGTGGGCTGGAGAAGGCCCTGTCCCTCTACTTCTGAAGCACTTCTTAGTTTTATTTTACTTTTGCCAGATATAGGGTTCCTGGTTGACTTTCTTTCACCATTTTGGATATGTTTCATTGACTCCTGGTATCTGTTGTTTCTGATGAGAAGTCCCTGTTTCTGCAGGTCTGTCTCCGATGGGGTTGCTTGTTGTGGGTTTGGCGCCGGCGGGTTGATGGGGACGCACTTAGGTGTAGCTTGTCTGCGGAGCTGTTAGGGCTTACGGGTGGGTGATGCCTCTCCTAGGTTTGGGGCATCTTGGCCATTGTTTCTCCCGACATCTCTGCTGCCCCTCCTAGTGTCTGGCTGCACAAGGTGACCCCAGCCTCTCAGACGCCGGCCAGTCCCCCACGTTCTTTAACTCACACCTTGTACATTTTGGTTCTAGTGTGTGTATTTGGCTTTTTCCGTTTCTCTACTGAAATTCTTCATTTTCTACCTTTTCCTGTAGAAACTTAACCTGAATCTTCGTTGTTTTCACCTGTGGGTCACTTCTGGATATTACTTCTCTTAACCGTTTTCCTCTGGTTTGTGGGTCCCCATTTCTCCAGTTTTGCTGGTTATTTTATTTTATTTTTTTTAAAGATTTTATTTATTTATTTTAGAGAGAGAGAGAGTAGGGAGAACAGCCGAGGCAGAGGGAGAAGCAGGCTCCCCGCCAAGCAGGAAACCTGATGCGGGGCTCCATCCCAGGACCCTGGGATCGGGATCTGAGCCGAAGGCAGACGTTTAACACACTGAGCCACCCAGGAGCCCTTTGCTGGTTATTTTAAATGAGTCACTTTCCTTGTGTTGATGCGGACACACGAAGGCCCCGGCCAGGCTGTCCCGCGACCCTGGCTGCTGTGGCAGTTGGCATCTGTCTTCCTCAGTCCTGACGGCAGCCGTGGGGCCGGAAGCCGCAGCTACTGGACTTGCCCCTGCGGTCCATGCAGGAAGCATGTGTCCTTTCCCCAGTGGCTCCAGCAGAAGTCCCTGAATATCAAGGCTTGTGCCCAGGACCGAATGAGTGACCGGCCAGGCCTGGGTCAGCTGCCCACCTGAAGAGGGCACCAGCCAGGGTGGAGGGGGGACAGGAGCAGAGAGCGTGTGGGCGGCGGGAGCAGCAGCTGGGTCTGGAGGAGCGTGGAGGCCGCAGGGCAGTGTTGGGCCAGGCGACGGGAGGTGTATTTGGGAGATAGCAGGAGCAGAGTTGTGCTTTAGGGAGACCGGCTGGGAGTGGACACCAGGGGCCGTGTTGGTCGGCCTGCACCACAGGTGGAGCCCTGGCTGTGAAGGAAGAAGCAGCTCATGCGCTCTGGCCATGACTCAGAGAATGCTGACCCCGCGCTGAGGGTCCCTCGGTCACTAGCCCACGTTCATTCAGTTGGGACTGACTGGGTATCTGCTGGGTGCTGGCCTCTGCCCCGGCAGCTCAGGACTGGGGAGGAGGGGATGATAGGCAGACACACGGAAATGATGCCAGAGCTTCCAGGAGGTGGTGGACACGGCGGGGGGTGGGGGGTAGGGGAGCGGAGAGGACTGTGCCGTCAGGGGGCAACTTAACCCGGGATTCGGAATTCACTGATGCTGGCTTCTGAACTGAAGGTGACCCCAAGTACCTGCCCCATCGTTTCCCGTTCGATTAACCCTCCCGGGTGCTTCCTAAGGAGTTAGGCTCTCGGTCAAGCAGGTCGGTACAGTCTCAGGGCTTAGCTCCCTCCAGTGCCCGCTATGCAGATGGACAGACTGGCCTGTCACAGCCCCCCCAGGGGTACAGGCTCGACTCCAGGACCCCCAGCGGGGGCAGAGCCCCAAGTCTGGAAGAACTCCACTGTGGCCTTTCTGAGCCCAAGAGTATGCTTTCAGGTAATCTCTACACCCAACACGGGGCTCGAACTTAGCCCCCAGAGAGGTCCATGAAGGCCAGGAGGGGTGCACTCAGGTGGCACCCACTGCGTGCCAGGCACCTCTCTGCCCACCTCCCAGGCATCTGCCCCTAATCTTCACTACACTTGGAGACCCCTGGAGCCCATCAGGTTGACGAGAACTGACCATTTCTGAGCCCTGAGCTCCACTCCCTCGTGGGTCACCAGGCACCGAGGACTTGGTTCTGTCTCGGGGGGACACAGACAAGTCCCTGGCAAGTCCCTGGGACCCAGCTGGGGGCTCAAGTCTGCCACCTGCAGGTAGGGGAGGAGCTGTCCAGGTCTGGCTCCCAGCCCAGGCTCTGTCCCTCAAGCAGGCCTCACTGGCCTGGGGTTCTCTCTGTACAGGCTCCTTGCAATGTGGAGGACCCCAGCTAGCAGATGCAGGAGCCCTGACCGCGATCCTAGCCTTAATGCTAATCCTTGCTGCCCTCATTAGATTTTAATCCTGACCCTGCCCAGGTGTTTTAAGGACAGTGTGAGACTGAGGTCAGCGGGGAGGGCAGTGCTTGCAGCCCCACGTGGGCCCTCCGGCCATGCTGCTTTCCAGGCTCATCTTCCTACCGATGGTTTCTGTGCCCACAGGAGCCTCCCCTAGAGACCTCCTGGGTCCCACCTGCAGCCCCGCCTCAGGCCATCCCCAGTGCCACGCCTCCTCTGGCAGGCTTCTCCTAGCGATCTCCCCACCCAGCACACAATAGGTGCTCAGTAAAGAACCCCACCTTTCCTCCACTCCAGTAGAGCGCTTCACTTTCTCTACCTTAACTGAGAATGGGTAGTCACCCCGAGGTTAAAGTGAGAAAAGGTCAGTAATCAGGAGGCCAGGGAACACTTACGGAACGTTATGCCGGGCTGTTGCTTCACATATAACTGATGTTACATGCCGTGGATGCTGTTCACATGTAACTCATCAGGTAATTCTCACAAAAACCGTGATCC
Organism: Leptonychotes weddellii; assembly: GCF_054177405.1. Lineage (NCBI taxonomy): Eukaryota > Metazoa > Chordata > Mammalia > Carnivora > Phocidae > Leptonychotes > Leptonychotes weddellii. Next base: position 13,028 of record NC_138369.1, on the reverse strand, counting down.
ACTACGCGCTGCCTGAATGAGTGAACGAGTGAGTAAGGGAGCCGGAGCCCGGGACTCGCGTCTCCCTGAGGTCCGCCCCGCTCTGTGAGTGGCAGCCGGAAAGCCAGTGAGCAGAGCCTGAGCCCACCTGGGCGGGGCCGCGCCTGCTGGAGTCGGAGACGCGCTGGATCCAGCTGAGCCTGAAAGCAGCCCCTGAGACAGCCCCACCCCCGCCCAGACACCGGAAAAACCCTCCCGCTTGGAGGAAGAAGTCTAGGGACGGAGGAGGAAGCTGCATTTTTTTAGGATGTGCGCCCCCCCGCCCCCAACTCCTTGCCGTGTGCGGTTGGAAAGCGGAGGGTGCTGGGAATGTGCGTCCCACACCGTCTCTCCGCCACACCACAGACGGAAAATCCGAGTCCAGGAGTTCCCATGCTGGACTTTGTCATGTCCTGGGGCGGGGTGGGGTGGGGTGGCGTGGGCTGAGTTATTTTGAGTGTGCGTATGGGGGAGTGCCTCTGCCGGCTGCCCAGAGCGGGGTAAGTTGTCTGGGGTGCAGAGGAGCTGGCCCTCAGACATCCCGCCCCCCAACCGTAATGGCCAAAGAGCCCGAGATCCGCCGTGCACTGTCCCCCGACTTCCAACACCTTGGCTCCCTCCTGGAACCCCCTGCACCCCGCAAGTGCCGGTGTCCGGTCATCCTCCCAGGAAGCAGGGTCAAGGGGGCTCTGCGTGGAAGCCCCAGTTGCCTGACCTTGGGTCAGGGGCTGCCTGTCTCTGGATCTGACTCCCTTCATCTCTAAAAAGGGCCCAGAAACATCCTCTATTTTAGGATTGTTGGAGGAGCTGGCGTGGTGAATGTGTTTTCGAGGTCAAGGGAGCAGACCCTGGGGCCAGGCCCCCTGGGTTCAAGTCCCAGCTCTGCTTCTTCCCATTGCCTGACCTAGAAAGAGGGATAGAACCTCACGTGTCATGTTTCCTGCCAGGTCAAGGCAGGGCTCTCTCCAAGGCTTCTCAGACGGTTTCAGCCCAAAGGATCTAGTAATGGCCCCTTGGGCCTCCGTTTCCCTGACTTGGATGCTCGTGACTGTTGGGCGCCTCCCAGCCCAGGGCTCCCTAGGACCTAGTTGGGGTGCGGGGCATGGGCTGTTTTCAGCTCCTGCCCCCTCTGTTTGCTCTTCTGGTTAAGGTCGGGACAGTGAGTGTGCTACATGGGAGCGGGGCCCGGTGCCAACAGCCTCCAGGGTGGGTGTTGAGGAACTTGACCTTCTGAAATGCCACGCATCACAGGAATGCCAGGATTTTAAGCGTTAGGCGTGAAGAAAAACCCCTGCAATGATGCCAGGACACTCCATCAGTTTTGGGGCACTTCCTGACTCAGAGGTACTCAGATGTACCCAGCATCTGAGTACGAGGAAACCCGGGGACACGTCCTGCCGGGTCTGCCCTCTCGCGCGCTCCTCCGTGTGTGCGTGGGTGCCTTCCTTCCTTCTGGCCACCCGCCCCTTCCCCGACCCAGCCGGCCCAACCTGCGGGTGACGCCCTGGGGGGCTCTGGACCGCTGTCCCTCAGCTTCAGCCTCCCGCCTGCGGTGGGGGAGTGCCGGGCGCAGACGACCTCTCCCGCCTCCAGACCCGGGTGGGGTCTCCCGCTGTCCCACGCAGGCACTCTCCACCCCGCCCCTCCCGGCTCCCCTGGGCGGGGCGGGGCGGGGCGGGGGCAGAGTCCGCCCCCTCCCCTCGGGCTGCTCCGCCCTCGCCCCGCCGCTCCCCTGCCTTCCCCTCCACGCCCCGCCCCGCCCTGGCAGGGCCTGGCTCGGCGGCCATGTGACCCCGCGGCCTGGCCGGGCGCGACGGGACGCGCTGGGACCGGCGTCGGGGGTCGCGGGCGCGGTCGGGGGCGGGGGCGGCATGGAGCGGAGGTGGGTCTTCGTACTGCTCGACGTGCTGTGCGTGCTGGTCGGTAAGAGCCGCGCGACCCGTGTGTTGGGGGAGGACCCCGCCCCCCGGCGGTACACGCCCCGGGCCCCCGAAGGTTGGTTTGTGGGGGCGGATCGGGGAGGCCCCTGGGGGCGCGGGACCTCGCGGACTGCCTCCGCGCCCCGGTGCCAGCGGGCGCCCTTCCCGGCCTCGGTTTCTCCCGGCCGTCCCGGGTCCCCCCGCCCGCTGCAGCAGGAAGTCGCAGCCGGGGGGGCTGCACGCGCCTCCCTCCCCGCCGCTCCCCCCTCCCCGCCGCGCCCGGCCGGGGCGGTGATTCAGGAGGGCGGCGGTCCGGGTTTGGGGCGCGGCCGCGGGTCACCCGGGCGGACCTCCACCCCCTGTCCCGGGATCGACGTCCCCAGCGGGCACACGGCTGGTCGGTGGGAGTCGGACCCCCTGCTCGGGCGGGGGAGAGATGGAGAGAAAGGCTGGGCCCCGGGCTACCCGTGAACCCGGCGCCTCCGGCGGCGCGGACCAAACCTGTCGGGCGGGTTTGCGGGCCAGGCTGGGGGAGGGGGCGGCCCGAGGCCCCCTCCCCGCCCTTCCCCCAGGGTCCCGGGAACAAAGGCCGAGTGTTTGCTCTGGGGCTGTGCGGACAATGGCCCCAGAATTCTACCCTCGGCGCGGGGAGGGGCCCCTCGGGCCTAAATCGCGCCCCCAGGACCGCTCCCTCCCCGCCCCCATTTGGGGTTCCTGCTCCTCCGGCGGGGTCGGAGGGGAAATCCCTGACGGATTGGAAAGGCCAGGCTCTCCTCCTGAGCCCCGGACCCTAACCCTGACCTCTTTGGAGTGGGCCGGTTGGCAGCAGGAAGAAGTCCCCAGGGGGCGTCTGCCAGCCCTAGCCATCATGTATTGAATACCTGTTATTTATATTTAAACATGTGTGTGGCACCTACTGTATTCTAGACAAGAAGTGACATGCACATAATGAAGCCGTTTCCACCAAACAGTCCGACGGGCAGGTTCTGTTTGCCCAGAGAGGTTCAGGCACCTGCTGGAGGTTACACAGCAGCTACCGGTGGTGCTGAGATTAGGTTGTGTTGGTTGCTTCTTTGTGCTAGGAGCTAGAGGCCCAGGCAGACCCGGCTCCCATTCTTGAAGCTTCAGCCCATAAAAAGTTGAGTTTCATAGGGTGACAAGGGGGCCCTGATGAAAATACGGGCTGTGTGTGTGTGTGTGTTTCCGGGGGTGGGGGGTGATGTAAAGGCAGGGATGTTCTGCAGGTGTCTGCCATGAGGGCATGAGCCAGTGTCCTAGGCAGAGAGAGGCCCCAAATCCAGTGCTTGGAGCTCTACTTCCCAAACCCACAGGTCTGGTTCCAGTCGAGGGTGACTGAGTCTGCAGTGGAAGGGGCTGGGGCTGGGGGACAGGAATTGGGAGACAGACCTCGCTGCCCAGGCACCTTATGCCAGCCTCTTTGCCCTGCTGCGGGGGCAGGGATGAGGCTTGACTTGATGTCTCAGCATATTCTGGCACTGGCCTCCCCCCACCCCCAACTTTGGGGGGCTCCTCCCTGGCTTCTCTGCCTCCACCCTCGCCCTCAGTGATGTACGAAAACATGCTCTGTTCCTTTGTTCCCAACTGTCTGATGTCTCCCCGCTCACTCCCAGCAAGATTCTCATTCTTTTTTTTTTTTAAGATTTTTTAGAGAGAGAGAGAGACCGCGGGAGTGGGAACACAAGCAGGGGGAGTGGGAGAGGGAGAAGCAGGCTCCCCGCTGAGCCGAGAGCCTGATGCCCAGGACCCTGGGATCATGACCTGAGACGAACGCAGACGCTTAACGACTGAGCCACCCAGGCGCCCCAAGATTTCCATTCATATAATACCCTCCACCCCCAGCCCCCAGCTCTCCAGCTCTCCAGGCATGGGCCCACCTATGGACCTTTGCACTGGCTGTTACCTCTCCCTGGTGCTCTTCTCCAGATCTGCCCTGACCTTCCTCAGCTCCCTCGAGCCACCTTTTCTGTATGGCCTACCTGACAAGCCCATAGTCTCCCTGATTCCAGTCGCTGTCCCTAAGCCTCACAGCTCCATGGGCAGACCTCTCTGTTTCCTGACTCAGCACTAAGTTTGGTCTCTTGGGAGGAGGAGGAGTTGGCCTTGTCCCTGACTCCTGTGGTATTCAGGCCACAGAAGAGTCACTCCCTTTTATACTTGTCACCTGCCGTGCTGGGGGCAAAGGGCGCCCTGCCTGTGTTTGTCACCCTCAGCTCAGCAGGGCCCTGGGACCCCAGAGCCACAGCTGCCAAAACTTCTGGCTCCTGAATGTGTCTTTGGACCGAGCTGTGGAGGCCCTTGGTCTGCCCAGGGTCTGTCGACATCTCAGCTCTGCCCCTTACTGTGGTGTGTCCCTGGTCTCTCTGGCTGGCCATAGAGCGAAGGGCAGGGAGTTTTCTCTTTTAAAAGATGCTTATTAAGCATGTGCGCAGGCTGAGCCCTGGGAAGGCTCCAGGGACAGCCTTGAGCATGGCAGACCCCCCTCAGGTGCTCGGTGAACTCAGGTATCACATGGTGCATAAATACAAACAGTGCCAAGAGACATGCAGAACAGACATTTCACCTGTGAAAGGGGTGCCAAGGTGGGCAGTCGGGAAGGCGGCTGGATGGAGCTCAGTTTGGAGGGAAGTCAGTCAGAGATGTTTTGGGCGGTGAGGATGGTTGCCAGGTTCCTGGTTGGGTGCCTGTGGAGTTTGCTCAGGGAGGAGACAGGAGGCTGGAGGGAAGTGAGGAAGGGGAGGGGGTGGGAGATGTGGGGTGGGGGCTGTACAGTGGGCCTGGGGAGGATTTTGGTGTTTATCTGTGGATGATGGGGAATCACGAGGGGGTTTTAATGGGGCAGCAGCCTCCCATTTGCCAGGTTGGTGTGGAGGTGAGAAACCAGGGGACCAAGGCAGGTGGCCCTGGGGCTTTGCTGGTGGGAGCGTGCAGCTGGGGGAGAGCCATCTGGCCACTGGCTTCTCTCCCCTGTCCCCAGCCTCTCTGCCTTTTGCCATCCTGACGCTTGTGAACGCCCCATATAAGCGAGGGTTCTACTGTGGAGATGACTCCATCCGATACCCCTACCGTCCAGACACCATCACACATGGGCTCATGGCTGGGGTCACCATCACGGCCACCATCATCCTTGTAAGGCAGAAGAGGCCTGGAGGGTGGGGGCTGGGGTGTGGGATGGTCTTTGGGGAAGAGGACCCCCTTTGGAGTTCCCAGAACCCCAGCCGACTCAGGGAGGCTGGGAGCGCTTACCCCCTTTCCGTGGGGAGGGCCAAGGCCCAGGGAGCCAGGGCTGGTGGAGACGCTCACAGCCGGCGTCCCAGCCCCGCTGCAAGGCCCCTCAGCTGCTCCCTGTGCAGGTCTCAGCCGGGGAGGCCTACCTGGTGTACACAGACCGCCTCTATTCCCGCTCCGACTTCAACAACTATGTGGCCGCCGTCTACAAGGTGCTGGGCACCTTCCTGTTTGGGGCTGCCGTGAGTCAGTCGCTGACAGACCTGGCCAAGTACATGATCGGCCGCCTGCGACCCAACTTCCTGGCGGTGTGTGACCCTGATTGGAGTCGCGTCAACTGCTCCATCTACGTGCAGGTGGAGAGGGTTTGCAGGGGAAACCCCACCAACGTCACCGAGTCCAGGTGGGTGCCGGGACAGCAGCCTTCACTCTGGGCCATGCTGGGGGCCCCCAGCCGCAGATATTCCCAGCCCTGGGGGAGGAGTGGGCCCTGCAGGAGGACCCTCAGGAGCTGAATGTGGAAGAATGAGAAGGTTAAGGAGGCAACTCCCTGAGCAGAGGATTGTGGGGGTGAGGCCAGGTGGGGCCCATGGGCCTGGGTGGTGTGGGGGCGGGAGGGGGCGGGATGTCAGACCCCACTGGCCTGCTTCTCTGCTTTGTACTCTCACAGTCTCTGATCAACTTTTCCATTAATTGCCATTATTGTTTTCCTTTTTATTATTTTATTTTAGTTTTTTAATAAGTGTTGTGATACCTCAGGTTTTTTTTTAAGATTTTTTTTATTCATTTGAGAGAGAGAGAGAGCACGAGTGGTGGGGATGGGGGCAGAGGGTGAAGCAGACTCCCCACTGAGCAGGGAGCCTGACGCAGGGCTCGATCCCAGGACCCTGGGATCGTGACCTGAGCAGAAATCAGGAGTCAGATGCTTAACCAGCTGAGCCACCCAGGCATCCCCTTATTTTCCTTTTTAAAAGATTGAAATAAAATTCACATAGCTAGGGGTGCCTGGGTGAGTCCGTTGGTGAAGCGTCTGCCTTCGGCTCAGGTCCCGATCTCAGGGTCCTGGGATCGAGTCCTGCCTCGGATCGGGCTCCCTCCTCAGTGGGGAGCCTGCTCCTCTCTCTCCCTCTGCTGCTCGCCCCCTGCTTGCGCTCGCTCGCTCTCTTGCTCACTCTCAAATCAATCAATAAAATCTTTAAAAAAATGCACATAGCTAAAATTCACTAATTTAACTATCTTAATGGGTACAATTCATTGATTTTTTAGCAATTCACAGTGTTGTGCACCCATCCCCACTATCTTACTCCAGAATATTTTCATCACCCCAAAAAGAAGCTCCATGTCCATTAGTTGTCAGCACCCTGTCCGTCCGCCCATCCCCATCCCAGTCCCCAGGCCCTGGCACCCACAAGCCCCCTCCTGCTGTGGTCGTGCCTTTCCTGACGATTCACACATGTGGAGTCCCACACCATGTGGCCTCTCATGTCTGGCTTCCTTAATGTTTCAGAGCTTACCCGTGTCGGAGCGTCTATGTGTGTTTGCTGCACCTGTTTTGGGGCTCTTGTTCAGTGGGTGTATTTTTGTGATTGTTTTGTCTTCCTGATGGATGTGCTGGTTCTCACTGTGAGCCCTTTGTCTCTCCTAGTGGTTTCGTTTTCAGGGTCTGTTTTGTCTCCCAGCAGTGTAGCCACGCTGGCTTTCTTGTGGTTGCTGTTTGCATGGAATATTTTTCCCATTTTTGTACTTTTCAACCTATTTGTGTGTTTGAACCTAAAGTGAGTCTCTAGTACACAGGCTAAAGTTAGGTTATTTTGTAAATCTATTTTGTAATCTCTGCCTTTTAATTGGAGAGGTTAATACATTTACATTCATTGTAACTACTGATCAGGAAGGGCTTCTGCTGTCTTGTTATTTGCTTTCTACATAGTCTTTGTTTTTATGCTGACTTTTACATTTCTTCATTACTGCCTTCTTTTATGTTAAATAGTTGACTATGCAAGGAGTTTGTGGCCATATGGCGCTACCCCCTTATGAGATTATTTTCACAAATTATATTTTTATACATCGTGTGTTCATCAACTTAGATTTATAATTACTATTTTATGCAGTTTTTAAAACATTGAGGTATAATCGGCATATACCACCGTATTAATTTTAGGTACACAACATAACAACGTTTGTATTTATCTTGAAATGGTCACCACAGTAAATCTAGCCAACAACCGTCCCTGTATATGCGGTTAAAAAAAATTATTAGAAAACCAGGAATCGTAAGCCACAAGTATATTAATACTGATGTTTGTATTGTGTAATTACCTTTACTGGTGCTTCTCAGGTCTTTGTGTGAGTTTGACTTACTGTCTAGTACCCTTCGTTTCTCCTGAAACGTTTCTCCTTGGTATTTCTTATAGGGCAGGTATTGGAGCAATGAATTATCAGTTTTTGTTTATCTGGGAACGTCTTAATTTCTCCTTCATTTTTAGGGGATAACTTTGCTAGATACAGAATTCTTGGTTCCTTTGAATGTGTCATCCCGCTGCCTCTGGCTTCCAGGGCTTCTGACGAGAAACCAGCTGCAAATTGAATCGTACTGAGGGCCCTTGTTCAGGAGGAGTTTCTTCTCTTGCTACTTGCATGATTCTCACTGACTGTCCTTTGGCAGGTTGATTACACCGTGTCTCTCTGAGTTTCTCCTTTGGGAGTTCATCAAGCTTCTGCGGTGTGTCGATTAATGTTTTTGATCCAATTAGGGAAGCGTTCAGCCATTATTTCTTCAAAGACTCTGCCCCTGTGTACCTCTCCCCTCTTTGGGTTCCCACTGTGTGGGTGGAGTCCCTGGTGCCCACTTCTGTTTCTCCCTTTTTTTTTACTCTCCGTTTGTCCGACTGAATTGTCTCCGTCGACTTGTGTCCATGGTTACTCTTCTGCCCATTCAGATCTGCTAGTGATCTTTTCATTTTGGATACTGCTGTTTTCAGCTCCAGAATTTCTGTTTGGTTCCTTTAGATAACCTCTGTCTCTTGGTTAGTATTCTCTATTTAGTGAGACATTGTGTAGCTCTTTGAACAGATTTTAAATGGCGGCTGAAACGTCTTTGTCCAGTAAGTCTAGTGCCTTGGCTTCCTCAGGGACGGCTTCTATTAATAGATGTTTTTCCCCTGTGTGTTGGATACACTTTTTTTTCCCTGCATGCTTTGTACTTATTTGGTTGAAAACTGGGCATTTTTTATATTGTAATGTAGCAGCTCTGGAAATAGGATTGTACTCCCCTCCCCAGGGATTGTTGTTGGTGTTTGTTACAGTTGTTGGTTGGTTGGTTAGCGACCTTTCTGAACGAATTTTGCAAATTCTGTATTCTTTGTCATGTGTGATTATGAAGTTCTTTCTGTTAGCTGGGTGATCAGCTAGTGATTTGACAGAGATTTCCTTAGACACCTGGCCCCAGGAGAAATATATCTCTCAGAGTTTACAGATGGGCTCTGTGTGCTGTGCTGGGCCTGCCTTCAGTGTGCAGCCAGGCTTCCTGTTTGTTGTGCAGTACCTGAAGGTCAGCCAGAGGTGAGAGCAAAGGGCTTCTTTCCAGAGCTCCCTGGTGGGTCTTTGTGCTTCAGCTGCTGTGCATCACCCTGGAGAGCAGTGACAAACGTTAGTTGTAAGTGTTTCAGAGCAGTGCCCCAGGTAGCTGCGTCAGCACCCGGAGAGTGGGGTACAGCCCCTCAGATCCACCAGATGGGGTCCAAACAGACAATCACAATTCTGTGCAGAGAGGTCTGTTCTGCTTTTGGTACATGTGGCCACTGTCAGCGCAATTCTGTTTGTACAGATGTTTTTCATTTCTCTTACAGATGGCTGGACCTTTAGAGTTTCTTTATTGGCTGCTTTCTCTTATCCACTGATGTCCTTTTTGCTAAAACTTGAATTTAATTCTCGTGTCAAGTACCACAGACGGAAAATAATCCTGAAACTGTGGTGTTAACTGCTTGCCGGACACAGTTGTCTGCCCTGGTTCCAAGTCTGTGGCCTACAATGTCCTTGTTAAAGACCGTGAGCCCCAGTTGGAGACTTTCTGTTGCATGGTCAGAGAAGGGAAAAGGGGCCATGTTTCCCCATTAAACCCTCCCTGTGCTGGTACCCAGACTGTGGGAAACACAGTGAGATGGGGGCCCCGGGGTTTCAAAAGCAGAAATGGGAGTGAGCTCCCCCATCCCTGAGCCTGGGCCCTGGGCTTTGTTCTCTGTGCGGCCCTCCTGATGCCTGTCCTCTCCTTTCTTAGGCTGTCTTTCTATTCCGGACACTCCTCCTTCGGGATGTACTGCATGATGTTCTTGGCGGTGAGTCTTTCTCTCAGGATTGGCTTGTGGGACTGGCCAAGTCACTGCCTTCCCTGGGCCTCAGTTTTTCCTTCTGTAGAAGGGGTGGGTGGAGGTGGTGATGGGTTGTTGGGCTGACAGGTGTGGAGGCCCCGGGCCTTCTGGCTCCGTGTTCCTGGCCCCAGAGCTCCCATCTGTGCCCTGGGTGTGGGGTGAGCCCAGCCGGCTCCTAGGCTGATGGCTGCCCTCTGGACCCCCAGCTCTACGTGCAGGCACGGCTCTGCTGGAAGTGGGCGAGGCTCCTGCGGCCCACGGTGCAGTTCTTCCTGCTGGCCTTCGCACTCTACGTTGGCTACACCCGCGTGTCTGACCACAAGCACCACTGGAGTGATGTCCTCGTTGGCCTCCTGCAGGGGGCGCTCGTGGCCATCCTCACCGTGAGCTCCCGGCCTTGACACCCCCTGCGCTGGGACCCTCTTGTCCTCCCCACTCCAGTGTTCCCCCTCAGAGCCCATTCCTCACCCCCCACTCCCTTCCCGGGTCCCCTTCCCCTGCCCCCGGCAGCTCTTGCCTTCTCTCTTAGGTTCGCTACATCTCTGACTTCTTCAAGTCCCGGCCTCCACAGCGCTGCCTGGAGGAGGAGGAGCTGGGACGGAAGCCCAGCCTGGCACTGACGCTGACCCTGGGTGAGGCTGACCGCAACCACTATGGGTACCCGGTCTCCTCCTCCTGAGGCAGGGCCCCGGACTCTGGGTCCAGCGGGGTATGAGGCTGTGTTTGTGGTCCTGGCTGGGCCCTCCCCTGGGGTGGTGATGGGGGCTCTACAGGGCTCCAGGTGCCCCGTGCTGGTGGTCGGCGGGTGTTCCACCAACCCCACCTCTTGTGCACTGGACCCACGGCCTGGGGTTGCACAGGGCGGCCCCAGTGTTGGGAAGGGGGACCCTGTGCTCTCAGCTCCCTCAGAACCCCCTTTTGTTGGATTAGAGAGCTCCAGATAGATGCTGTTTTTGTAAAGTGTAATGTATATGTGGACTTTTAGTAAAATAGAGTGTTTGCTCGACACGTGGTGTCAGCCTCTGTTCTTACGGCCGTTCTGAGCACGGTTCCTACAGCAGATGGGGGGACGCTTCCCTGCTGGGGGCTCAGCGGAGCTCAGGTGTCAGAAGTTGGTGGCGGTGTTGTAGTCTGGAGACGCAGGGAGAGTGGCCCACTCCCTCCCTGGCCTCACCCCGTGTGTGTCTTCATCTGGCTGTGGACTCGTATTGATCACACCCTTTAATAAGCTGGTAAACCTCAGTGTTCCCTGAGTTGTGTGAGCCCTAAGAGAGCAGGTCGTGGGAACGTGCAGTCTAGTCCGTGGGTCAGAGCACTGGTAACGGCCTGGGGCTGGTGGCAGCCTCGGAGGTGGGGGCGGTCTCGTAGGACAGAGTCCTTAACCTGATGCTCTCTGCGGGCAGACTGTCCGCACTGAGTTCTCAGACACTATCCCCCACCCCCCGATGTCGAAATTGGGTCTGGAAACCGAAAGAATTGTTGTTTGTGACCTGGTTAAGTGAACAAGGTGAATGAAAGTAACAGCCGGGCCCTCACGGGCTTCCTCTGGTCCTGTCGGCAAGGGGGAAGGCTGGAGGAAGCAGGCACAGCTTGGCACAGCGCCCAGGGCAAGGGTCTGGCACAGCTGTACGAGGCTCCTGCCGTTGTCTGGGCCCCGAGGAGGGCGAGGGTTGGGGAAACTCCGAGTTTGAGTTAGGGTGCAGAATTTGTCTCCATGGCCCTCCCCTCACAGTAGGGAGGTCTCTGCTGAAAGCCCCCCCTCCCCTAGTACAGGCCCCCCAATGGAGACACTCGAGCAGAAAATCAGACGGAGCTCAGAGCCTAGTCAGAGGGGCTGGAGATCTTGCTGGCAGCCTCAGGTGGCCTGCAGGGCTGTGCCCCAGGTCTGCCGCTGTGGAGCCTGAAAGGTCCCAGGTGGGGTGTGGGCCTAGGGCTGGACTCCTTATCCTCTTTCCGCTCGGGGATATTCTCCCTCCCTCCAACGGACCCTGCCCTCGGATCCTCCCATCTCGGCAGTGCCCACCTTTAACGGATGTGCCTGGGCCTCCTGGGGCTCCAAGTTTCTCCGCATCCGGCCTTCCTGGAGGACTTGTCCTGATTCTTCCCTGCTGGTCACGCACATGGGGCTCCAAGAACCAGCTCCTCTTACTCTGTCCTCAAATGACCACTCCCTGCCATTCACAGAAGGGAAGTAAAATAGAGACTAACTGCTAGAAATACATACGTTTTAAAAAAGGAGATGTGGGGACGCCTGGGTGGCTCAGTCAGTTAAGTGTCTGCCTTCGGCTCAAGTCGTGATCCCAGCGAGCCCCGAGTCGGGCTCCCTGCTCGGCAGGGAGTCTGCTCCTCCCTCTCCCTCTGCCTGCCACTTCCCCAGCTTGTGCTCTCTCTCTTTCAAATAAATAAAATCTTAAAAAAACAAAAAAAGATATGTTCAAAACCTTAGTATAGGGTTTGTAATTGGGGAAAACAGAGAAAGTGAAATTGAGGAAAATCCGGGGTCTGGGCCAGAGCAGCGGCTCAAGAAACAGAAGGCACTGTGAGTGGTGGGTCCCTCGAGCAGGGAAGACGCGAGCGAGATGCCAGGCCTCTGGAGCGGGTTGTTGAGGGGCTGGCACCTTGAGACGATTGTAGAACGTACAGAGCTCCCCCTTTCAAGGACAGTGTAAATGGTGGGTTTGGTTTTTCTACTAAATATGTGTAAAACAGGTTACTTATTATTATTTTTTTTTATTCTTATGTTAATCCCCATACATTACATCATTAGTTTTAGATGCAGGTTACTTATTTTTAAGTGTTTTATTTGTCCCCAGAAGCTGTTTTATTCCATACCCCTCGCAGGGTGTTCCGGTCAGGCCTCGGTGTGATAACGTGGCCTGGGGGCAAAGACGCAGCCTCGCAGCCCCGTGCTGGACACCGGATGGAGACGGTCTCCCCGGCCACCACGACCTTGCTCTCAGTGCTGTGGCAGGTGGGGAGGAGGGAGCCCAGATGCCGCAGAACGCCAGCATGCTGGACATCAGGAACTCGGCTTCACCACCGTGAAGCTGCTCGGGGCTGGGGGGCCTGGGCATTCTGGGACGCAGTAGAAGGCAGTGACTGAGCCCTGGCTGCACGTGAGGAGGACGTACCCAGGCTCGGGGACGGGGGGGTGTCTGTGTCAGTGAAGGGGGCGAGGTTCCCAGCCAGACCTCACAGGGAGCCGGGGATCCGGGAGCAGATGGGAATGACGGAGTTAGGTGCCCCTGTTAGCATGCGTGGCCTCACTCCCTTCCCTGGTGTGATGACCTGAAGGCCAAGACCACAGTGATGCTTTGGACCAAAACAGTGGAAACAGCCATGGTAGAAACCACTCTGAATGCGGTTTGACAGCCAATGAGGTGTAAGGAGCAGGAAAACAGAAGGTGAAGGAGGTGAGCGAGACGGAGCTGAGGGTTCAGTGGTTGGCCTTGACCAGGAGAGGGCTCGGTGCTCCACGGAG